>NW_026000109.1:1380921-1425355 GCF_001458135.2 Marmota marmota marmota | reverse complement strand
ATTTTTTAACCTATCATGCTGACTTTATTTAACAAATAGACCTAAGAAAAGTTCTATATAAAATTATCTAGCTTTAATTTTATGTGCTATATGCCAGACTCTTAAGATGCCATGACCTTCAGGAGACCATGACCATTTGTTGCTGTAGTTAACCTGAGCAAAGTCATCTAATCAAGGTTATTTATTGAAATTATTGAATAATTGAAAGTGAAAATGTTCAAAATAAACCAGTTTGACAGTGTCTTTCCTGAAATTAGTCTTTCAATAGCAGAATATCCAAGTTTGAGTGTATCTTAAATGATCATAAAAAATAAATATTTTATGCATTAGGGCTGACCAGCTTACCATTAAGGGCAAAGTCGGAATGCTTTTTGTCCTGTGGGGTTTATAAAGTACAATTTGTAATAGGATGTCATTAGCTTAACACGTACTAGTTAAAGAACTCAACTTTAGTTGAAATTGTTGGTTTTATATACTAATATTAAATATGAAAAAAGAGTAATATGATTAGATTTGCCACTGATTAAGTTTAAGTCAGTCACTCATTTCTACTCAATATATTAACAGCTCAAAACATCTTCGGCTAGCATTTGTTTTGATTCAAAAACAATGTTTCTAATCTATAGTTGTTATGGGGAACTAAAGCCACAAGAATAATATTCGGTCATATTGTAAAATGTTCTAGGATAATAAGCATGAAATCCTCACTTTAATTGATTCACAAAAATATATAATCTTAGAGTTGTATTGTTTCATGATGTTTGGAGTTGAAAAAAAATTAGCTGATATAAATATGTCTTCTCTTTCCCATTTTCTTATATTTTGTAAACTTGGATGATGAAGGGTGATAGATGGATAAAGATTGCCTTTGCTTTAATCAGTTGAAGGAAGAGAGCTAAATATTAGTGTGGTTGTGCCGTGGCAGCTTTATTCTTGGTGAACCTCTCGGACTCTTTTTTATAATACTTTAACATGAATTAAAATATTATCTCCTGTTGTTTTTATTAAATATAAGTGAAATGGGAATAGGAGACCAGTGATGTTTGCAATAACAGCCTAAACCAGTGTTCTCAACTGGGGCTACAAATTAGAATCAATTGGAAAATTTTCACAAAAATATGGATGCCGACTCTACCCCAAGCCAATTAAGTCAGAATATCCAAGAAAGGGGTCTGCATTTTGATGTATTTCTCTAGGTGATTGTAATATGTACCCAGGACCGAGAGCCACTGACCAAGATGGTTTCCAATAGATTTGATATAGCCCGTTAAAGTTGGGGGGTCTTGATTGACATAAAATCAAAAAAAAAAAATCATGTTTGTTGTTTTGCTGGTCTAATCTTTGGTTTTGATAGAGCCACTTAATGTCAGAGCGTGCTGATAAAAATAAATGTTGCTTGTGATATTGCTTGCCCAATTTTTCCATAAGTATATATAACTTGACTTCCTAATTAGAAGAAAGAGATCTTATTTGATGTCAGCTATTTAAACCATAACAGCTTCTAGGAAATACTTCCCCCCCCCCAGAAAACTAGCTATTGAATTTGAAGCTTATTTGGCTATCTAGAAAATGTTTTAGCTCTAGGAACTCTATCTCTAAGAGATCTTAAAAATAATGCAAACAAAATTTGATCTCATTTTAATAAGGCATACCTGATGTATAATGTGTACATATGTACCTTTTTTGAAAAGAAGGAAAGAGGAAAATGGTATTATTCTTCTTGGCATGCCAATTAACCTATTCTGGGTGCCGATTATATTCTAGTATTGTCACAAAAATGAAGAGGTATAAGCTCCGACTGCACTTATGAGGCTTATAAGGACAAGCTATTACTCAGATTTTATATGAGAAAACTGAGGACCCATTAGGTTAATGAATTTGTTCAAAGCCACAAACCAAGTAAGTTGAAGATGTATTTGAACCCAAGCCTTCTTATTCTGAGTTCAGTGATGTAACAAAACATGGCATTTTTGTATGTTTGCATTTTGTTTTAAGGGCAATTATATTGCATATTTATATTTTTTAAAAATTTTAAGGGCAACATTTATTTTAAAGCAGTATAGGTTAAGAGCACAGATTCTGGCATGGCTCTGTTGGGTTTGACTGCTGGCTCTATCTCTTTCTACTTGCATGATTCGGGAAACTAATTTAGTCTTTTCTCCCTTAATTTCCTTTGTAAAGTGAGGATTTTCTTTTAGTGAGGATTTAATGAGTTAATATTTGTAAAGCACCTGGGTAGGTGCCTGGTTCATAGTCTGTTCTTTGTAAGTGTTATATTTTTTAAAATGTCATTTTTCAGAAAATACATTTTGGTTGTTTATCATATGCCAAGCATCATACTAAGTCTGATAATATACAAATAAATAAGTTATATCCCCGTCTTCAAGGATTTTGTGTTCAGTAAAAAATGACCAATGCATACATAGAATATTCCATTCAATTATAATTAAAATGGATGAAAATCCATACTTAAGAGCATGATTTTGTATGACAGCTATATGCTTTTCAAGTGATAATGTTTTATGTTGTCACAATGGTATTTATTTGTTTCCAATTTTATCAAAATACAGAAAATCATATTCCCATATATTTCTGGCTTTGATTTTTGAGGTCAGAAATCCCATAATATTAAGATATTTCAGATCTTTAGATTTTTATTTTATAAGTGAATCATGAGAATGGGATATTGAGAAAGAATCAGTAGAAAATGTCATCAGAACCTAATTCTCAATGCATCTGAGTCCAATTTTCTAGAATTGTTTTTTTTTAATCCGCTTGGGATAGAGTTTTTCTTTTGTTTTTAAAGAAAAAAAAATAGTGTTTTATAGAAGGAAGAGTGGATCCAGGAATACAGGTAGAAGTCTTTAATACAGGGCGCTGACTCGGCAAGATATACCCCACTGGTGCCGGCTGAGCTTCCTTCTGTCTGCCTTCAACTCCGCAGCTGCCCCATACCTGCTACCTGTGGATGCCTGAGGTATAAGACTCTGCATTGTTCAAATAAAATCTCTGTTAAAAATGGCATATGAATTAGTATTCTTTGTACAAGAGTAACACAGGTACTCTAAACCTAAAGAGTTAATTCTTAGAGAAATAAAGTACCTGGTTTGTGATATACTTCCTGTTTCTCTAATCAGTATTTAACAATTTTATTGCACTAAAATTCCTATTTGCAAATGAATAAATACCTCTCTTCCTTCTCATCAAGGACATTCCAATTTTTCTGGCAGATGCTATATTTTTTTTTTTTTTGTCCTCACAGTTTCACTGCCATCCCTCTAAGTTTTTATTTCCATTAGTAAAATACTTAACTATGTTCCTAATATTGAGTCACATTTACTCTGTGTGCTGAATTCATCATTCTACAACATGGTCAGACTTGTTTCCTGAGCTCGGATTTTGTCATCTTCTATTCATAAACATTCAGTGATTGTCCAAGGACTTAGAGCCCCTCTTCAGCCTAGTATTTAAAATGTTTCTTAATATAATTACATTGTATCTTTTCTATACATGACAGGTAGAAGACCTCAATAGCTCCCTAATTCTGGTTCTGGAGCTGTAGTTATGCTTAAATAATTAACTCCAGACTTGGGGTCCGTACTTCGCCTTGAACCCTGTGCCCCTGCCTCCTGTTAGCCTCAGTTTATATTCTCTTGCCTCACAATTGGGGTATGTGTGTATGTGTGTGTGCGTGTATGAAGCCCTTTACATCAGTGGCTCGTTTACCAAGCTGTTTTATTTTAGTTTTCATTTTGCTCTGCAGCTCCAGTCCAGTCCCTGTCCTTTATTTGTCTGGGTGGTTCGGAATTCAGCATTTCAAAATTTACCGGCCACCATCCTTTAGAATGTATTAATCATTCCCCCTAACACATCTAACAAATTTCCATCCTGACAGCTTTGCTCATATTTTAAAACTCAATAAATACTTACTAAATGCCTATTATGTCCTAGTCAGAGGATATGATGACAAATTATAGTTACTGGCTTCGCAGGGACTGGAAGAGACAGACAAACCAACAATTATACAACCGGCTGGTATGTAAAGCAACAGAGAAATGTAGCTGGTGCCCGGGATACAGAGAGAAAAGGCACCTACCCGGGGCCTCGGGAAAGCTTTCTAGGGAGCTGACCCTAAAGGGGACATGATTCAAGACTGAAACAAGGACACACAATAAGATGAATAAAGAGGGGAAGACATGAGGTATGCTACGGGCTGGACACCAAGTTGTAAAAAAGCCCTGGAAGCAACATGGTGATTTGGGAAACCGCAGGTGTTTTGGTTGCTCACTGGGGTTTGCAGAGCCCAGATCATGCTAAGGGGCTTGCATGCCTGCTGCACTAACGGGATTACATTTTATCCCAAAGACAGGGAGGTCCTTGAAGGATCTCATGTAGGGGACTGAAATAATCAGATTTACCATTCTGGTAGATCATTCTTATGGAAAAAAATTTAAAAAAAAAAAAAAAAAAACAGGAGAAATATTAGAACAAAAGGGGCAAAATCTGGGTGTTTACAAATTAATGGGAAGCCCAGAGCCTTATTGCAAGATAAGATAAGCAACAATTAAGGCCACCTTGTTGGGTAAAGAAAACAGATGATTTTAAAGGTAGCCTTTGTAGGATTTGAAGGTGGATGAATGAGGGAAACGGCCGATCGGCCGATCGTATGATGAATTCCATGTTTCTCTCATAGATAACTAAATAGATAAGTCATTCATCATGTCCTGACAAGGAATATTCTAGAGAGAGAAGAAAAAGAGTTGAATTTGAGAAAAAAAAATGATTTGGCTTATCCATATATTTAATAGAAGTAGATATAGAAATTTGTACCTCAAGAGAGAACTCAATACTAGAGACATAGGCTTGGGCAATGTATGTCTGTAACAGCCCACGGCCCAGGAATGGAGTGTATCACAAATGGAGAAGCATAAGAAAGGAAGAAAGAGAAAAAAAGGACAGAAAAAAATCAGGCAGAAAATTCAAAAGAAAAGAAAGACATCTAAGAGAACTCTGCAGAATGCCAATTTTTAAAAGGGAAAAATGGAAAACAAGCAGGCAAAAAAAAAAAAAAGATGAGAGGAAAGGAGGGTGAGTAGCTTTATGGAAGCCAGAGACAGAATAGGAGCACCTCTCCGGGGAGTAACCAGTAGACAAGGTGGGATGAGAAGAGATCGCAGCTGGACTTAATTCAGAAGTGGTTGGGTGTGGTTGAGGAATAAATGGAAATGAGGAAATGGAGATGCCGTGCACAATAATTTCAGACAGTTTGAGATGCACCTCTTATTCTTTCTTGAAATTGTATGGTCTCGTAAAGTTTATCTGAAATGTTGCTTCCTTCTTTTATCCTTTTCTGGACAGCCAGTGACCCCTCAAACAAAATGTGATGTTACATTCGGATGTCCTTAACAGTTCCCAGAGTCCCATATATGGGAGCTTCTGTGTGTGTGTGCAAGTGTGTGTGTGTGTGTATGTGCACATATAAAATATATACCATATTTACCTTCATGTATTCTTCCTTTTGCCACTTGTTTACTGAAATAAACTTTCTCAATCTCTTTATTATAATAGCATATTGTGACAAAAAAAAAATTGCAGGTTTTATAAAACCCAGCCCTCAAAGATGATCATCTAGAAATCCTAGTATTTCACATACACAAAATATTTCCCAGAATGTTTGAGTACTTGAAAGTTGTACAGGTAAATTTTTCAAGTCAAATATGCTAATTTTTGGATCACAAATTATGCCTCTTTGTTACAGATATCTGTTGATTTTTCTCATTTTCTAACTAGGTTACAAAGGACAGAATCATCTGTTTATCCGATCTTTCCAACACACACCAGAGACTCTTTCTCTCAAGTGAAATAAGTTAAATAAAACTTATCTAAATTTGATCATAATGATGGTGCATCTTTTTCCCCTGAAGTGATTTTTGACACGTTGAAGCTTAAGAGTTTTCTGCTTTTAAGGTATTAACTAGCTGTTGCCCAGAGCTTTGATACTTCCTTCGAATCAATAATTCATTTATATTTTGAGCCTTATTCTACCCATTCTCCTATTTCAGGCTTGAGTTGGTATGAACCTAAGGAGACAAGCCTGTTTTCTTTAAAGAGCATTTAAAACATAGCTCACATATTTACAATATAGCATTCAATTTAAGCATGCAGAACTCTCCCCAGCATCCCTTTTATGCTTCATAGTCACAAAGTACCTACAGTGGAACCTCCATATCTGTGAATTCTACCTGATATAGATCAAAAATATTTGGAAAAAAAAATTACACTCACAGATTGAAAATATTTGGAAAAAATGCATTTATACGGAGTATGTACAGACTGTTCTTTCTGTCATTATTACCTAAATAATGTGGTAAAGCAACTAGTTACATAGCATTCACATTTTATCAGGTATTATAAGCAATCTAAATATATTAAAGTATATAGGAGGATATGCATGCAAATACTATGCCACTTTATGATACTTTAGTGTCCGCAGATGTTGGCATCCATAGGGAGTCCTGGAACCAGTCTGCCATGGACGCCGAAAGACATTCTACCTCTACTTCTCCTCTAC
Source organism: Marmota marmota marmota (assembly GCF_001458135.2). Lineage (NCBI taxonomy): Eukaryota > Metazoa > Chordata > Mammalia > Rodentia > Sciuridae > Marmota > Marmota marmota. The sequence continues at coordinate 1,418,784 of NW_026000109.1, read as the reverse complement.
CTTTTTCACTAGACTGAACTTGCTTGGGTGATATTTATACCTCCATATATATCTGGGGAAAATGCCAAAATTTTCCTTCATATTTCCCTATATAAACAAGAGACCTAGCAGCAATTAATTCTAAATTGTGTAAAAAAAAAAAAATGAACCTCTGTGAGCTAACACCTCACAGACTTAAGGACAAAAGTTTAGACTTTATAACAAAATAGTAACAAAAGCACCTACAATTCATTGAGACCCTGCTATGGTTGGATACAGAGATATTCAGTCACTTCATATGGGACATTATCAAGCCCACTCCACAGAACTTTCCAAAATTCACAAGGTGGAAGAGCTAGGACTAAAATCTAAGTTTACCTAAGATCAAAAGCCTGTGCTCACTCTGTCACCACAGTTAAATGGCATTTGACGGTGACTTAAAGATCTATTTTATTGTCTTGTATGGTTGGAGCCTTTACTAACGGATGGGATTAGGAGCTCCTCCTCACTGGCATTTCAACCAGTCTCTTTGGAGGCTTTCAACCTCTTCAACCCGACGGGGCTGCAGGAGCTTTGACTGTACCAATAACCAATTTCCAGCCCTTTGGAAGAGCCTGATATTTCCAGGCTCACACCTATCTTAAATGGACATTTGAGATAGCTAAATGCATCCAGGATATTCCTGCACAGCAATAAAAATTGCAAAATGTGATGCAGTTCTAGAATTTTAGGTTTCTGTTGTCTGACCAAATCTATATCTATTAGGTAGTTATTATTCATTAATTATAAATAGACATATGTTTGGTACCAGCCAAATACAAAAACTCTTATTTCTCCTTCGATGGAGCTCCAAAGTAACAAAATTTATCCCATGACTGTGAGGTAGAATATATTTTTAATAACAAATAATAATAATTTGTTAAAAAAATATAGTTTGCTGTTTGAGGTTTCCTCCCTTGGGTGGTGTTCATCAAATCAACTCAGGCAATAAGGGGAAAGGGAAGGCAATTTGTACGGCGGCCAAATCTAAATTTTAAATTGACTTGACTCACACATTAATTAACCCAACCTTCAGCATAATTATTTGTTTCTAACCTTAAGTGGGACAGGTAGAATTCTGGCAAGTGTGAGAAGGTATCGTGAATAAGGTCGATGTTTATGGCTATTAAAATGGGATCTCTTTAGCCCAAGATTCAAAGAAGTTCATGGCACGGAGCACGCAATAATGCAAATCGCTTAAGCACTTTCTTTCCTGGGCCTACTACAGGGCTAAAAGGTCAGGACAATATTAGAACACTTTTTCATTCCTAATATCACATAGACTGCAAAGATAACATTAAGGCAAAACCCCAGCAAGGTGAAGGATCATTGTTGCTCCGGGGCCAGTTCAGAAAAAAATAAGAATTTACTGGGTTGCTTCTTTTCCCATTCAAAATGAAAGTGATTTTAAAGCATCCCATGAGGAAAATATATATTGCTGCAAATTAGATGTATTATTTTAGTGATTAGAAGGTCAGTGAGAAACTTGGCTTTTCTTCCCAGCTACTGAAATATTAATACCTGGGCATATTTGAGGAGTAGGAGCTTGATGTCAACAAATATCAAAATTGAAAGTTATGGTCCTGGTGAGCTGCATTTTAATTTGTTAAAGAGGCATTTTTACCTTTGGAGCGATGCCATTTATTCTCTTGATAACTAATATTTTACCTTTATTAAAGATAAGGGATCTGACACTTTCATTAAAGAGGGGAAACAGAGTTGACATAATTCCCCACCAGTAGGTGGTATTTCTATACCGTGAGAACTCCAGCCTTCTGCCGCACATCCAGGCTCTCCAGCTATAAGCATTTAGAAAAAAAGTACATGCCTCATGCACTTTAGCTGAACTTAAGAAGAACGGAACATGAATAAGAGTGGCTCTGGACTACACTGTATAAGAGTCAGAGCCAGCCTCTGACATTCCTTCACCTGAAGTTTGTCCAGTACCTGAAACTCCTGTCAAATCCCCCTTATCCCCAAGCATGCCTTCCTAAGGAAAAGCCCCATCGTGGTGTGAGTCTTTCCACAATATCTCCCTCAGCCCCCTTTTGCTACTGCCCCACCCCAAATCAATTACTTTTCTTTTACTCTATTTCACAAATACTGTTTTCTGCAGATAATGTCATAGTACAATAAACCCTGACTCCCTTCAGGAAAAAAAAATGCATCATCAACGATAATTATATGTTCTTTGCTCAAATGAGTTTGTGTCTTTATTACCAAATTTGAATCTTTATACTGGAGTATAATTAAAAACTTAATATCCAGTACCTGCAAGATACCATGCACTGGGAAAATTACCTGAAAGAAGAAATGTGCCCTGTCATTATACTGACTTGTGCCTGAGAGTCTCAGAAATTCAATGATGGTGTTGGGACTTAAATGGATCATAGTTAAACAGAATCAAGTGTCAAGATTCAATCAATATCTGAATCTCAACAAGGTTTTTTCCCCATTTAAAAAAATTATTTTAGTTGTAGATAGACACAATATCTTTATTTTGTTTATTTATTTTATGTGGTGCTGAGGATCGAACACAGTGCCTCACACATGCGAGGCAAGCGCTCTACCACTGAGTCACAGCCTCATCCCTCTATATTTTTTTGATCTTTAAGAAAAGCCTGTTTTAAAAATTACAAGAAATATTAGATACAAAGTAGATTTATTGAAATATTTCAATAATAATAATAGTGATAACTAACACTTACATAGCACTTACTATGAGCCAGTCATATTCTATGCCTTTTTTGGACTTTAATGTGTTTAATATCCACAGCAAGCCTCTAAGGTAAGTAATATTATTATCCTTTTTTTATAAAAGAAGAAAATGAAGCACAGAGAGGTAAGTAGTCTACAGAAGAATGCACAGCTAATACACAATGGATTCAGAAATGAAACCAAGGAGATCTGGTTCTATAATGTAAGTAAATCAGAAAAGGGAAATGTGATTGTTATGATTTATGACAGTCATAATCTTGTGATTATAATGTAAAATGTCTTTCACTCCTGAATTTATTCATTTATTTATTTTTGTCTTTGAACAGCAAAATCCAGCAGGTCCCTGGATTTCTCTATTGTTCTTAGAAAATTAAGGGAATCAAATACTAGCCTTTTTTGTTTATTCTAAATATTATCTCTGCAGCTGTCATGGGACTATAATACCATGCTTATAGTATTCCACTCTGCATTGTGGTTTATCAGAAGGGGAAATCATGTTTTGCCAAGCTGACAAGCTCATTCATAAAATGCCTGGTTCATGCAAACAATCTGATTTATTACTTCAAAGGTCCAATTTCTACTGAAAAATGCAAAATGCAACACTTAAGAAAACATGGCTTTAAATAGAATTTCAAAACTATATTTTGATTACTTACATGAAAATTAGTCAGAAACCCATGGTATATGTGGTTTCAATGATGTGGAAGAAAAAAAAATGTGACCCCAAAATGGCAAGTAAAAATACATTGAATTTTAATTAGTCTAAAAATGGTCAAGTTTCCTGTTCACTCATTTGGAGATGATAAACTTTCCAAGATCTATTTTGGAGCATGGCAAGTCTTTTCCATGTGCTCCGAATGGTCTCATTTCCCTGTGGGGTGACTACATTGGCACTCCTTGTACTCAGGCACCATAGACAGGGAGGGGTCTGCCCAATACCCAAAGGAAACTGTCCTTCAAGAATGTTGAGGCTACTCAGCCTTTTAAAAGTGATTTCTGTTTACTATTACTATATTTAAATTTATTTACCATATCTGCAGTTACTTTCTCATCTCATATGTAGTTTTTTTTTTTTAATTTACTTTTTAAACTCTTTTATTTACTGTGTAAGTGTTTTTACATTCCATTGTGTAATGTGTTTTGGTCAAAGGCTTCCCCCCCGCCCCACTACGGCTCAGCCTAAGAATAGTGAAGGAGTAAAAGAACACTGATTTGGAAACTAACTGCTTTACATTAAATTATCTAATTCCCAGGAATTAGAAAATTACTAGGACATTACTGAACAGCCAAGATTCAGTAAGTTAGGCTGATTTTACCCATTTCACTTTATCACTGTCCAGAATCTTCCAGCTGGCCAGATGTCACCCCACATTAAATCAAAGAAGGAGTAAGTTTCCAGACATAACATAATGATGACTAGCAGGCAGTAGGTGTGGGAAATGAATGCACCTCGAGTGCTCCCCACCCCGAGTTGCCTACACTGATGGACACCTGGAAATGTAGAGTCAGGAAGGAGAGAAATTAAGTTGAATTGATGTTATCCATTATCCATTGTGTCCAAGCTAGAAATTGTGTTTGTTTGTATATTGTGACTTTTTTTTCATTTTGTTCTTTCTCCTTCACAACATTTGTAAATAGAGTTTTAGAGTAGATAGCACATATTGTTATTGGGGTTCGGATAAATATATGCCCAACTTTGTACAAATTATCTTATTTAGGTTGCACAGTAATCTTGAGAGTGAGGTATACTTTTGTCTCCATTTTACAGAATCAAAGAAGCTAAATTAATTAATTATAAGAAATAAGAAGCCAGGCGTGGTGGCGCATGCCTATAATTCTAGCACTCAGGAGGCTGAGGCCAGAGAATCACAAGTTCAAGACCAGCCTCAGCAAGTTAGAGAAACCCTGTCTCAAAATAAAAACAAAAATAATTAAAAAAAAATGACTGGGGATGTGGCTCAGTGGTTAAATGATTAACTTCTTGGGTTAATTCCAGTTATCAAAAAAAAAAAAGGGAAGAAGAATATAATAGTAATTTTAATAATTATTAACAGTAATATGTTAATCATGAGACTATTTTAAAACTAACCTTTATTAAGGGTTTATTCTGAAAGTTTATCCCATTTAATGCTCATGATAATCACAAGTATTATTATTATACCCATTTTACCTTCAGGCAATAGTGAGGCTTAGAAACCATCCTGAAAGATAAGTACCTAGAAGCAGAGGTAGGACTGAAACCAAACACACAGCCACCCTCTGAATCAGTGTCCCGCACTCCTCCTGGAGGCAGAGCATGCATTCTCACCCAGGTTTGTTTGCTGCTCAGTATCCCACATGACTTTTAACCTAAAATGGTTGTTGTTAAGCAGTCTGATGCCCTGTGCTGATCCCATACCAGAGTTACAGTGTCTGGCAGCAAAAATGAAAAAGTCAAAGACAAAGCCAAGAGTTTCTCTTACCACAAAGTGTGTTCAATTTAAAGGATGGCACTTTGCTCTAACACACAAATGTCCCTTCTTTTTCTCTAATGTTAGTGATAGTAGATGAGAGTTGTTTTTAAAATATTTTTTATTAAAAACTAAAAAGTTTTCAACCTGATTGCTTCTGCCTCCCACTGGGGAAAATGAGGGAGAAGTTGTATTTATTTATAAAATTTAAAAATCTGAATGCTTCTGAAAAAGCAAAAGAAGGCTGTAATAAAGGGCAGTATCCAAAGTATATCCACTCATTTGCCCTTATGCTGGTGAGTACCACTTTATAGTACCACTTTAAAGCATTTTTAAGGAAGCTGGTTATGTTTAGAGAATGGCACTATCACGTATATATAGACTTTTACAGAGTCTCATGCTCCATGTACAAAACACCTATGTTCTGGTTGAGTGATGTGCATTGTGCCTAAGAACGTTCACGTTCAGGGTCATGGATCTTCTCTCTCCTCTGGCATGAGGCAGTGCTCAGTAAGGGGGTAGTCTTTAGGATCCACTCCTCATTAGTAGTATAATAGTATTATTTGGCCTCTCTTAGCTTCTGTCTCCTTTACGGAAAGAATCATTTGTTTCTCAAAGGATTATTCCAGGGTAAGGAGCATAATTTAGCAGCCGAGCACTTGCCCTGTGTTCAATTCCCAACACTGGGGAAAAAAAAATAAAGAAGAAGAAGAAGAAGAAAATAAATAAATAAATTATTTTGTGGATTTAAAATAATGTAAGAAAAGCACCAAGCACAGCATAAGGCAGACAGCCATCAATAACTGCTATGTATTTGAAGGTTTTCTTTTTACTCTCCTTTTAATGGTACTGAGGATCAGCCTCACACATACTAAAAAAGCACTCCACCACTGAGCTACACCCACAGCCCTTGTATATATTTTTTTTTATAATTATTATGATCCTCATTTTACAGATGAGAAAATGATCACTCAGATATAAGCTCATCTAGTTAAGCGACAGAGTTAGGGCTTGAACCCAACTCTACCCACATCCCAATCCTTCTTTTGGTTATCCCTCACCCAAAATTTTCTACAAATCCCAAACTGTGTGTTTTATTGTCCTATGCCACAATTCAGGTAAGCACCTGAGAAATCCCATTGATTTAAATGTTTCTCCATCATTCTGTAAGTGTGTGTCTTAGATGTCCTTGTCCACATAAGCACAGCCCATAAACTTCTCAGTAGGAACATCAGATGAAATGTAAAATGATTTATTGTACGAATCAAACCAATAGAGGCACATTAAAACAAATACAAATAGGTATAGAAATTGTAAAAGATTTCCAGATGCTTTGACAAGTAAGGTCCTGTAGTGCATAAAGAAAACAGTAACTGAAGGCCACTAGTTTAATGGGATGATAAAATTTAAAGGAGAACCAACAATCTTTATATCTATTAAAGAAGCTTCATTGACAGGGGTATAACAGCAGGCATATTTACCTAAATTACAGATACACTGATAGTGTGTTGTTTGTTTCAGTTTCTTTTATTTTTAGTTTAAGTTACCTGGAGAGTGACTTACTCTTTGTAGGGTAAAGCGGGACTTTGACAGCAGGAGAATATAAAATGTGGGCACTCACTGATTCCTTAGTCAAAGCTTTATTTTGGTCATAATCCTAAAGAATAAAAGGTTCTGTCTTTTTAAAGAGAAAGCAGAAGTATGCCATAGTTCAGTCCTCAGAACGAGCAAATGGGGAAGGAAAAACAATTCCTTTTCCTTTCTTTTAGAAGGGTTTGTTTTTCCCCTAATGTAGCATACTCTTAAGCCTTTCATCTCTCCTTTGGAGCTACTAAGAGACCTGGATTAGAACAGCTGTTTCTAATATATTCAGAGACAAGTATATGCTGAATGTACACTGTATTGTGAAAGTGAGTATTTTGAACTTAAAGGATGTAGCACTTATTAATTAAGTTTTATATCTTCATGTGATTTAGGGTGCACATTTGCAGCAGAGAAATTGTCACATGGTGTGTCAGCCAGACAGGGATGATAACAAGGCTAGATCTCCAAAGGGAAGTTCAGAGCTACGCAAGAGACAGAGACACCAGTGAGAAGTGGGAGAGAGCCAGTGGAAGACAATTTTGACAATCTCTTTGCTACACCAATTCGTGAAAATGGCTTTAAAATATTTATGTTTCAAAGACCAAAATATTGCTTCCAAGATTGATTTTGGTCCATTAACGGTCACTGTAGGAATATTCAAAGTGTTTTTTAAGTACCGTGTATCTTGTCAGAGCCTCACCACCACCATTAAAGGTGAGAAGAGGAGACACATCATTTATCTTTGGGCCTGCAGGTTTATTTCAAGTAATGGAAACATTTTGGATGAGATAATAGATTTGATTTATAATATAACCAAGTCATTTTGATAAGCCACAAGAGGGCAAAGGACTTGGTGCATAACCCCCACATTGTGAAAGGGTCTTCTTCATAGGCCAGCTTCAGAAAAACCAGATCAGCCCATTTCATTGGAGAGAAATTGTGGTAACCCATTTGTTGGGTCTTAGGGACTGAGAGGGAGAAATAGGAAAGTTTTGGCTTGTCAATACCCAGTTAAGAAGGTCTGTCCTTGGGATAGTCTGGTTTGTATGTGTGAATCTTGGGAAGAAGGAGAAATCTGTTGAAACTTGCCTGACAATTTTTAAAGTTTTTAAAAGTTTGCTGCCGGTCTTAACAAATTTTCTAAACTTTTTTTTCTTCCTTTTGCAGTGCTAGGGATCAAACCCAGCACCTCACACATGCTAGGCAAGCACTCTACCACTGAGCTACATTCCTAGCTCTCAACTGCTTTATCCTCTTCTCATTGACATAGACAATAGGGACAAGGACTTTATTACTTGCCAAATCAGAAGTTTTTAATCTCCCAGCTCATTCCAACATTCCCTTCTCTATACTGCAGTGGTTCTCAAACTTCATTCTACACCAGAAAAAAAAACTGGTGGGCTTGTAAAAACACAATCACAGGTCCCATCTCGAGATTCTGATTTAGTCTAAGGTGGGGCCCAATAATTTGCACTTCTAGTATCTAGGAAGTTCCCAGATGATTTTGATACTGTTGGGCAAGCTCTGGAGCTCACTAGCACCACTTAGCTATGCCTTTCAGTTTACTCTACTCCCATCCTTCTATAGTGGGGCTTTAAGGCAACTACCACAAGACCACTATTAATGTAAAATTTCTACATAGTGATAATTTCTTAAAATTCTAAGACAACAACAGCATGGAAACAGCATTCACAACACATAAAACAAATAATATTTATTGAGCCCACATTCTATAACAAGCGCCCTTCTAAAGCTTACAATTATTGCATTATTTTTAAGACTCAAAAAAGAAACTACCATTTTTCTTGAATATTTTAAGTAGCTTGACAGCCTTCTACAATATAAACTTATTTCCAAACATCAAATTGTATATCATAAGAATATGTAATTTGTCTTTGTCAATTAAAAAATTTAAAGAAAACTACCAGCACATGCTCTTATTATCCTCTTTCTGTATATAACCACTCAGAGAATTAGAAACATTAGATAAAGTGCCAAAATCACCTAGCAAAAAAGAGGCAAGACTAAGATTTAAACTCCAATCTCCCTGAATCTAGAATTTAAGTTATTAAACTTTGTACTGAGGTACAAAGAGTTCCTGTAAATAAAAATTTTTTAAGCACCAGGTGACATGGCTCATGCCTGTAATCCCAGTAGCTCAGAGACTGAGGCAAGAGGATTGTGAGTTCAAAGCCAGCCTTAGCAACTTAGTAAGGACTTAAACAATTCAGTGAGACCCTGTCTCTAAATAAAATATAAAAAAGTGCTTGGGATGTGGCTCAGTGGTTATGCTCCCCTAGGTTCAATACCCAGTACCAAAAAAAATAAATAAATAAATAAAAAATATCAATAATAACCCAATTTTTTTAAATGAGAAAAAATTATAAGTCAGAAAGTTATGAAGGAAAAACCAAGTGGTTAAGATCATTTTGATAAAAGAGATTTAGCTTAATAATCAAGGGAATGTAGAAAATGTAGTATTGTCAAAATTACAATTTGCGTGTGCTCTTGCCTAATATTTCTACTTATTAACCATCCAACAGAAATGCAAGTCTACCTTTAAGTCTTTTGGTACATCTAGGATGTTTCTTGTAATATTATTTGTAATATGTAAAAGATGAATATCATCTAAATACCAATCAGTGAGGGAATAAAGATTTATGGCATACTTATACTGTGCAATACAACAGAGCCATTAGCAAAGAATGAGACAGATCTATACATATCAACACGGACTAATACTCATCATAAGAAAAATGGAAGTCTCCAGAGAATATTTCTAAATGGACAGACCCTTTTTAAATAAAATTGTACATTCTACACACATCTACGTGAACAAAGAAATATCTAAAGTGGTAAACCTTACATTTTTATCTGTATCTACTTCTGAGGGGTTATATTGAAATAGTGGTGTGGGTATGAGAACTTACATAAAATAAAATATAAAAGCTCTCTCTAGATTTCATAATTTAAAAGGTAAAGTTTTTAAATTTTGTTAAAGGCAATAAGAAAAATGTAATATTTTTAATTTTTTTTTAGTTGTCAATGGACATTTATTTTATTTATTTATATTTGGTGCTAAGTCTCAAACCCAGTGCCTCACACATGCTAGGAAAGTGCTCTACCACTGAGCTACAGTCCCAGCCCAGTAAATATTTTTTAAATAAATTTTATGTAGAATGTGAAGGACATAGAGCAGGATCTCTGAATTCAGGGAACATGCTTCCCACTTATGTCTGACTGGAGCACATCAGTGCCTTTGAGGTCTAGGCTTTGCCTTCCTATAGACATTAAACCACTAAGGATAATAAGATCTATCCAAATTCTACTTCTGTTTTCATGCACCATTCCTACTCTGCTATTTCAAAGCTAATACTTGCCCTAGAGAAACAAAGGCAAGTGTCCTCAAGTATCTTGGTAACTTAAGGATAAAATTAATGGATTCAGAAAGAATTTCACACCCATGTTCATCTTTGACCTCTTTGCAGAATGCAGTATTTGCATAAAATAAGCCATGCAGGGTGCAATATCTGTTAAATACTTGGCCCTCTGAGTCACCTCTGTGTTACAGGTAAATTTTTATCCTTTTCACTTTTGTTGAAAAAAGACCTTAATGGTCAAAGAATGTTTTAATTAAATTTAAAATTGAGCATAAATTTATCCCATTCATAAATATGGTAAACTTCCTCTGTCTACCAATCAGTCCAAGTCTAGTTTTGTTGTCATCAAGTTCTTGTTTATCAAGACTTGTTTTTAAAGCTATGATTTCAGATTATAGGTTAACTATATGTTCCTATTTTTAAAAAGTTTATGATAAACTTAATGCTGTGCTTAATTGAACCTACTTTTATATAGTTCCTGGCCTGCCTCAATAAACTATGTACCAAGTTTGGAATTCAGTGTCTACCCCTTGATGAATGTTTGGCAGGATAAATCCTTCCAAAACAACTCGAAGGCAGACATCATACAAAATAGTTGTCTTTTTTATCCTAAGTGACTTTTTGCAGTTTAAATCATTATCAAATTTATTTTGGCCTACCATCCCTAGTCCTCTTGTAACTATTCCACATGACCCCGGGAATATAAAGGACCTGTTATTCTTCCTCACAACCAGTTGGAAGGTAATGAATTCATCTTCTTCCAGCCCACCCACACTTCCTCAGGGGACTCAGTCCCTCCTGGAGTTAACTATGCCTACATGGCTTGGAAGCACGGAGATGATGGGCATGACTGGAGTTTGATCATATCAAAATCCCCTTCTGACTCTCAAGCTCCTGACCACCTACTGTTCATCTGAGGGGTTGGTTCTCCAGCCCCATGCAGAGTACTGACCCATGAGTAGTAGTTCTGTTTGACTTCCACCATCATCTGACAAGGACATGCTTGTACAGAAATTTCTGTGATCCCTCGAGTCCTAGGGAGATGGATCCTTGAAATTCCCTATAACTAGCACCACGAAGCCCCTTAGTATGGTAGTTAAGTACAGAGATTCTAAAATCAGAGATTCTAAGGTCAAGCTGTGCCTTGCTGGTTACTGGCAACATGGCCTGGGATAAGCAATTCAACCTGCCCATGCTTCAGTGTTCTTATTCATTCAATAGTTAACTACTACTCAGAATCATTAGGTAGTAAAAGTGGAATGCACAATTAGTGCAGAATTAAGTGCTCAAACATTAGTGATGCTATGCAATATATAAAATGACATGAGCATATATTATACACATGCCCTGGCAAGTGGAACATCCACCATCTCTTCTTTCAGAGTTCTGTGTTTGACCTGTCCCTGAAGTCAGTTCCCTTTGGAACACAGTGTTTAGCTTAAACTAAAAGTAATACTTCTAATTGCTAAAAGTAATCCTGCTAATTGGTATTAAACATTTTCTCTTCCCAAGGGACTATTGCTGGACTCTGTTTCCCTATAACTCTCCTATATCCTTCCCTCCCACCCACCTACAGGTTTAGGTACCTTGTTCTTCCACCCAGAAATGGAAGATGATAAATATCAATTGCTTGTTGGAAATGAGTTATGATTAGAGTCATCTTTAATAATTTGGGTTTCTTGTGCCATCTAATGTCTATCTTCTTTGATCTATTTCCATATGGATTTACTTTCTTTAAAGAAAGTTTGTGCTGGGCACAGTGGCACATGCCTGTAATCCCAGTGGCTCAGGAGGCTGAGACAAGAGGATCATGAGTTCAAAGCCAGTCTAAGCAAAAGTGGGGCACTAAGCAACTCAGTGAGACCCTGTCTCTAAATAAAATACAAAATAAAAATATTAAACCTCGCTTCTACTAAGGGTTGAAAACCTTTCTCATAGGTTTCTAAGAAATACAATTTCACAAGAAGTAAATACATTGTCAAGTAAATAACTGTAATAGTGATTTTTCCAATAAAGCACATTTCATGATGGCTTATTAAAATGTGCAACTTCTCATGTGGAAAAAAAAAACAAATAAGACATAAAAGCAAAGCCCTGTAATTAACCAAATCCCCATGAAAATGTCACACACTAAAGCAAAAAGTAGATTTATCAATGTAAGGTTTATCTTTTGATCCTGACAAGTTTCACAGTTCAGTTCAAGTCCAAATTTCTTAAACAAATTGACAAAAACAGAAATGGCAAAATATTTCTTTTTGCATGACCACTTTAGAGCTCTATCTTGAGAAGGTTGCTGATATCACATCCAGGCACAGTGAGATCGAGTGCCATGCTAGAAAATTCAGATCTATCATGGCAATGGAGCAGAACGTGATGAGATGAACATCACATAGCTGCCATCCCCACCTGCTCTTGTATCACACACAAATCCCCCTGTATGGTCATATGCTGTGTGCATTCTGTAGAGAGGGAGAACATGCTAACATCCAGTAAAGTGGGGGTGAGCAGAGAGAATTACTCTGAATCGAGCACTATTCAAAGAACTTTGCATGTACTAACTCTTGAATCATCACAGCTACACTACAACACACTTTCTATTATTAACCCCATTTTACGAATGGAGATGTTAAGCCCCAGATAATGTCAGTACCTTATTCATCTAATAATGAGCAGAGAGGTCACTTACAGCTATCAGGAAGTTCTAACTCCACTTTCTGTGTCTACCACTGTACTAATATGCCTTCAAAACTTTGTGCAAAATAATAATAGAGAGTAAATTTTCATGAATATTTTTCTACAAGAATAAATTTGTAAACTTAACCCCGTAAAATGTAAGTGTAGGAAGGATCTTGCTGGTAATCGGGGCCAAACTTCCACCAGTTGAAGGATTGAATACCTGGTACCCAGGCTCTTCTCCTTTGTTGAAGAGCCTTCAAAGCTCTTTGATTTATTAAGCCAAAATCTGTATCCCTCTCACTCACACCTTTAGCCCTATTGGTCCTCTATGGAGCAACACAAACAATCTACTGTAAACATTTTGTAGGTGAAGTCTCGTCTCTATACCACAAGCAAAATTTGTTGAGAAAGGAGGCAGCAGATTTTTAAAAAATAACCCATAATTGAGTGAAATGGCATTCTGCTTTAAAACTTTCTCCCTCTAAAATAACACAGCACATTTCAAAAGAAGAAGATGGTTAAGGTTCAGATTTCCATTAAGTAGATAGATAGATGGATTCTCTTATTTTGCCATTGCCATAGAAACAGATGGTCTGCTTATGCCCTCCAACAAGGAAGGACTTCTTTGTTTTTTTTCCCTGAAAATTTTCAGACACACTACACCAAAAACAGTCCACCATGTATAAGGAGCCAATAGAAATCATTTTTGGGGGGAAGGGGGGACAACAAAGCCCTACATTGGGAAAAGGAGAACTCTGAGTGAGCATTTCTTCTAATCATCTCCCTCAATTACTTGTTATTTGAGATTCACAGTCTTTAATATTAAATTCTATTAATGAACTATATTTCATGTATGAAGATAATGCTAATTGCCAAATAAATTAGCCTTCTAGTTATGTTCTCCAAAAAAGATAGAAGGCCAAAGATAAATGATTGCAGAACTGATTTAATGTAAAGTTTTAAAATAAAATCTGATGCACCCATATCCCAGTCTGTACAAGTGGCTCTGTAAAGATGGAAATGAAGGAAATTCAGTCAATCAATTGATCCATAAAGTTCAGGCCTTAACCTTGGTTTAGTTGAAATCATGTGCATATATATGCCTGTTAATCTGCTTACCCATGGACATAGTCCTTAGTTTTAAATGACTAAATATAAGTCCTGAAACAGTATGGTTTGGAAAGGGCATGCCATCTACAGTCAGGACACCCAAGTTCTAGTTCCAGTTCTGTCAACATCTTTGTGACTTTACAATGCTCTTAACCTTTTTTTTTTTTTTTGTAAAATCTTTTTTTTTCTTTTTTTATTATTTCTTACATACATGACAATAGTGGAGTGCATTACATTCATAATTTTTTTGCATTACAATTCTTAATACATCTTTATACCACAATTTATCAAATCTCTGTTTGTATATATGGTATGTTAACACCAAATTCACATCTTCATACATGGAATATCTTTATGGAGCTCCTGTTGGGCTTTGAGGAGCAGAGATGGATTATTTTATTTTATTTAGTCTTATGGCCACTTTGTAAGTTAGACACACATTCCTGTCATAGAAACAAGGACAATGAAATTTGCCTGAAAGGCAAATTAACAATGGCCAAGATCATTTAGTCTTATCTTACATCTTGGTAAAAATGACATCTGTGTGCCCTCTACCTCCTTTGTAACTCCAATGTTCTTTGATTTCACTGTAAATATTTAAATATAGTGTCCCATTCTTTTTATTACCATCTTTAGTAGTTGTTTCACTGACTGCTAGCAGGTCTTTTCCTTAATGTGTTATCTATATTGAGCATTTATTTTGGTATATTTACCCACTTATAAAGCCCCATCTTGGGTTGGCTCAATATGTCACATCATCATGATATAAATTTACATTTATATGTATCAGTAATATAAAGTCAGACTTTACAGAATTTGACTCTTGCAGTCCAAAACTATAGGTACCCTTTATTGACAGTAGAAGTGCTGGTACCTTCTGTCCCCTTCATCCAAGAAACACTACCTCCCACCTACAGTACTAAATTTGTTTTCCCAAAAGATCACAGATAAGAAACTTCTATAACCTTTTGCCAAAACCCTCTTCACTCCTTATCTGCTGCCTGAAAATAAAGTTGTTATCATATTTGTGATAGACTTTAAAGCAGTCTGTGCTAAGAAAACCCATGGAAGGAAGTAGTTGTATTGTTGTTCTTGTTGTTGAACATTAAGGGATTGATTCAGAGCATGTGAATCACATTGGAAAAAACCTTCAATAATGAATAGGGGCATAGCTCATTGTCAAACAAGTTGGAAAACTTTTGCCTACTTACATTCAGAGCTTCATCCCTGCTAAAGGCTTTTTGAAGCCTCAAAGCTGAAATGCACATTTCAGGTTCTTGAGTGCATTTCTTAGGATTTGACAACTTGTCCAGTAGGTGGCACAGTGCTAACACTCCATTAATGGCTTTCTGGGTTAAAAGGAATTTTCTTAAAACTTGGTTGAAAAATCTCAGGATGGATTTGCTTTATATGCATAATGTTTAAACCTACACTCAGCATGTGAATTTCGTTTTTGGAAATGTATTTGGGGATTAAATAGTTTTTTAGTTTTTTTATCCTTTTTTTGGTTTTGTTAATTTTAGAACAGTTCATCATTATACCTCATTGTGTCTTCTTCTTTCAAGTATTTATATTATATACTACAATTCATTTTTTTTCTTCCTCAAAAATAAGTAAGGACAAGTATAAATTGAAAGTGGATCTTTAAATCTTACACTTTTCAGCAAATTTCTTGGGAGTGAAAATTTGCAGAAAATCTTAAGATTATTTGTATGGGACTGCTGGATGTCACTATCACTGGTGTCTACTTTGCAGCTGTAGCACTAGCTGAGCCAACCACAGGAAGGAAGGTCATATCTCCAAATTATGCATATAGTTCAGACAAAATTCTCAATGCATTCTAGTAATTTGAATATGTCAAGTAGGTGTTTTGCTATCTTAAATTTATCCAGACATACTTGCCTGACACCCTTTTCCAGTCATCCTGGTCCTCACATCTCATTGTGTGTGTGTGTGTGTGTATGTGTGTGTGTGTTTATCAAAGTGGAAATTCTTGGTTACAGTAATTGTGCATTCTAAAAGGATTAGAACCTGTCAACATTGATTATATTGACAAATTTATCCACTGATTTGCAAAGGGAAAAATAAAACCAAATAGTAGACAATATTGTAAACATTGTATAAACAAGTCTTTATTTTGAGGAAAAAAACCTCTGATTAAATGCCCTGTGCTAGGAAAAATAATAAGGATTTCACCTCACATTTTAACATACTGTTGTATTTAGCAAAAGTGCAACAAATGATGAACTCTGTCATTGTGTTCTGAAGCAAATCATTGCATTTTAATTATGTTGCCAGTCTGATCTCTTCAGAAAATAAGACTTCCAGTGATTGAAACAGAATTGCCTATTTGCATTGTATAAAGCACAGCCCTATCAACAGTATATGGCTGTGCAGGATGGGTTATCTCCTGACTAGTCCCCCTAGAATGTACTTGTCATTGTAATAATATTTAAACACTGCTCACGGTCTTTACATCTCAGTTGAGTTACAAATATACAGAGCTGGCTTTGCATTTCCTATTAGCTCTATTTAGTAAGGACTTCATCTTGTCTTTAATCTGCAGGGGGTTTATGCAGTCAGATGGACTCAATGAATTCTAAGATCAATATCTTAATGGTTTATCTTTATATTTTTCATCTTGATACTTACCCTAACCATAACTCTTACCCTAAAATTATTCTCTTGGGGAATTTTCTATGGAAAATAATAAATAACTTTACTCTTAGCCTTCAGAAGTAATTATCATTTTGTTATCTAGTGTCAACTTCCTAAGTTGGGTATTTTAAATATTTTACATATAGAGAATGCTCAGAAACAAACTGGAAAATTCAGTTGTTGAGAGATCTTATTCTCTCTTTTCTGACAGATGTCCCTTTTCTCCACCTTCCTTACTGGAGAAAGTCGTATAGAATTAATAATCCTGAGAATCATCTGAAAAATATGATATTGTCCTTAATTATAAAAAACTGGAGGTCTAAAAGTGCTTACTCATTCATCTCCAACTTTCCATCTGAATAGAGTTCAACTGCTCAAATAATAAATGGCTTTCATCCAACTCTCCATTGTCAACATGAGAAAATGAAGGCACAGAAAGGTTAAGTGACCAGCCAGATATTCCTTCCTTGAATAACTGACAGAAATTTAACAATTGGAAATTCTACATAATTTATCTTGTCATATGCTTTAACTCATATTTCCATTTCTCTTCCTGAAAATAAGGAAATAATGAACATAATATATTACTTTTGTAATTTGAAAATAATTTTTACTTGAATATTTTTTAATCATACCATTAAAAAATCTTGAAAAAAATTACATAAATTTAAATCTTAGTAATAATCTTAGGAATTAACATTTAAATTCACACATCCACAAAAATGTGTTCTGAATTAAACTATCATAATTATTATGAATTCAAAACTGGCCAAGACAGCATAAATACATTGTGAATTTTAGTAATTACTAAGAATCTGAAACAAAGCTTTGTTACAAGGGCTTCTCTTAATGAGACTGATGATGTGTTTTGTTACTGTGATTTTTGTTTGTTTGTTTGTTTGTTTTTCTAATTAGTTCATGTGTCATGGACAAATACATAGAATTCAGCATCACTCCTAAAATTCATGTTTTTGTTTTTTCTGACCACAGTGCTAAGAAAATGTGTTTATTATCAAAAAGGAGAGGAAATAGGAGGAATTTTAATATAGGTACATCTCTTGGTTCTTTGAATTCTTCCTTAGCTATAGACCAAAAATCATAGGATGATTGGTCATTAAAGGAAAAATTGTGTGTCTAATTATTTTTTTTTTCTTAACAACTTATTTAGATCTTCCCAAGCAAAGAATTAGAAACCACCTAGCTTGCAAACAGGTTTGTTAGTCAGTCATTGGAGTTAGTTATTTAGCAACACAACACTAACCCTGAACAAAGGATACAGCATTCAAGACTAAAGTTGCTTGAGATGCAGGTAGGCTTTGGTGTTGTGTTTGTTCTTTTGTAAAGTGGGAGAAGGATGTTTATGAAAGTCGTAGAGAACAGAGAACTTGGCAAATCTCAGCCCAGTTCTAGGGTAGATCATTCTTAAGAAAGTCCCCTTCAAGATTGAGACCTACAGTTGGGAAATTCATACTCAAATTTACTTATATGTCCTCCAACTTAGAAAGTATTTGGGAAGTCAGAGTTATGTGTATACTTATTTGAAGACAACTGGGTCAGGGAAGTCCAAGGAAAGCAACATGCTGAAGCTTGAGGAGTGTGGCCTTCAGTTAGCAATTTGTTCTCATGCTTAGCCATTAGGGAGTCCACAGACTCCTTTTTGCGGAAGGAAAACTTTCCCCACATTGTGTCCCGAGGCCTTTGGTGAGATGGTATGTCTGAGAACCCCGATATAAAAGTCAAATGGATCCATAAATGGCTGACTCCATCACCTTAAATTACTGGGACCAATTATTTTCTTTAAATACTCAAGTGTGACCTTCCAAATATGATGAAACACAACTACATGGTATTAGCTATTGATAGAAACACCCCCATTTTAATTCAGACCTTACCCAGTTAACCTGTGTGATTTGTAGTAGATGACTAAACCTCTCTGCTTACCTGCTCATAAAACAGAGGAGTTAATTTTTCCCTGCTTCAAATTCTTTGTTGAAAGAGGATTAGTACAAATGTGTTTATTGTGGGCAAAGCCATCCACCAAAAATTATTCAAATAAAAGATTATGTGTTTCATTTTAAAGGTATTAGAAGTTTTAAGCATAACTTATTAATATAATATAAAAATACACTTGTTAATATAATATCAACTAGCGGTCTTAAATGTAATTTATTTACTACTCTCCATTTATTTCTTTATATATACAGAATTTTCTGTATTCAAGAATTGGAGATCAATAAAATTCAGTGCTAGCTATAACACTATGTACGATAAGCATTAAAGAAGGATGTATTTTATAAATTAACACATTTTGTCTAATAATTCTAGCTGGTTGCCCCTATCTGCCAGGTAGAAAATAAGTGAGCACATACTGTCATACTAACTGGATACCCTAACTACCGGATAAATATACAAACTCCGGCTTTTGATCTAGGTCCTCCTGCTAATGCCTCAAGAGTAAAGCTTCCATGAGTCTCATAACAAGCCATTCCTGAGAGTTCCAGTCCATGAGACTATGGGTCTCTTTCCTTGGCTTTTGGAGGCTGCCAGAGTTAAGTAGAAGAACGCCCATCTCAACTGGGTACTGTGGTGTAGCCTGTAATCCCAGCAGCTCAGGAGGCTGAGACTGGAGGATCTCAAGTTCAAAGCCAGCCTCAGCAAAAGCAAGGCACTAAGCAACTCAGTGAGACCCTGTCTCTAAATAAAATACAAAATAGGGCTGGGTTGTGACTCAGTGGTCAAGTGTACCTGAGTTCCATCCTTAATATCAAAAAAAAAAAAAAAAAAGAAAAGAAAAAGAAAGGAAGAATGCCCATCTCTATTTTACACTGTTTTCTCTGGAGGACTAGCAGAGAAGTGAGAGTGAAAACACACAGAATTGTTTATACTGATGAGAAGAACCCAAGTATGGATTCAGATTTTTCCCTAATCTAAGAATATACTATGAACTCCAAGTCAGTTAGAGGCCCAGCTTTAGGTCAGATCTTGGGGATTTCAGGCAGACTGTCTGGGTTTAACTTCCAGCATCTATCATTTACTTACAAATTTCATGGGTTTGGATCAATTATCTAGCCTTTCTGTAAATCAGTTCCTCATATACAAAATGTGGATAATAATAATAAATAATATCTTTCTCACAATTCTGTGAAGATCAAGGATGATAAGTCATATAAATGGTATAATTGTATGAATGATCACTGGTATCCTTATGTGTACACTTGTATAAGTAAATAAGGATGTTATTAAAAATTACATCAGGGGGCTGGGGATGTGGCTCAAGCGGTAGCACGCTCGCCTGGCATGCGTGCGGCCCGGGTTCGATCCTCAGCACCACATACAAACAAAGATGTTGTGTCCGCCGAGAACTAAAAAATAAATATTAAAAAAAAATTCTCTCTCTCTGTCTCTCTCTCTCTATCTCTCTCTCTCTCTTTAAAAAAAAAAAATTACATCAGGACAATAGGAGTAATCCAGGACTTTCCTGGGAAATCCAGAATGTATGAGATTGCCCTATCATAAGACACCAAGATCGATGCCTGGGCCTCGTCAGAGTTAGTAAGAAGATATAATCCTATTTATGTAATATTAATATTGCTAAAGGGATTATGGATAAAAGTTTCTAAGAATATGGTGCTCACTTCCATGTTAGTACTTTCTAAGCTTATTGATTTGCAAGGTTTTCATTTTTAAATAAGGGGAGATGCTCTTAAATATATATATTAAAAAGGGCATCACACTGTTGTTTTATTTGTGTAGCCACCATCCCAATCCCTAATGAGGTTTAGATGGAGATAGCTCACTTAGTCTAAGATAAACCAAAACATAGACTGTAGCAAGGAAGTTTCTTGCTTTTGCTCCAGTCCCTACCCTTGTCAGATGATGAGAGAGGGGTAATATGAGGTCAGTCCCATGGTAGCATCAAGACTACAATTTAACTTCAGGAAATTGACAGATATTTTTGTTTAGATTTTTTTAAGAATTAAAAACACTGTCAAAAATCCAGCAAACATAATTGGTAATAGAAGCAAAGAAATTCCAAACCCAGAAGTCCCATGAAGTCATCTCTATACCTCTTGCCAGCATAGGGTCTTTTTAAAACATGTTCTCAGAATCCTGGCCAGCTTAGCATCAGCTGCCCCAGTGATGGGGCTTCCATCATTTCTCTGGCAAAACATCATCAAAGTCCAGCAGGCAAGGTCCTTTGACCTGGATTTCTCAGTTCAACATAATCGCAGTGCTAGGATCTACCAGATTAAGTTTCCGCTGAATTCAATTTTTTTAGTCAAAACATGCTTTGTTTGATTTTATGTATCTGGAGTCCGAATTTACATGGTGTAGTTCAGATACTTTTTAAAAATACCATCAAATCAGACATAGCTTTCTGATGCTCATATATGAATATACCACCAGTGAAACTACACATCATGTTCAACCATAAGAATGGAATCCTAGTTAGAATGTTATACTTTATGCATAATATGTCGAAATATACTCTACTGTCATGTATATCTAAAAAGAACAAATAAAAAATGTAAAAAATATAAAAATCATCTTGCCCTTCTAAGTCTAAATTGAACCAAACCACTTCTCTATACTTCACAAGAGGAAAGGGCTTTCAATCTAGGTAATCTGAAAGCCATCGGCATACACAGAGGTCATAATTTATTGAAGAGCCAAATAGGTCCCTTATTCCTAATAATATTAAAAGGAAGAGCGTTCATATAGGGCCTCCAGCTTTACAAAGTAGACTGAGACCTCAGCTCAGGAGTATTTTATTTTCACCATTCTACCAATGTAACATGCAGTACATCTAGCCTTGTCCATGAAGCAGCCTAAGGGAAAAGTCAAAGCAGTAGCCCTCTGCTTGCTTCCCCCTTCCTGCAGTCAGGAGAGTGTGGAACAGCCCGTAAAAGGATGAGTTCATATTCAGCCTGGGAAAGCGGCCGCGCAGCCTTTCCTGCTGCTCGGCATGAAATGAGCCATGAGCAGCATGAAATCACTGACCACAGGTGGAGAGACTCGCAGTGACATAAATATCTTAGCTGTTTAGCAGTTGGAGGACGGCTGTGGGAAGATTTGCCACAGGCTCTGCCTGGCCAAGTCAGCCTTTATAAAGAAATGGTCATTTAGGCCACACAGTTGCCAAGGATCCTGGGGAGTCTCATCCTGACTTCCAGTTAAAAGACTCATGAAGCAGACTTAGAAAAATGTGTAGGTAAACACTTAGACCATTCCAAGAAAAAAATAATATATATAAATTGCGCTGGTATGTTTGAGCACAAACATTTAAAAATCTATGTGCTGAAAACACCTCTATAAACAAGATTTATCATCACAAGTAAGAGCCAAATTGTAATTTGTGTGACAAATTATTAACCATATAGCTATATAAGGTGTTTTAAAAAAATTTTTCTAACTAATGAAAATATGATGCAAGGAGGAAACAGCTTACCAAAAGGGAAAAAAGTCTGAACAAAATACATAAAAAATATTTGAATTCATTCAAGTTGAATGAGAGATATAAATTAACATAATAAATACAACATGTATGCCTATTGTCTGGAAGTCCATTTATTAATTGTTTGTTTATGTATGTGTTTATTTTTTATTTCATAAAACCCAGTCTTAGCTCAGGTGTGGAGAACTATACCTTCTGGTTTCAATTTTTAAACTCTTCTTCTATGTTATTTGGTATCAGATCCAATTTTTTGTTGCATTTATTAATTCCTGTGTCTTCTGGCTTAGTTTCTTACCAATATAAGCATGATACAGTTAGATTTTTGGACAAAATTAAAAGTTACGGTGTGTCAGTGGGAGAGTATATTCCAACTATATTTATTGTTAAAATTGGCATAATTAGCCCTATTTTTTGCTGCAAGTTTTTCAGTTTCCACTCATTCTACTATATATTGTTTGTTATGCAGTCTATGTTTTGTTTTTTAATTTCTATGGAAATATAAAAGCTAGAAATCTGGTAGCAATTATTATCTTATAGAAATATATCCTAAATACTTACTATTTTGATTATAAAGGGACCATTAACAGAAGAAAAAATACAAATAATCAACAATAAAAACATTAAATATGGTGGCTTTAACAACTTGATAGATTATTTTATAGTTATTAATATCTATTTTTAAAAAGTGGCCTGAAAAAAATTCTCACAATATAAACTTGGTCAAAAAAACCCTAGTTACATTTTTGACACCAGAATACATCAAAATATCAAGGATGACTGTCACCTGTTTATAATTATTAGTGACTTTTTTGTAATTTTCCAATTTTTATGTAATGAGCACATACTCTTTTATAGTCCAAAACCCATCACTAATGTGAATTTTAGCATAATGTTTACGAATGAGCTTCTCAGAAAGCAAAACCACAAGGAAGTCTTCTGATACCTTGGAGCAGACTATAAAGATTAATTAGAATTCCAGAGACCTAGTTTACAGTGAATGGCCACACGGCCAACCCCTTTACAAAGGTGATTATTTCCAGCTCTAGAAATTTATGGATGGACAAATAAATAGGATGGAACTTAAATTGCCTTCTGTGAAACCATTTTCATGTTTTGGCATACAAGTCACAACTTGGTGATTTCCTCTAGCTCATAGATTGTGCAAATACTCCAGCAGCTGAGTTTTTTTTAATAAAGGGTTCAATAGTTTGTCTGAAGTCAATAGTTAATGTAACTGTGAGACTAGAGAAAGAACTAGAAATGGATCTTTCTCAAGTTTCCAGCACTTAATTTCAATTCTGTTGCTTTTTGATGTTAAAAAAATAATCAATGCTTAGTTTAGTGTTTCATTTACAAAGCTATAATTTGATTTTGTTACTTTGGAGTATATAATCCAATTTGTATCTATTGTTCATCCCAGTGGAGTGAATTTGAATGGCAATCATATGTTAGAAGTTAAACTGAAAACACATCTGAATTTTTGCATTCTTTATGAGGCTACTCTGAGTTTTAATGTCAAATCACTTGTCATTTTTCTTAATGAAATTCAAGCTTTGCTACCAATATTGAAATAGTTTCTGTTGACTTCTTCCTGACTGACTATAAATAAGAAAAGAGATCTAGAATTAAATTGTTTGTCTTATAACTATATTATACTATGGAAATATAATGAAGATGCATGTCTTTTTTTTAAGCTGTCTCAAAGTTTGGGTGTGTTTTAAAAACTGGACAGCTGGGCAACAAATTGTTTGAAAATAATCAGTCTATAAGGCATTTTGAATAAATTGTTCACCATTAGTCACTAAATTTTTCTCCAAATTTGCTGTAAGTCATTATAAATAAACACACTATGAGTTACATAAAGATAAAAATAGAAAGGCTATTGGCTTTCTATTTTAAAAAAGATAAACGTTTTACTGAATCCTAACTCAAAATTTTATTACATGGTGCCATTTGTTGAAAAATTTGAGCATCAGTACAAAGTATTTTTAACTACAGTTTTACAAAGATAAAGTGCCCATAGTCAAGCAGGACAATGGATTTGCTCTCTGCACAGGAGGATAGTGTCCTAATCACTGACTCCTGTCTTCTTACTTAATAGACCCATGCAACTCTTTAACAGCCTTTGAAAACTTACCAAGTCCAAAATTGAGCTGCCTGCCCTTCTAATCCTGCTGCATTCATCAGTGTTTTTGATCACGCCTAACAAAAACTCATTTGCAATTGCGTTAGCAACTCCAATTTATTGGAAAGACCCTAGGGCTGCATAGAGAAACTTAAGGTAACTACTCTCTACCTAGTCCCTCAGTCCTTCAAAGGAATGGAAGTAGGCATTGAAAACCTGCAGGAAGCCAGACAGTACTTTCTTGCTCTACCTCTTCTGCCCTGTCCTTGCTGGCTTCATTCCACTGCAGACCTGAGCAATCTGCAGTGGCATGAAGACAACTGCCCATAGACCTTTGACAAGGGTTCTCCAGTTCAGGACATGCAAAGGCATGGACAACCTCTTATTTCTGTCTAACATTGTGTCACAGGGTGGCTTCTTTCAGATCCCAGAGCATACCATCCTCTTTCCTCATCACAACCTTCACTATACAGTGTCTCTCTTTTCAACCAGCATTGCTTTTTACATATGGAAAACTAAGACTTTTAGATACACTTGGTAACTTGCTCAAGAACATAACAAGCAAGTGTCAGAGCTGGGATGTAATGTGAGGACAGATAAGTCACCTTCCAGAGACCTGTGCCATGTGGAAATGATTCTTTGGGTGTCATTAACCATACCTTGTCATGTACTCTTAATAAGAATCTGGGATTACAGAGGAATAATTCTTCCCTTAATCATACATTACTCAACCAACAGAGATTTATTAAGTTCCTCATTTTCCCTGGAACTTTGAGTAATTGGATATAAAATACTAGATAATTTTCCTAAAAGTTCTTGATCAAAATGACAAAAATAAAATCTCATGTCTGCCTTAAATGGCAACCAAGATCTTAGATACCTAAAGCATACATTTGCCAAATGAATGGTGTTGTTGTCAATAAATGTAGACCAAATGTATGGGCTAAAAAAAAATCTACAAAAAACTTCAGGGAGAAAATAGGACTTTGATTTAAGTGACTAGAATTTCACAAATCCTTATGCTGAGGATTTTAATAAACTTTATTTAGAGGAAAAAAAGTTACTTAAGGAGGTACTGCAACACACAATTTATATACTAAGTGAATTATGTAGATCTGATGTCCCTAAACATTAGTGTCATCTAGAGTTTCTTACAGTACAGATTCTATACCCTTCCTCAGTTATAGTCAATGACTATCTCAGGAATTAGTAATTCATTATTTAAACATCTAATTTTATTTTGATAATCTCTATCCTGGAGGGTACATATGCATGCTCTAGAGGTAGAGCACACCTTCAGTGGTGCACAAAGTCCTGAGCTGGGCACCTGCCTTCCTGGAATGGAGCTCCACAGCTTCCATCTGATTAAGAGAGTCTGTGACCCCAGAAAAGGTTACGAATCACTAGAATACAGAAAAGAAGGCTGAGGTGTTTTAAAGGTTGAGAAACAGAATGTTTTCAATGTTAGGGGATCAGAACCGTCTAGCCCAGGATAAAAGCACTAACCTGAGGGTGTGGCTGAGCACACAGTGAGGTTAAATGGATGGTAACTCTGGCCCCGTGTTGGGCATCACTACTGAAGGCAGAAGAAGAATAACTATACTAAAACTGTAGCAGACAGCATTGAGACAGGTAATAAACACTTCTTCACACTAAAAATGCTGGGAATACCCCAGAAGATAGGAACAAACTAGAAAATCACCTATCTAGAAAGTCAGACATACTAAAAAATAGGTTATCCAGGTCTATCAGCTTTTTCAGCAGATTATGTAGTCATGCATTGGTGGCTACTTAATTATTGCAAGAATCACCATAGTCCTAATAAAGGAAGATACCTTATGATACAGTATTTTGAATGTGTAACTATATTAACATTAATTTTAGGTTAGTCCCTTATTATATTGTCGATATCCTTTATTAATTATCCACCTTCTTAGCAAAATGATTTCTGCCACAATCAGTGGGTCAGTTAATGATTTTTTTAAAGGAATAACTTGAACACATATTACTTAGCAATTTTCTACTGGAAAAAATGTGAAAATTTTTATGTTACAGATTCTAAACAGAATAAATTTATATTTTTAAATGTAATAGTCTTGTGATCTAAGACAATCCCATATCACTAGTCAAAGCTTATCAAACATCCTTATCAAACTGGACTTTGTATAAGAAAAATAAAATGCTGACTTTTCATCCAGATGGTATACTGGTATACACACATATTTATTATACACATATAAATACATATATACATATAATCAAAAGTGGCTTTAAACATAGCATAGG
Organism: Marmota marmota marmota; assembly: GCF_001458135.2. Classification (NCBI taxonomy): domain Eukaryota; kingdom Metazoa; phylum Chordata; class Mammalia; order Rodentia; family Sciuridae; genus Marmota; species Marmota marmota. The sequence goes on along the minus strand of NW_026000109.1, from coordinate 1,392,324 downwards.
ATTATAAATGCAAATAAAAGGTTTATTTTAAAAGATGAAATATGAAAATAATTGTGACAATCTGATTATATGATTGATATGGTTTTTAATTAATATTTTAAAAATTGCAAAATATTATCTAATAAGAAGCAAATCACTAAGGGCTAAACTTAAAGTAATAACTAAAGACTATGGAAAATATTTTCACTAATTTGCAAAGCTACGGAGTTCTAGGAAATTTAATAAAGGGATAAGAAATATATAATTGTATCTGCAAGTATACATCCTTGCTTTTGATATTTAAAATATTTAATTTTATTAATACCAAAGAAAGAAGTTGAAATATGAAGAACACATAATGTGGAATTAGACCATTGACAATGTTTTCAGATGCAGCATAGTGAAAGGAAAAGACATTGGGAGGCTTCAGTTCTGCTTTCACTTCACTACCCATGTCCTGGTCTGTTCTGACACCCTGGTGGTTCATGGAATGACCTAACAAATCACATCTTGATCCATGTCTAAACAGTTTAGGTGTAAATAGGGGAATTTCACCTTCACCTGAATCCCTGGAATATGGTTTAAGAGAAAAAGATTTTTATCACTTCACTAAAAAGTCTAATAAAGTTTTTATGAATGTTCATCTAAAATGAAGAAAATTGGTTTACAACTTTTTCTTCACATTGGTTTATCTATTTCACTTTTTGTTTTCATAATATTTCAAGCTTAAAGAAGTTACAAGAATAGTACAAGGAATTTCTACATGTTCCTTATCCAGATTTACCAGTCCATTTTTTATACATTTTTTTTACTTTTTTCTAATTACCTAAGAGTAAGTTGTAAACATCATAGCCCTTGCCTTGAAATACTTGTATTTTCTAAGAACAAGTATATCTTTTATGTAATCATGGATAAGTTCTCAAAAATCAGGAAATGTAACAATGACATAATACTATTATTTAATTTGCATTCTGTATTCAAATTACCTACTAATTTCTTTTATCTATAATGATTCAAAAGGAACTTTATGACAAATAAATAAAATTAAGAAGTTACTAAGAATATCTTAAAAACCCTTTTCTCGATAAAAAATAAATAAAAGATGTTGCTATCTACTATTCTCTATAATTTTAGAGATTTTATTTTTTTACATAATGTCAAAAGATTTCAGGATTTTGTGCAAGGTCTCTGGATTTTCTTTCCAAAATCAGTTAACAGAAAACATTCTCATTTCTTAAACAGAGTGCACGACACCATAAGACAGATTTCTTTACGCTGATCAGTGGAACAGGAACAAAATTAATGCCTAGGCCTGGTGACAAAGTATGCCACTCATTCCCATGAAATAGTGTGTGTCTGTCTGGGGGCAGGAAGCATTTAGCATAGAAAATAGCTATCAGTATTTATTTGGCACTTTAAAAATGCTCCTGTTCTTCCCATATGCATTTGCAACTTAAAATCAATGACTAAAAGCAAGAAAGAACTTCTGAACAGCCTCACCATTTAAATATTCCTTTTTAAGAAAATATAGCACAATACTAAATTGAATAAATTATCTGCCTTGGCGCATGCAGATAAATATGTAACTAGTTTAATAGGTAAAATTATTCAAATGCAAAACAGGTTAAAAAGGCTGAGATTTGAGATGCTGGAAAAAAAACTATTTCAAAGGCTAAAAAGAAAGTTGAAAATCCAGTTTGTAAACAGAGGAGAACTTTAGTTATTATAGCACTAGCTGAGAGAGTTCCTTCTGGCTTGATGTTATAAACACCCCACCCTGTTGTGTGATCTCTTCCTATCTTATCATGAGGTTGGTCATCCCACTACCTCTTGGCCAAAGGCAAGTTCTTAAAGAACATACACAGTCCTATGCAGATAAGCAAAGATTATTTACTTCCGACTTTAATAATAAATTCTTATAATTTTGATATTCTATAGTAATTTTCTAATTTCTAAGGGAAAACTACTGAGCCAAGGAGAGTTGCCCTGTGATCTCTGAGAACATCCATTTACTCATTCGTTCATTCAAATATGAGAACTTTATTTTACTGAGAGAAGTAGAAGCATTATAATACTCTACGTCAGTTTTAATTGATGCAAAACTTTAGCATATAATTCATGTAATCCTTTTACTTACTCCTGAAAGATAGGTGTTTCCGAGGTTTCTACTGTACCAGAGACCAGGTTTAAGTACTAAGGAGAATAAAAAGTTAAACAGGACAGGCCCGTGCATTTAAGGAATTTACGCTTACATAGGGAAGCACCTAGCAGGTGAACGTTTTTTTTTGTTTGTTTTTTGTTTTTTTTTTTAACATGAAGAATAAATTTGCATGTCAGCCAGTTTGGGAGATGCTATCCAGTAGGTTTTGGTTGTATAATGACTTGGGTCTCATGTAAACCAAATATTTTTGATTACAGGAAATGTTGATTGTACTTGGAAATAGAACATAAGTATAGAATGAAAATTCATGTCCACGAGACTTAATGATAGTGAGATTGACACTAATTTCTCAGTGTGTTCACTTGAAGAATTATGGGACAATGAGACAATCTACATAAAACACCTAGCATAACTCTAGGTGTATACAATAACCCTAACTTGTTTATTGTTTGAATAATTCTGTAAGGAATTATCTATCTTTCCTAACCCTTTAGACTCTCTGGATTTGTGAAAGAAGCACTTTCTGATTTACTGAGAAAGTGTGCAGGGGTTGGGGGTGGGCTCTCAAATGTTGAGAGCCACTCATCTCTGTGGGTTTCAAATCTACTTAACTACTAAGTCTCATGAGCAAAGGAGTGACTAATCCTTCTCATTGGTCTTTGCATTTCAACAGAGGTCAAAGACCAATAATAATTAAAAGCATAAAACATCCTTCAAAAAGAATGGGACTCCTGGAGGAAAGACCAGAAGCTAGGCCATCTTGGAAACATTTGAATTAATAGAAGGAAAATACAAGTATCTATCTAACGGGCTTTGGTCTCACACAAAATGAAAATCACATAAACTGAGTTTATGAAAAATGATATATTTTTCAATTTAGATTACCTACTTCATTGAATTTAAAAAGAATAAAAGTGAGAAAACTGGTACCACTTTTACCCTTCCCAGTCTAATTTTAAAGAAGTATCATCTTTAATCCCTCAGACTTCCCAAGAAGTGTTTCTAAGTACTGTCTCACTTCACACTGCCACAGTCCTGGGAGGCAAGCACTGTTATCATCCTTGTTTTATGAAAGCCTCATAAAAAAAAAAGTAGTTAAATTGAGTGGGCAACTATCAGTGAACTTGAGACTCTAGTTAGATCCTCCTAATTACTGGGCTACTTACTGAGCATCTAATATGAGCTAGGTTCCCTACTACCCAAGACTCTAGGTACTTCCTATTATTGTAGAACTTTCTCTCTTTTTGGCCTTGTTGTGGCATAACAAAAGGGACCACAAACTTTCTTTGCTCTAATGCCTTGATTGGGGAAGGTAGGGTGGGGGACATTTGGCTCCTCCAACTTGTATCGCAATGCAGAGCTCAGAAGCCCCAGCCCATGCTGTGGGGAATCCTCTGCGTTGCCTGCAATAGATCAACATTCCTAAGGGCAGAAAAACACAAAAACAAAAAACTTTTGGTATTCTGTGGCTTCTGTGTGTAACAGAGTCAAATGAAGGAAAGCCAGAGCACATTTTCCTAATGGTTTGGCAGCATATTGATCTTTTGTAAAGCACATTGGCCAAATATGTTGATCCTAACTCTAGTTTGCCAAGCATTTCTGCATTGACCAGGATGTTGGAAATTCTTTCACACTAAGGACATGAATACTCCATATTTTTCAGATTTTTCTGCTTTAAATATGAGTAATCAAGACTCTGTAAGTTTGTATTGATTTCCTATGGAAGTCCTCTTGGGACTTTTGGCAAAGAGTCACCCTGCCATTTGTATTCCAAAGCATTATATCCATAGATTACAATCTGTCCACCCTTCCAAAATCTAGCCAGATGGGCCGTTAGCAAGTCTATTCTAATTTAGGGAATCATTCCAGTGTCTGAAATAAAGTGCTTTAATAATTTTGTTACATGTATATCAGTCATTGGCTGAGGTTTTGGCTCAAAGCGATTATAGAGCTTTCTCATTACTATCATTATCCATCTGTAAAAAGTCCTGTCAATAAACTGCATTCCCTGCTGGTTGGAGTCAATTTTACCATAACCTCCTGAATGTTATTCTGCTCTGCCTTAGGCAAAAGGAGGTACAGCAAATATCAGTGCAAATAACTGAAGGAAGAATAGATGAATCAGTGATTGGTGCAGAGTGGAGGGGGTCATGAAGGACACAGGGTTCCATTCCTGCCTTCAGCAATGCTACACTCTTATAGCCAAACCCTTTCAACCCTGGATATAATTTCTTTGGGACTTGTGAGTATGGCTTTTTATTATAGGACCTGCAGTTCCCTATAGATAGACTTCATCATGCAGTGTCTTTCCAAAAATAGAGAAGGAAGGAACTTTTGAAGCAGTGACAACTGATTATTTTACACTGTTTTTAAATTGATGTCCTATGGTTATGATAATTATTATAGCTATCAATGGATATTTTATACTGTTTTTAAATTGATGTCATATGGTTATGATAATTATTATAGCTATCAATGGGGTAGCACTTCATAGTTTTTAATATTGCTCATACTAACAAAACTCTTCTTGCGTTTTTTTTTTTTTAATCTCAAACAGAATAATTTTAATTCAGAGTGTATGGTGTATGGTGATCTCATTTATTAGCTTCACTTCTTTATTATTTGATATACTAAATATATTTCAGCTATAATGACTTAAAACAAGTTCTGTAATAAATCATTGATATTGATTACACCATTATTAAAACCTAAGTTGCACAGAGAATTTTGATGGAGAGCTTGGTAGCTAAACTTTGGGTTGTTTCAACTATCCTCAACTAAAGGATTCCTTGATTTTTGTTTGCCTTTAAGATTCCATAGTCAGGGACATTCCTAGCAGGCATCGTTGACATGGAAACTGGAATGAGAAATGAGAACAATTAAAGAAATATAGGTTAAAAATATTAATAGAATTATAAGATTGCATATATCTATAGTCTCAGGGAATTCCAGAATTGCTTTGATGATTTATATAAAAATAAATTCAAAGAAAATGGGTATTTTTCCTATTGCCTTTTTAGATTGACAGTTTGCTAATTTCTCCATCTTTCAGGATGGTTTGTGATTTTCTGCCCCATTTTATGTATGATATTTAAAAGTAATGTATGATTGAAGGCAATATTCCATAGGGCATGAAAGATGACAAGTGACACCCAAGATAATGATTTAGCAACTCAGATCCCTGTCATGGTATAAAGACTTTATCAGCAATTCAGCCCAGATCCCTGTTCTTAAGAACTTTCATTCTTTAAAGCAAATTCTTCTTCATACAGTAAACTCATGTTTAGCATCCATATAATGCTATGTTGATAAATTCTTAAGTCAACTATATTAATTCTAATGAATTGAAAATAAAAAAAATTAAATTAAACATCTGCCTATTACCAAATAGTGTTTATAATTTAAATATAACAAACTATATAAAAACGGAACTCATACATTATACTCTGTTCTCTCCAGAGATCCTTCTTTCCAAGCACTTCTAATAGGTTACAACAAAGATTCTTACATTTTTCTTCCATGGAGCCATCCAGAGAACTTATGGTTTTACTAATAGAGTTTATGGTTCTATAGGTCAGTAGAGAGGCCCAAAAATTTACATTTCTAACAAGTTTCCTAGTGATGCCCATGCTGGTCCATCCAGAGTTCATGGTTGAAGAACCACTGCCCTAACAGAACCCCCATTCTCCCATGATTGGAGTTTCCATCAATCCCTCACTTTGAAAGTTTAAAAAATGAGCAAAGAATTTATATAAAAATTTCAGAAGGCTATATAGTTTTAATGAATGCTTTGAATAGTATTTAATATTACTGTTTGTTTCCATAGATTTAGAGTTTTTTTTCCTATGGACAGTGCTGCTTTCATCAATGAAAAAGTTAACCCTCAACACCTGTGTGACTAATTGCCATCTGTGCTCTCCTAATAGGAGAACGTGTCAGAGATCTCTAAAGTATTCTAAAATGTATCATTTGTGAATGATTGTAGGCACTCTTTATGTTAAGGAAATCATAGACCTCCTATCTAATATATTATATTAATCCACTAAAATGAAATTGAGCCAACACTTTTGTGTGCTATAGCATTAAAGTTAAATTAAAGGGTGGGAATAGTCACATAATTGATGTAGCTTCTATAATGGGGAAAAAAAAAAGGTTCACCTGCTGAGTTCCCATGTAGTCTAGCAGTCAGAAAGGGAGAAAAAACAGTCTGAATATTCTGACTTATAAGTTCACAATCTTTGTCTGCCATGACTTCCTGTGAGGATTCTTAACTACCCAAACATTGTGTTTTCTCATTTCATATTAAGGGTGGTTATGTCGACCTGATCTGTAATTAAGTGAGAACAGGATTGATGGAAAGAGCACTTTGCAGACATAACTTTTCAAAATACTAATAATATTCAAAGTACCTATTAGTATATCTTTGTTCAATATGGTTAACCAGTTTACATGAGAGATCATGCTATGAAACAGGAATACTGATAAAGAGCAGTGAAAACAAGAGTCACGTGTGCTGTCTAGAAATGTAGAAATAACTGCATCTGTGAGGCTTTTTACTAGCATAAGGGGAGGACAGGTTGAACAGCTGTACTAAGCACAGATGACATTTTTGCCTTTATATATATTAACATTGATTTTTTTTTTTTTTGCTGCTTTTCCAATGACTATTCAAAGTAGAATGGTAACCCCTGACTTCACCCAAACCTCCATCCTCTTTACATTTATCCATTCATTCATCAAGTAAATACTAAAGATCCAGGGCTCTGTTTAAATTGTGCTTAAAACAGTGCCTTGAACCTGAATTTTAATCAAAGTTATACAAGTCTCAGATAAACACTGTTCAAACATGAAATTTGAAGAAATAAAGACATGAAAACAGAAAAAGTGATTTAAAATTAATTAAAAATCATCATAATAAATATGCAGTGTTTGTGGTTCTTCAAATTGTTGCCTTACTTTGCAACTATATAAAATAAATGCTTGTACCTTTACTGTGTGTCCATATATCATTCATTCATCCATTCATGCATGCATGCAACAGGCATTATAAAAATCTAATTTTCTTATAATCATATGCCTGTAGCTATAGAGCACAGCATTAGTACAAGAGAAATTGTAGACCAGGGTTTCCTATGGAAATAAAGCCAAATATTCCTGTTCTACAAATTTTTCAATAAGATTGATTAAGCACTACCAGTATCAGGTTGTTAGCAATTTGAATGAGGGTATATCAGAATTAATCAGACCAAGTATTTGGGGGTAAAATAGAATATTATATTCGGGAAATTTCAGTGTGGCTTTTCTGTTTCACCTATTTTTTAAAGGCTAACTATGAATCAGAGATATTTCTGATTATTTTCCCACTTAAGTGCTTTAAAATTACATTATATTTTCAAGTAAAATAATCAGTTTTTATATATTAGGTAGAAAATTTATATTTTTAAATAGAGAATAATGTTTCAGAGCTTATATATTATACTATAAGATTTGTGGAATGCTTATTGAGGGTATCCTTTTGACTAGACACTGTTAGGCTCTGGTGATGAAGAAATGAATACAGGACCCTGACAGGCCTGAAAGTGTTCGGACTAGTGTCAATCTTTGTTAGTGGTATACAGAATTTATTTAAATGTAGATATGTCTTTTGGGCTCACTAGAGGCATCAGAGCATCTTCTGAGCACTCTTAGACTCTGAAGGAAAATACTAGTATTTCAGGACTGTTGACACTGATATCTTATACTCTGGAGCCTCAAATAAACCATTAGATTACTATGCTTTAATATGCTTGCTAAATTAAATTTAAAATTTTGATACTTTGAAGCAATGAATAACAATAACCTCATCCCCGTAATTAAAACTGAGTAGGTCTATTTTTTCCACAGATGTCTCCGCTTTAATCATTTTAACCCCAAAGATAGCATTTCCTTTCCCACTGGAACAAACCTACATAACAGAGCAGAATTCTGTTTAGTGAAGTTCTCTATCATTTATGCGAGTCTCTAAGGATAACTCCGGGCTATGTTTTGTCCCAGAAGCTTAACATCGGGACAACCCTAGACAGTCTGTTGAAGGAGGCAAGGCTTGCTTTGGATGCTTTTTTTCTAGGACTATTTGTCATTTTCCAAAGCTGTCTACCTACTTCAGTTGTGCATCACCGTCAATCCGAGGATCTAAAAAATTAAAATAAAAATTGCTTACTCAAAAATAAGCTTAAAAATAACATAAATAATTAGGTTAATTAGATTTTTAAATGACATTTTTATGTGTTTGTAATCTTTATATAAGTTTGAAAGTCATTACAACTTAAAATTGTACTAAGAGCTTTGGACTACCCTGTAAATAGAAAGATAGACAACATTTAGATATATAACTTAAATATAAACTTACAGTTTTAATACATTGTCTATAATACCCGTAAACTTGTAAAATGCTACATAACACATATATATTCAAAGTATACATTTTTGCATATGTATATCTTTACATAGACATATAAATATTATATACATATATGTATCTTCCCTGTATATATAATTTTATGTATATATGTATATATATATATTATGTATATTATGTGTGTACACACACACACACACAAATACATTTTCCTTGAAATTTACCTCCTATTTTTCAAGATACCTACTTGACAAGACCAAAAAGGAAGAAGATATATTATTTAGTCAATTTGAAGTTTTAAAACTTTAGAGCTGTTTTTATATATGGGTACTGCTTATAAATAAGAATGTATTTTATAATTCAAATCAAAATGTGGAAGAAAGAGAACAGGGATGAAGAAAAAATGGACTTTTTCCCAAAACTACTTTATTCTGATCCAGTTTTATGCTCTTTATAACAATTTAGCTCACATTATATCAAAAGGTAGCTAACTTAATGCCTGGAATATAGAGAAGGTAGTGACATGAAGCTAGAATTTGTTATGTTATACTTGCTCATAATTCTATGCTATCAAACATAGAATATCTCTCTCCTTTTAAAAGATGTTTGGAGTTAAAAGACTACATTGTTGAATAAACTTCTACAACTCATGTAGCTATAATTGTATTTTATTTCCTCTTACAATAATTCACTATTTAAATTTATGAACTGTAGAATGAAATAAAATTTCATGTTATCACTTCACATTATTTCATATTCTCTAGAGTATTTCAAAAGTCTTTATTAGTATTTCTTATGACTACATAAATAAATAAACCATGTATCACTGCAATCTAACCTTTATCTTTTACCCATCCATGAATCAGTATTGGTAATACTTTGCCCCCACTACATTTTTTTTTTTTTTGGTACCAGGATTTAAACCAGAGCCACATGAGCCACATGAGCCACATTCCTAGCCCTTTTTTAATGTTTTATTTAGAGACAGGGCCTTGCTAAGTTGCTGAGGCTGGCTATGAACTCACCATCCTCCTGCCTCAACCTCCCAAATCACTCGGATTATAGGTGTGCACAACCACGCCCAGCTCCCCTGCCCCCACACTTCTTTACACTGTTCTAAAGTAGGTATTGGCCATTCATCTCCAAAGGACAAGCAGCCATGTGATGAACCGGTCTGACAAATGCCAAAAGAAGTATTATTCATGGCCTGCCACTGTTTGGCAGTATCTTAGAGAAAATCATTTTATTGTTCAGTGTACATGTTTCCTCACTTAAATAAATAGCAATAATAAAAAACCCTCAATTCATACAGAGCCCCTTTTCTGTATTTTACTGCCAATGAGTCATTTCATAATAAATGACCTCCCATTAGAGTATTTCATGGAGAATTCATATAATATTCAATGATTTTAATTGCATCTAATCTGTACCTGTTTCTTATTTTGCATCTCATGTTTTGTAATAGATGTTTACAAGTGATAGCAGAAGCAAAAATGGAAATTTCAAATTTACTTGCATGTTCCACTAGAAGTAAGCACTAATTCCTCATAAGCACACACACACACCACAAAATAATTCTTTGCCAAAAAGCTATTCAGTCACTTTTAAATTAATGTAATATAAAACAGTCTCTAATACACATAAAGAACATCAACCAAATGAAAGTAGTTGAAGCCATTACTGAAATCTTTTCTATTTAAAGAAATAACAATTTAAGGATGAATACTGGTTGGTTACTGCCAATCTAGTTTCTAAATGACTGATAAATTTTTAAATTCACAAATTTACTGACTTAAATCTCTAGACTAAAATCTCCACCCTGATTTCAGTGAATAGTTGAACTATAATATTTGTCAGATTGAGTTTCTGGTTCCTCTTGCTTGATGTTCAGCATATATGGTGACCTCCTCGACCTCATTTGTTATTTCTCTTAACCTGAAGGGTGCTCTTCCTTTAACTATATGCCATGCTATTAGTCTAAACAAAGTTCTGAGAAATCTAGTCAGGTCACTTCCAAGATAGCCTGCAAGACTCTTCAGACTTTGTGAAAAGAAGGAAGGAAAGAAGGGAGGGAGGCAAAGAAGGAGAGGAGAAGGATGAAAAAAAATTCAAACAATTGGAGAAAAGTATAGCAGGAAATCAATGTTAAAGGTCATGTTTTCCAATTTTTTTTTGCACTGCTCAAATGGACAGATAGGAATGTGTAGACCACAGTAATGTTTAAGTGATTTCTAAAATATTATGATAGAAAAATTATCATTTTCTACTTTGCTAAGTCCTGGGATTAATATTTGGGATTAATATTCAACACATTGATATTTTCCCAATAATAATCATTATAATGGACATTTATTACACACTTTTTGTGTTTTAGGTGCTTCTCTAAGCATGCTGCATGAATTAATTATTTTAATACTTCAAACATATTTGTTTGGAGTATTAAACATATTATATTTTAATATTCCCAAAAGATCCATAGATATTTATGTCTTTTGTTTTAAAGTATAAAGAGTCCGATGATTGCAGATGTGATGTGACTTGCCCCAAAGACTTCAGTTTTACAAGAGAAACAGCTGGGAAACAAAATTTACTTAATATGTACTCTAAGTATCTTCAGAATGATTTTCCAGAAAGGATTGTGAAGTCTTATCATCTACTTAGGGACAAAGAGGGTTAGTGATATGGATATTTGTAAAAATCAGACATACACACACATTATTTTCATCATTATTAGATCAATTACACATGAGCTTCTTGTGGGAGGAAACATAATCAGTATACTTAGGGAACAATTTGGATTTACATTTGCTTATCTAGTACCAGAAGGCGTTTTTCTCCTTCTGGTGAAAAGCAATAAATTATATAT
>NW_026000109.1:1356674-1380903 GCF_001458135.2 Marmota marmota marmota | reverse complement strand
TATATATATATATATATATATATATATATATTATCTAGAATACATTTCTGTAAAATATAGGCATCCATTATATAAGTTTATAGGTAGTTATATGTCCATTTGTTAGATTTTCATTATCAGAAACTTATTACTTCGAAAGGAGACCTACTTCATTATCAAAATATTAGATATTAGGATTAGAAATTGGGTTAGTAATATTTAATGATTGGAAATCTTTACTAAATTTTGTTTTTGATTTTGATCCTCAGCACCACATATAAATAAAGAAAGATATTGTGTCCAACTACAACTAAAAAATAAATTAAAATGTTTTATTATATTGAAGTTTTATTTGCCTCTAAGAATTAATTACATACAATATCAATAAATAATTATTCATCTTGTAGTACTGACACATTTTAGCCAGATTTCTCAGCAGGAATACTCTTCACATTAAAACCCCATTGGAGTTTTTAGTAAATCTCAGCAGCTCGGGAGGCAGAGACAGGAGAATTGCAAGTTCAAAGCCAGCCTCAGCAACAACAAAGCACTAAGCAACTCAATGAGACCCTGTCTCTAAATAAAATACAAAATAGGGCTGGGGGTGTGGCTCAGTAATCAAGCACCCCTGAGTTCAATCCCCAGTCCAAAAAAAAAAAAAAAAACTTCAAATTTTAAAAAGACTATAAACATATGGCCAACCTAAAATTTGGGGGATCATTTTAATAAATTATTATATCATTTTGAGATATATAAGTGAATACACATTTAAGACAGAGAGCCTCAATTTTAAAGATATCTATCAGTATATATTATACAGTATATTTTTCTTTTGTGCTCTAGCATATAGTGGCCAAAATTGAATTGTTTTCTATTTCTTTGATGCTAAATTTACATCTCCACTGAGCACAGTGTTATCTTCAGGTATGTGAACATTTCAGGTGTAATTTCACCATGTTAGCTAACCTTGCCTTTACTTCATGTCTAGTGCAGTAAGTGCTCTGGGGGTAAATGAAATTCCACTTTAAAGTATAGCTTTAAATATTGTTTTTAAACATAGAATGTCACTCACTGTGTCCAGCCTACGACTTGAAAGAAAATTCTGCTCCTTGGGTGTTTCTCACCATTACATTCCGAAACACATTGAATAGCAGAACATTGAATAACATTTGAAACATTCTCTATGGACGATCTATGTGGTAACCATGAGGTGAAAGGCTTCAGAAATTTTACAGAACAAGAGCTTTTTAATTTCTGTGAAAATCTTTCTAAAACTCCCTTTGTTTTGAGGGTTCATGAATGCCTCCCCCTTTGTCTTACCCTGCTCTTAGCCTGTATGTTCGCTAAGGAAAAGGAAGAGAGAATAAAGTCATTCTTCTTCCTGTTTGCCCTGGTAACACAAAGTGTAAGTCTATTTCTGATGAAGATTGCAAAAGAAAATTGTCAAAAGTTTCCAGAAAGGAGAGGGCCCTTGAGATGGCAAGAAAAAAGGGGAACCCACTACAGATTCCACTAGACCTACTTTTGCTTCTAAATTAAGACTCCATAAATAAGGAAAAGCTTATTTTCTATCTTTATTTCCTCTGTTGGTAAATATAGAACATGTTGAAGGACATATGACCAGACCTAACGACTTAAAAACTAGACTACAAGGCATCTGAAAACATCATAGAGGGTAAACAGTAGAAAACAAAGTAAATGGACCTACAACCGGAAAAATTTGAGTTTTATTCCTTTCTTTAGCACTTATCAGTTGGATATAATGAAAAATTCCCTGAGCTCCCAGGCTTACCTCTAGCCTTTAAACATAACGGTAAACCATGAGCAAGTTTCTCCCTTCTGGGCCTTATGATTCTTATCCATAAAATGAATATATTTGTATTTAATGTCCCCAGATGGGGTCTTGTAAGATGCAACTGAGATCACATGTGAATAAGTCAATTTCAAATTATGTAGTCTAAAATTCAAAGATTTATAACAGTGCACCTGCAAAGATATTCATCTTCCTGTGAATCCTGCTCATACCTTTCTGGGCTCTCTCTTGCTGTGGGTCATCTACCCTTGATATGAAAGAGACAGATGTAAACATACTAATGTCTCTGCCAAAGGACCAGGCCTTTAAAATTAAAATTCCCTCCAAACATATAATAACAGAAGATTTTCATCTCTTTTTTTATAGCAAAAGTTAATAGTTTATTCTCATTATGTGGAAATTGGACATAACTCTCCTAAAAGTAGGTCCTCTTCATCTTGGCCACAACTGAAATTACTAATTCTTTTTTATTAAGCCTGTATTGTAGCATAAATAAATAACACAGTCAGCAGAGTGGAGCAGATTAGATCTCTAGGATGTCAGTATCATTTTCCCTGTTGCCAAGGCAAATGAAATCTCTCATGCCTTATTTTCAATGACTAGGAAAAGAAACTGGCCTTGTGGGTAGAGGTCAAGTGTAGTTTGATAAGGAACTTGGTCTCAAAATATATTAAAGATCGGAACATCATATAAAAGATTACGATGAAATTTATTGAACTGTTGTAAAATCTAGAGAATGTCAAGTTTTAAGGGACCTTAGATATCAGCTAATAAAACCTGTCCATTTTATATAGAAAACTGGAATAGTGTATTGATCAGCCTAAAATGATATGAGTACAGTCAGTGGTAAAGCCAGGATGAGGGTATGGTTCAAAATTACTTGAATATTATTATTTGTAATTTTAGTCTTCAAGTCTGTGTACAGTCTTCAAGTTTCTTTATGTAAATATGGCTTCATAGATATGTACAGCACTTTCTAAAATACTTTCCCCATATTCCCAGATAGGAATTCATTTTGTTCATGGATTATATTCTCAAAGGAGTCTTTCCACAGAGAAGATAGAGTCAGAAATGCTGATTCTATTTTTTTCATTGTTATTCTCCCTCTTTTATCATGTCTTTAATTTGAAAGATCTATGCCTTTTTGCTTCCAGAATGTACCATGTCAATTTCTCCTTCCATTCTTCTTAATCTCTCTCTGCCTCATCTTCTCTCTCTGTAAAATAGGGTGCCATCAATACCTACTCCACCAATTACTGTGAGGTTTAAATGAGATGGCAATCTAAAGCACTTTGAATATTGAAGATACATAGTAAGTGCTAATAACATTAGCTATTATTATTGGCATTGTTGTTATTTATCAAACCCTATCCTCAGTGTCAGTGTGATACCAGTTTTTAAGGTTATTCAGAGGAAACATGAAAAAATCTGGCCAAGTATATGCAATATAATATTTGAGGTTATTCAAAAGACCAGTTTCAGAGCAGAATCATTTTAAGTATTTGTTGAAAATTATTCCTTGTAATTATGACAAATGATAGTGTGTCAAGGAAAGTATGCATAGAACAGAGCCTTTTTTAATATGTAGAATTTAAGAATTGATTATGAAAGGAAAATCTTTAACAGCAATATGCATAACAACCCCATAAATATGTGAATCTCTGTATTAATCTTTTTGTATAGGAGATAAAAGTTAATGCCTTACTTATCTTAATTCTATAAGCTTTCTAAAGACTTGCTACTTCTCAATTTCGGAGTCTTGCCCTGAAATACTAGATTTTTCTTGAGGCCATTTCTTTTTCTTTCTTTTTTTTTTTTTTTTTTTTTTTTTTTGGTGCTAAGGATTGAACTCAGGGTCAGTCAACCACTGAGCCCTATTTTGTAGTTTATTTAGAGACAGGGTCTCACTGAGTTGCTCAGTGCCTCGCCATTGCTAAGGCTGGCTTTGAATTCATGATCTTCCTGCCTAACCCTCTCCAGCCACTGGGATTACAGGCATGTGCCATCCTGCCTGGTTTGAGACCATATTCTTAAATCATAGTTTCCATTCAAAGTGGAGAGACCCAGTCACAATAAAAATAAGTGTCTAAACATTATATACTTATTGCATGTCAAGTGCTTTATGAACCTAAACTTCTTGAAGTTCACATTTACACTGCAAAATACACATAGGATCCCCATTTTTCAAATGAGAAAATGAAACCTTGAAAAAATTAACTGACTCTCCCAAGGTCACATGACTTATCAGCACTACAGCAGGGATTCAAACTTAGCTTAGTCATTCCATGATGACATGTGTAGAGTTTATTTAAACATTTATTCACAAGAATGATTAGCTTCATCTTCCTGAAAATAAAGAATGTATTTTACATTCTCTGTACAACATTTGGAATGGCTGTCATGGGATTTCTTAGATCCCAGTTTCCTTTAAAGTCAACATGTAGAACTTTATCCTAGAAGTACCCTGAGAAGTTAAGTTGGGATTTATCTGCAAAGATCACTTTTCCAAGTTTCCTAGGGAGTGCAGAACATGATGCAGTGGCCTGCAGCAGCTCCGTGTCTGGGTTTGACAAAGGATATATAATGAGAAAGTTAATTGTCATTCTTAGCCTTAATGGGGGTCTCTGGTTTGCTTTGCTTTTTGTTTTGTTACATAGCAAGCTCCACCACCTTATTAATTAGATACCAGCTACTAAATATGGCAGTTATTTGTTGGAAGAAAAATGATGATCATAAGTGATTTCAGTTTTGTCATTTATCAAGGAAAAAAATTGATGAGTGCTATTTAGAACCATATAATTTTTTTTAGAATCATGTGATACCCTTGCATGTGTATGGGGCAGATGCAGCCAAACCGCATGAGGCTCTTCAGGAACTGCTCAAGAGCATCTTCCACTCTGCAAGAGCAATTGCTTTTTAATTAGACTTTTCAGATTGTCTGTACAAGTCATAGTAATTCATTTTATCAAAAATATAATTATCTTAAATATTTTAGGATCTCTAGCTGGATTTAATTAAGCAAGAGGGTACCCCCCCATGTTTATACTCACCACATGGTTGCTGATTCCATGTAAATTTTACAAAAGCCTCATGTTATGTATATTTTCAAGGCTCTGGATGACTTGTACTATATATTGTGGCACTAACACATAAGACTTTTCTAAAAAGAAAAAAAACAGTGTTGAATAATAAACACTCATATGCTCATTACCTAGTTTAAGAAGATCTTGGGGCTGGGGTGTAGCTCAGATGCAGAGCGCTTGCCTAGCATGCGTGAGGCACTGAGTTCCATCCTCGGCACCACATAAAAATAAAATAAAGGTATTGTGTCCACATACAACTAAAAAATAAATGTTTAAAAAACTCTTTTTTAAAAAAAAAAGAAGATCTTTAACAGTATCTGTGTATTCTGTCCCAGTCTCACCCATTTTCCTTCCCAGGGGCAATAATTACTTGTTATTGGAGAATTTCTAGTTGTTGCCATAATTTTCTTAATTACATATATCTGTATCTCTAAGCAGTACGCACACATACACATGCACACACTCAAGAACTACCATGAAACATAATGGCTAACTTTTGCAGAATTTGATTGACACATATGCAAGCCACAGTGCTGTTCCTAGTTTCACTAATGTTTCTCAAGTGACCAATGGTTCTTTGGGAAGGCCTTATTACTCATGTTAGATTCCAGGGTGCAGTCTTCACTGAGCTGCCACCAAGACACCTGGAGCTGGAGGGACAGTGAGGACTGGCCCCCAATGAGGGCTGAATCCAGCCTTAATATTTACCAGGGACCTCACCCAATGGATATTGGATAGGTTTAAGTAGCACTAATGTTACTATGAACCAGGAAAATGTGGAATAGAAAAATGCTGGCCTACTCTGATTTCTTTAAAAAAAAATAGTTTTGGGGGAAAGACATTTTCAAAACTTTTTATTCATTATCATCTTATTTATACAAATTTATGGGGTACATGGTGAATATTTACCCATGTATAGAGTGTGTAATGATCAAATCAGAGTAATTGTCATGGTATAGATATCAGGTGACCCCAAAAGTTCACAGTGAGACAATGCAAGAAATTTAGAGGTGAAATGATCAGACTATGAGAGCCTTAACCTAGTATAGCATTAATCCAGTTGAATGGATTAACCTGGTGACCACAGGTAGCTAGGGTGTGGTTGGAGGAGGTAGGCCACTATGGTGTTCTTTCTCACCTCAGGTCCAAAGCAATGGATTCAGCCATCTAAGGACTGAGACCTCTGAAACCATGAACCCCAAATAAAATTTTTGTCCTCTAAAATTGTTCTTGTCAGGTCTTTTGGTCACAGTGACAAAAAAAAAAAAACTGACTAAAACAGTAATTAATAATTGCATCTCATTATTTTGTGTTTAGAGGCTTCTCTTTTCTAGCATTCATGAAATATGTAATAGGTTATGTTGAACTACAGTCACCCCTCTGTTCTCGAAACACGCCTTTTTTTGTAATCAATATAAATGATTATTGAGCACCTACTATTCTAAACTCCTCCCTGATAAGAGAAATGATAAATACTAAATACGTTTGCTCACAATAGGAAAATTTACAGTAAAATTAAAAAAAAAAATCTTTAGTAAAGTTTGTTTGCTTCTGTTGAAAAAGAAAAATATATATATATATATATATGCCATTCCAAATCATATCTGAAAAATTCCTTCAAAATTAAAATTAAAAAATATATATTAGCAAAAGTATTAAGGCCAGGTGTAGTGATGCACTCCTGTAATCCCAGCCACTCAAGAGGCTGAGGCAGAAGGATCACAAATTCAAAGCCAGCCCTCAACAACTTAGCAAGACCCTAAAAAACTCACTGAGACCTTGACTCTAAATAAAATATTAAAAAGGGCTAGGGATGTGGCTCAGTGGTTAAGTACCCCTGGGTTCAATACCAAGTACCTCCTGCCCAAAAAACGTATTATGAACAATGTCTCACTAACATGATTCTAGATAAGCTTTAGGTCAAATTAATGATTGAAGTAAATTGGATTTTTAAGTATTCAATATATAAATATCCACATTTTGGAATTAGAGTGAAATATTACTAATTTTACCACAGAGACTTTTCAGTTCTGTACTTAGGCTTTCAAAATCAGTATTTTTATATGAATCATTTATTTGGTTGTTCCTGAAATAAATAAAATCCCTTTGAATATTTTTCATTGAACAAATAAACTGGAAACTTCTGTATTTGGCAGAAAGTTAACTTCCAAATGTGAGTATTCAAAATGCTGCTTGGGCCAAAGTCTTTAGAGAGAAAATAAAGCTAGTTTTTGCTTTGAAAACAGTTGACCTCTAAAGTATTAGATTGATGCTAAATTGGAATTTTTTGCTGAGTTGTCTTGAAAGTTTTTTCATTTTGTTTCGAATTTTGTCCTGTGTCCAAAAGAACTTCAGGCTTCTGTTTATTTATATGACTTAAGGTTAGGAAGACTGTTAGCTCTTAAATACCCTATTAGGATCCTTTCCTTCCCAGGTAATAATATATTTCTAATACTTGAGTCTCAGAGTTTCTAGTGACTATCAGAGGATGACTCTCCAAATTAGATTTTCAGTAATGTGCAAGGTAAGACTTCATCATTTTCTGTCTGAAAACCAATATTGTTGAGGACAATTTAAGAGACTTGGAGAGAAAAGAATCTTATGGGATCCCTCTCTGCTGTTCTTTTATTTGGACCACAGTGCTTTGCTCTGCCCTCAGCCCAGTAACGAATCTCTCAAAGGCAAAGTCCAGTCCCTAGAAACAAAACTTCATTCTCTCTCACCAAAACTAGGTCATCTCTCAAACAAAAACATTCAATCTAATTTGCTGAGGATCATCTTCACCTTTCTTGGGCAGATGTGCTAGTGCCCCTGAGAATGACATTGAGACAAATGGGCACTCAGTTCCATGACCTTGATCTTCCTTGTGGTTCAATTAAGTCACAGCCTCATGGCTTGTTGTTTTCCTGTATGTCATGGTCCATTTTTGCCACACAGAATTTTTAACATAGTTCAATTTTCAATGATCAAGAAATGAGAATGATCTGGGTGTGGTGGCTCACACCTGTAATCCCAGCATCTCGGGAGGCTGAGCCAGAGGATTACAAATCCAAAGCCAGCCTCAGCAGTTTAACAAGGCCCTAAGCAACTCAGCAAGACCCTGTCTCAAAAAATAAAAGGGCTGGGGATGTGGCTCAGTGGTTAAATGCCCCTGGGTTCAATCCCCAATTCCAAAATAAACATTAATAATAATAATAATAATAAATAAATAAATAAATAAATAAATACATAAAACAAAATGAGAATCATCATTTTATCTCCTCTAAAAACTATTTCCTTAATTTCAGTTAAGGATCAAATTATTTCTAAAAAATAGAATAGTGTGCAAATGTGTTCTTTCTTTCAGGGAAAGTAAAGGATAGGAATAAAACAAAGAACTAAAAGTTAGTGCTGTATCTAGCCAAACTATTCCCCAGGAATCAAATGAAATGTTTTCTTAGCAACACGTGGGATGCACCCACTGAAACAGAATCTTAAGTGTGGGCCCAACATACTGGTGTTCTGATAAAAATTCCCCAGATGATTCTCATGCACCCAGGCTTGTGAAGCCCTAGGTTTCCTTCCGTAAAGGAGTACTGAATATGCCCATGTCCCCAGTTTGTATTTGCTACTCCATATTATCTGTGTGGCTTTTAATATTGTCTGTACTGTTTTTGTATCTGTAAAGTTAAAGTGGTAAGTCATCGTCGTTACCTCATTTTCTTTTCATCATGAAAATCATAAGCAGAAATGTTCACCTTCCATATAGCAAATTTGAAGGGCTTGTAAATGTGCATCAATGCAGATAGGAAGATAAACTTATCATATCCACTCTGTTGACTCTATGGTAATTAAAGCTCCCAAGGTATTTAGTAAATGGCTATTACATGGTTTTTTAAAATAATTTTTTGCATTCATTCATTCAGCAAATATCTATTAGGCATAGCTTATTATAGCCCCTTAAGAATGCTCCATCATGGAATTGTGGATTCTAGGGCTGAAAGGGATCTAGTCCAGTTTTCCTAATTTGAAGATGAAAAAATAACCCAGAATCAAGACTAGTTATAACCAGACTAACACATCAAGTGTTTTGAAGAATGAGAAATAGACTCAACTACTTTTTCTTAAACTTTTATCTGAGGCTTAAGGCCGTATTTTATTACAGTTCTATATGGCTAATGTAATAAACTACCCAATCTTTAGTAGCTTAAGACAATAATAGTTTCTTATCTCTCAGTTTCTGTAGGTCAGGAATTTAGATAGGGCTCAGCAAGAACAACCTGACTTTGTTCCACGATGTCTGGGACATCAGTTGGCAGATTTATACATAGAAGGGCTAGAATCATCTGCTGGCTCTTTCATCACAAATGTGGCAGATGATGCTTGTATTATCAGTGAGAACGCCTGAGCTTGGCCCTTCCTTGTGTTATGGCCTGGGCTTCCTACAACATGGTGGCCAGGTTCTGAGGGCAAGCCGAGCAGAAATTATCTTACTCTTTATAGCTAAGACTAGAAAGTCATGCAGAGTCACTTCTGTTCCACTTTCCTGGTCAAATTGATTACTAATGTGTGCCCATATTCAAGAGGAGGGAATACAGACCTTACCTCTTCCTTGTGGAGTTATGCTATCTTGCCTCATTCATACAAAACTTCTGAGCACAGTTTTCAACTTGTACCAGGCTCCCATAAATAAGCTCTGATCTGTGACAGATTTTATTTCTCCAAATATGGCAGCTCCAAAATTCATCCCATTCTCACATGATTTGTTTAGAGTGTGATGTGGACACTCCTCCAATAAGAGGTAAGGAGCACTCAACCACTGAGCCACATCTCCAGCTGTATTTTGTATTTTATTTAGGGACAGGGTCTCACTGAGTCGCTTAGTGCCTTGCCATTGCTGAGGCTGGCTTTGAACTCGAGATCCTCCTGCCTCAGCCTCCCGAACCTCTGGGATTATAGGTGTGTGCCACTGCACCTGGATTTAATGAGCTTTTTAAGATCCCGTTTCAAATATAGTCACATTTTAAGGGAGCATGGGGTTGGAAAATCAACCTAAGAATTTGGGGAGTGAGGAATACAATTCTGCCCATGAAGTATGGTCTGTGGGGTCTGATACTCTGTATCTTTGCAGGCATGTCTTACCTTGGCTCACAGGATCCTCAGATTTAGCACATTCCCTCACACTGAGGGCTTTACACATTTTCAGTACCTGGAGTTTTCTCCTCCTGTACTTGATAAGCTCCTACTCCTTCACCACAGCCAACAACTCAGACCATTCCAGGGAAGTTTCCATGCCTATCCTTGCTAGGTAAATATCCTTCTTAGAGACTGTCAGAATTCCAAGGGCTCTTTTTTGGTTTGTTCATTTAATACTGGGGATGGAGCCCAGGGGTGCTGTACTACTGAGCTACAGCTCCATATCTTTAATTTTTTAAAAGAAATTTATTTTGAGACAGGGCCTCATTAAGTGGCAGAGGGTCTTGTTAAGTTTCCAAGGCTGACCTTGAACTTGTGATCCTCCTGCCTCAGCCTCCCAAATGGCTGGAATTACAGACATGCACCCTGTCATAGCACTTATAATTGTGATTTTTCTACTTAATCTTCTAGTTTTTGTATTGTTATTTGTATGTCTCCTCTACTTCACTTTAAAACCCATGTAGGCAGGGATGTCATATACTTTTTTTAGCATTATTTTTCTAGGGTCTAACACATCTTTTTGGCACAAATTAGAACCTCAACAAATTTGTTTGTTTGTTTTAGTAAATGAGATGATTCCATAAGATTACTTAAAACATTAACAAATATATCCTAATAAAATGAGCATAAGAAAAGGATGTTCATTTCGGAGTTTCCACCTCTTAAGTAAGAGACAAACAAAGATTTCACATAGAAATCTCTAGTTGTATGCTGGGTGCACATTATAGGAACACCCCTATAATGCCAGCTACTAAGGAGGCTGAGGCAGGAGGGTCACAAATTCCAGGCCAGCCTTGGCAACTTAATGAGACTCTTTCTCAAAATAAACAATAAAAAGACCTGGGATGTAGCTCAGAGGTAGAGTGTCCTTGGGTTCAACCCCCAGTACTATAATAAGAAAGAAAGAAATCAATCAATCTCCAGTTGAACAAAATCTAATATCTGCCCCATAATGATATTCTTTTCACCATTGTTTGGCTCTCACACAGGCAATACATCCATTCACAACCTCTGGCCATTTATCCATTCTGTTAAAAATCTTTGTCTTTTGTCTTGGTTTATTGTCTCTTTGTTTTATGCTTTTTTCTTTTTGCTTTTTTATGATGATTTTAGCAATCCCCATTGAAATGCTTATTAACCATGAAAACCACCTTACAAAAGCATTTTAATGATATCTCATTCTCTATTTGATGGTCACTCAAAGGAGGCTGTTCTTATTGTCCTTTCATGAGGGATGTGTCCCAATGTCCAAAGGAAAAGAAAAGAACTATTAAAATGAATAATAGACCTGATTCAATGTTTTCTATTTCTTGGCCACACTCTGGAGCTATCCAGTAATGGGTACCCTCACAATTCTTTTCATGCAATTCTTTAATGAAATAGGAATCGGCCCCTCTCCAAGCAGTGTCCTTAAATTGAGTTTCTTTGTTCAGCACACTGCCTTCCAGAGGGGGGAAGTGACCTTTCCCCGCAGGGAGAAAATGAGTGTAAAATGTATCCTCTAGCTCCTAAGATCTTGACTGCTATTTAGCCCACAGTATTACTCTGCCCATCATTTTTTCCCCACAAGAAAAATGTCTTTCTGCTCCCTCTTTCCTCCATCCCTTAAAATTGAGCATTGTTGTGATTGATTCTCAGTTCTCTGTGTTCTCCATCTCCATAGTATTACAGTTACTGAAGGTTAGAGAATCTGTAGTGCAATCTTAATTTCACAGTTATAGTCCACATCTTGCCCAAAGTTGCTGGATCTCCAGATTCGTGTTCAAGTCATTCCTTCTTAACCACTTCCCCACACATTTCTTTTTCCTTCCTGATTCAGGGAATAAATTCTCAATAATGACAATCATGTGGAACTTTTCATTATTAGTATTATTTTTTCTTTTCATTATTATTAGTATTTTTAATTGCAGTGACATACACATAACATAATGTTCAAATTTCTCTTCAAATCCCTGCTTTCAGTTATTCTGGGCACATACCCAGAAGTGTAATAATCATTGATCATTTGGTAATTCTGTTTTTAATTTTTTTGAAGAACCAACATACTCTTTTTCCATAGAAGCCACACTGCTTCATATTTCAAAAAACCATGTGCAAGGAATCTAATTTCTCTACAACCTTGCCAAGATTTGTTATGTTTTGTTTTTATATGTGGTAGCCATTCTGATGAGTAACAAGTGTATCTCATGGTGGTTTTCATTTGCATTTCCCTGATAATTCATGATGTAGAGCATCTTTCCATATACTTACTGGCCACTTATATACTTTTTTTGGAGAAATATATATGTATGTCCTTTCCCCACTTTTTAAGTGGTGGTGGTTGAGTTCTGTTTTGCTTTATTTTTTAAGAATTGTTGAGCATTTGTTTTTTTTTGTTTGTTTGTTTGTTTCGTTGATAGCTTATATAGCACCTATATTTTCTATAAAATATCATGCTAAAAGTACCATATCAATAAAACTTGAACATAATTCACATTAAGTGGCTAATATGGTATCTCTTGTGTTTGTCAAAAATACATTATAAATCACAAGACCTGAGACATGGTAGGTGTTTTCTTAGTGTACATTTAATTCATTCTTAACACTTATTCTTTTTTTCTAGAGCTATGAGTAGTCCACAAGGATTCATGAGCTAATAAATATTAGCAATTTATTTCAAAATGAACTTATATGGTGTTATCATTAGGACTTTAATATAAACTTTTAAAGGAAGCTTTTGAATCTATACTATACTAAAATTAATGTTAAAGTAATTGACTTTATTTATACACAGGTATTATGTACTTACAGGCATATATGCTAAAATTGATCTGCAATTCAGATTTATTATATTTGCTGAAGAATTCTATTTCTCTTAAGAAATGAAAAGACTATTTGGAAATAGAATTTCAAACTATTTTGCTAAAAAACCCTGCTCCCATGTGTTCATAGAGTAATATATTTGTATCCCTTTGACTATCTTTTGAAATATTTAATAGTTGCATCAACCAAGTAAACGTCATTTACAACTCTCTTTTAAACTAAGCAGAGAATTATTTCATTTGATACTTGAATTAGATGAGACCACAACATAAGTTGAAAATTCAAACATAAGTTTACAATTTTAATTACATTAAAAATAACTTCCAAATGGAAATTATTTTGTTAGATAAAAGGGGGGGTGAAACAATTCTATAATTTAGGCTGAAAAATATTGAAATGAGCTCTGAATGAGAGTATTTCAATATTCAATAGTGGAGATCCATACATAGAATCTTTAGAATTTAGAGATACCCAATCTATTGAGATTGGGAAACTTGGATCACAGTTTAAGAAATGGAGGAATATTTATGAAAAACTTTGGAGGAATTATTGGCTTATATATCTTTTTAAAAAGTTAAATAATTTTTAGTAGTAGTACTATTACAGCTAAGTACCTGAGAGAAAAAGTGAATTTAAAAAATTTCAACACTGAGAAAGATGACAGGAATCAGATTGATCATTTGTTATCATTTCCAGTTCAAAATATATCCTTGAATTGCCTACAAGTACAGAAGTTTAATAAAAATAAGCAACATGAGCACTGTATTTGACTCAACTTGCTCCTCATACAAGAATGAGCCAAGAACCACTTTAGAATGTGAAGTATCTACTATGCTATATAGATACTGAGGGACAGTATAAAGAAATGTATTTGGATGTGATTTCACTTACTCTTTTTCAAGGAGATAGTTGGATTCTCTTGTTATCCCACTTTGTAGACATGGTTTATCCACTTCTTTCTTTATTTGGTCTTTACATCTCATGGTGGAGATGGGAAGTTTGGCAGCTTCCTGAAAGGAGGGGGGTGGGGAGAAGACAGGAGAGGAGTAAGATCAGATGAAATGTCCAAGGAAGACCATCCACTCCCTGCACATACTTGATTCCCATTGCCAGGCATACACTTTCTGACTTTGAACAAGGTCCTTTTCTCCTCTGAGCCTTAATTTCATGTTCAAATAAGAGTATCTGATTACATCATCTCTAGAAAATCTGGGAAAGTTCATATCCCTCCAATTGTCCCAAATGGAAGGGTACCTATTTTTATAACCAGTGCCATCACATTCTTCCCTCTTTGACTAAAAGAGACACAACTGGATGTGCCAACCAATTAATTGAAAAGGGAGATCAAACTATTTTGGAGGAACTAAGCAAACACCAGTGTAATGATGAACTTTTCCATTTTCTTATTTCCAGCTTCATCTAGACACTATTGAACTTGACAAAAAATACAGACCTTTTCCATGTGATCTTGGAATGACTCAGAACTGTTACCTTCCTTGACACTTCCCTTTAGTAAACCATGGGGTGGGGGGCCTAGGACAGGGGTGGCAGAGCTATTGCCATCAGGGCTCCACTACTGACACCATAGCTCATTCCACAGCAGCAACCAATGAGGTAGCGAAAACCACATGGAAATACCACTGCACCACTAGGATCATGGCATCAATGGTGTATGGCTTTCTCTCTTCAAATGAACTTGGAGATGGTCAAAATTTTCACTGGAGTGTATAGATCAGCAGATCGCATATTTTATATCCAGTATGAGAAAGGAAGACTCTGCTCGACAGAGGAAATAAGTGACTAAAGAAATCCCCAGGGGCTCAGGAGGCAGAGGCAGGAGGATCAAAGCCAGCCTCAGTAATTTAGCAAGGTGCTAGGCAACTCAGTGAAACCCTATCCCTAATAAAATTAAAAATGGGGCTAGGGATGTGGCTCAGGGTAGAGTGCCCCTGAGTTCAATCCCTGTTACCCCCCTAAAAAAGAAAAAGAAATCCTGCTGGCATTCTTTGAGTATCAATATTGCTGAGGTTAGATATTGTAACTGTTTTAAGGCCTATTAGTTTGCATTTAGGGGTTTCTTTATTTCAAGCATAGATCTTGCAAAACTTAACCATTTTTAGCTACAAATGTGAAATTTCCTGTTAGGGCAAACTTTCAAAGAAGCAAAACAGTGATAAGAATTAAAATGGGAAATTTGAGCAATCTTCTGTATTATCACTGAAAGTGATCTCATCTTAAATAAGATCATTAGTCATATCTACCAAGGGGTGAAGAGTGAGAATGAAAAGCGTGTAGTCATTCGTTAAGTGTTCTGCCTTTGTATTTTGTTGGGAGTTGTTTTTATGAACATATTATGACTATTCTTCATTGACCACTGAGATTCATTTCCCTTTATAGTTTTTTAATTACATTTGTGAAATACATTTTTAACACCTAATCAGCATCAGGGCACTCTTAAGAGATGTAATTAGAAAGCCCATCAGACATTCTGTCTTAAATCTACTGCTAATTAGTACTAAGTCTTTTTTTTATTGTAATGTTGCTAGTGGTATCATGAATGAAGCTTTAATATAGAAAATGGCATTTCTATTGGTTTAAGTGTCTTCTTTTAATTTGTTATTTGTTATTCCTTATTAGGGATTATTGTCAAACATTTTTAAAGTATAGTTTCAGTTGCCTAAAAACAAATAGAAAGTAAGACCAGTAATTAAGGTGTGATAGCTCTAACTGCCCCTTCTCCTGTCTACAGCTTTCTCATTTTGAACTCCACAGCTATCCCACAGGGAACATTCCTATCAGCAATGGCGAATAAAGCCAGAACAGAGCAAGATAGTTCATTTTGTTTCTTCCTATTGTTCCCTCTTCCTTTCCTTTTATCCCCTTCCTGCATTTTGTAAGAATGTAAAAATGCAGATGAACAAAAGAAAATAAGATTGCTTGCCACCCCATCACCTGGAGAGGTTCTAATCCGTTTTAATATATTTAAATTTGGCCACATGTATTTTTATGCATTAATCAATGAGGGTAACAGACAGATTTTCTAACTAAACACTAAGTTCCACTAGTATCAGTGTTTTATTTGACTGAGAACAGAAACTAAGAAGGAAACTCTGTTGCTTGCTACCAACCCACCAGCAGTTGTCTCTGGTCCCAGAAAGACATGCCCATGAGCAACCTGCCCACTAGCCACAGCAAAGAAGTACTGAACTTAGGTTAAAGTCAGTCTGTACTTGGAGAAACTATTGATAGTCCAATCCTGTTCAGGCTAACTCTTGGTCAAATCAGTTATCCCGTTCAGTTGACTTTGAGTAAATTCCACCTCTTATTTCTGCTTCCTTTGGTTCCTATCATTGAATGAATACCACCACCAGAGGGAAGCAAGGAGATACACAATATCACATGCATCTGTGGATCAGATATTGGAAAAATTTGGCTAAGGATTACCTATGGATCTAAGTTAAGTAGATGCTTCCAGATACTCTGAAACAACTAAATTGAGGCAGTTTTGACTTCTCAGTTATTAGCTCATCCGTATTCCCAAACCAAATTACATTAATGAAAATTACTTTCTTGGAATTCTTAATTTTGTCTGGCTAAGCCTTCTTTTGTGTACTACAACTTCTTTATATACCTGTTTTTTTTAAATAAAAAAAATGAACTGACAAGATGAGGCATCAAGTTTTTATAATTACTAAGCTTCTTTTTAATTAAATAGTATATTCACTTCACCTGAAAACTTAAATTACCATATTGAAATTAATTTTGACACCATAATTTAGATAAAAGTCATTCATGTTAGAACTCCGAATATTAGCTTTTGGGTCATGGTAGGAAAGAACAGATATGATGAAAACCATTTGCATCCCCATGGCTGATGTTTAGAGATGCAACTTGGCTGGCTATCCCTGATGTCATTAATCTCACTTAATCTCTGTTTTTTAAGGGAATCCAGCTAATTTTACACCTTTTGAACTCCTTACACAGTCATGCAAAATGGATAACTTCCAATTCACTCAAATTTCTGGGAAATGGATCCTTAAATAATTGAATAAGTGGCTAAGTTTGTAATGATTAAATTACATTTGATGGTGCTTCTCTCTATTAATAAATATGTGCTCCTGGAATTGGAAATGCAGGAAGAAGCTGGTCCCTTATAAGGATCTTGATGAAATATCTTTGTATAGAATCCCATACATGATGGGAGGATTGGGAGATGTGTATGTTAAGGGTATGCAAAAGGTTAGCTCCCAGTTGGGCATTCTCTGCAATGCGTTAAGACTCCGCAAGAGCAAGTCTGCATCTGACTCAGTAAATATTTGATGAATGAATTTATAAGTACCGTAAATGCTCTCTCCCTCATTCCAGCCCACCTCCATTTCTGCAAACACAAATATAGAGGATAGATACACAATGATGCATAGCAAGGTTATAGGGGAAAGGGGGAATGTAGCTTCCAGCTAGTGAGCATTGGCACAGCATGCCTGTGGTTACAGCCAGCAATTGTTCTGCTTAGTGCATATTTTAGTAGCAATGGTTGTTAAATACTTTAAACAACACTTCTGGATGTCTCATTATTTATCCTCATTTATCAGGTCTAAGCACCTTCTATCCTAAGACATCCTCAAAATCAGAAAAAAAAAAAATCCCTAAAGGTGATTAAGAGAAATCCAATTGGGCAAGAGGAGGAACTATGATCCTTGTATTCCAAGACCATGTTTTAGAGATTTCTATGCAGAGTATTAAAGGCAATTGGGACACAGGGTGGTAATTTAGAACATGCACTAGGTTAGAACATATGATAGAGATTCTAACCAGAGCTCTTCCATCAACTTCTAACAGATTGGAGGGAAATTGTTTTGGTAGGTTTCATTAGTTCATTTCAGGTAGAAATGCTTACAGATTTAAAGCAATGAGACCAGCAACTTTTCAAACTGTCATTTGTACTGTTTTGACCAAGGTTAGTCTAGCACTTTGAGTGTTCTCTCTACTCCTTCTACACCTTAATAGCTGAAAATAAGTATCCATGCCAGATTATTCCCATCAGAAATAATGTAGGGGAAAAATATAGATTATTGTCTTTGACCTCTTATGCTGTCATAATAAAAATGCCATCTTATGCTTTTGAGATTCTCTTATGACAATGAGAATTACTTATATTGAATTAATGAACAGAGTATAGTAGAAATCAAGACTGGAGACCCAGGCTGGTTATGGAAAACTTATACCCCAAAAGTGTTTATTAAATAAGTATAATATAAAAGGCCTCAGGCTTGTTGTGGGCAGCCATGAACCAGTTTACGACCTCAAAGAGCAGGTGGAAATTGTAAAGCAACTTCAAGGCATGAGAAGGACATTGGACTAGGAATCAAAACATATATTTGCCCACACAGTGACTACACAAGTGGAAACTAAACTATCTCCTTTAGTTTTTATTTGTTCATCAATAATTTGAGTGTAGAAGGAGAATCCACATGTTGATAAGGCAAAATCAACACATATATAACTGTCAAGCATGGTACTGAAAACATAATAATTAGTAAGTGCCAGTTAAATGGTATGTGTGTGTGTAAAACACAAGGTAGAAAGTGGTTAAGTCTGTAATAATTATATGTGCTACTAAGTTATCATGACTGATAGAAATCACATAGCCAAGTCATTGATGTAATTCAAGGAAAAAGTCTTATTTCTCTCAATATGACATCAATTTTATCCTCTTGCACCAATCATCTGGATCTTTTATCTTAGGTCGTGTGCCATGCTGTTTATCAATAACAGCTCCTCATTTCCACTTAGGCTTGAAGCCTGGATTTAGATGAGCATTTTAAACTCATGATGAAGAGCAGAAAAGTATTCTGTTTTGCTTAATGTGGCAACATAAATTGAGTTAGACCACATTATGCCTTGGCACATTAATTCCTGTGGTAATGTAGAATGATTTTCAAATACGTTAGGTAATCAGTTGACTGAGCAGAAGAAATTGCTAAGACAACAAAATCAGCCCACCCTGTGATTTCACAAAATTCATTTACCTGCTCAGACCATATCTATAGACACATAGTAAAGACAGTTGACAGATTTTAAATTTGAAATAGATTCTATGCTGTGAATGACAAAAGTCCACAGCTGTTTTTAGACTAGTAGTGCTTCCCTCTGCTTGGTTCCTGCTCTTTGCTCACACACCTTATTCTAGTCCTTGTTTTCATAACCAGAATGTTGATGGACAGCCCCTTAACAAATAATGCTCCAAAGGAGCAATTGCCTCTTAGATGCTTATTAATGTTGTTGGACTTTGAACCAAGGATGGGGCTATGTAAGACCTCAGACATTCTTCTTTTACCGCATGGAAAAGAAAGAAATACTTTTTAAGTTAAAAGGAGATCATTATCATTATTTGCAGTCTTTATTGACTGGGGTGGTTTAGAAATTGCATTGAGCTAAGAGTATTTTCCTAAGTGTATGTATACATGTGTTATTAGCTGTTACCACACAAATAAACAAACAAAAAATAGTGTTTCGTGTTCAATCAAGCTTGGGGAATGAAAAGTCAAATAAATGTTTTAGTATAGGAAAAATAATGTCTTTATTTAAACTACTAACATCTAGGATAAATCTCTAAAAGGAGTGTAGGCAAAACTTAATTTCCTAAACTTATTTGGGCGTGGAAACCTTATTTTATACTGTTCCTCATGGAATTACTATGAAACATGTTTTTGGAAATACCGACCAATGGGAATAGACATTATTTTCAGACGTTGATGTTTCATACTCCCCATAAAAAGTAAGTAAGTAAAAATCATGTAACTTTGCTTTTCAAGGAAATTTACTACCCTTAATGATGATTACTCGATTCAATAATTATCAAAGAATTAGTGATTTAGATTCTCCTTATTCACCATAAAAATGGTTCCCCCAGATCGGCCCATCTTTGCAACCCAGAGAGAGTTTTCTAGAGAGGGGATTATTCACAAGTGTCCGTTTGTGAATGCAGGGCAATGCTGAATCTGTTGTCCCACCAGCAACTGCACCTCTGAAGATGGTCTACTCATCTTTATGTTTAAACTTAGGTTCCACATTTGGGATTTTAGTCTCCACATTGATCTGGCTTATATAAAAGCTCCACAAAAGCTTTTCTTAGGTCAAAGAATGGTTCAAAACTATCTTCAGAACACCGACCTTTACTAGTTAGACTATTGAGACAGATCCAGAGGGATCAATAGGGTTCATATACAGTCATGTGCTCTTTTGTTCAAGGATGGCACAGCCATGTAATAGTCATTCAACAGATGGGAAACTGGCATAGAAGTGAAGCTCTTTTCCCAAAACTAAAACAATAATTAAAGCAGAAGCAGAAATTGGAATTTCTGGGCTCCACAGTTAGGGCTCTTTAGGAAAAGTCCAAGGCTGGCTATCTTTCCAGATTCTGATTGACATGTCTTGGATTCTGTCCCTAACTTATCCCTTAAAACAACCAACCGGCATTTATTGAGCATTTACTACATTCCAGACTGTCTTCTTTAGCCTGGGCTTAGGAAAGTGATCAAAGCCCTTGCTGTGGTTAAGGTAATTCATCAAGAAGTGAGTAAGCAAATGATCCCGAGTCAAAGTAAAACCTTGTTCTGGTTTTCTGAGACATCTTCCAGGTATACCAGATGACTGGTCATGGGTCATCTATCTTGTTTGTTTTCATTTCAGGTTCAGAATTTCCAAGCTACGTTTTTCTCTGTACTAACTGCTATTTGCTTGATGCTGTCCATCCTACTTGGGTTCTAGTTTAAACTCTCTAAGCTGCCAATCAAAACAATTCTCCTCAAGGTCAATGTATATAACAAGTATCACCCTGAATCCTGCCTAATTGAAATCCAACATTCACCTTTCTCTAGATTCTACCTGCAACCCATCCACTTTTTCATTCTTATCTTGTAATCAATCACCTCTTTAGTTAAGCCATCAGTCTCCAGCATTCATCCTGCATTTTTCATGGCTGTCACTCTCTTTAAGCCTTTCCTCATTCCTTTCACTCCTTCTTTCCCTTATATATCTTATCTCCATTCTAGTGCTACTTTTCATTGCCTTTTTTCTCTGAAATTGATAAAGCCATCTCTTTCTTCACAGATATACCTTTATTTTCTTTGTCCCTTTATCAGGAATCCTCAATGAAGCACATCTTTCAGAGGCATATCTACAAGGCACTATTTAATCAGGACAATTGTAGGGCAAGCTCAATGCTTGTTACAGTTGAAAATGATGCAAGAATCTTTAGAATGATAGACCTCGTCAATTAATAATCAGAAAGAAAGGATCTCGTGTCTTGCTTAACACCCCCCCACCCCAATCATTTCCAAATGTTCATCCTCAGATCTATTTTCATACTGTCTTTATTCACCTTGGTTGGTCCTGGTACAATTGTAAAACTAGTATATTGGGCTTTGAAACCATGGGGCTCCCCTTTTCTGCAGCAAGATGGCTGTGCAGTTCCATTCACCTTTTTAAAAGTGAGGAGTCTTCAATGGCCTCCAGTGCTCTTCATTTTAATGATATTGTTGAGTCAAACAGAGCAACTTGTACATTACAAAATATTGATTGATATCAAACAGATGGTATGGATAGTAGAAGCCAATTAGCTGACTAATGACCCCATATTCACATTCATTGAGAAGCTATCTCCCCACCAAGCTTAGGTCCCACATATGAACTTAATGAGAGGGACTTTCATTTCAAGAAGAAACCTGAATTTAAGCAATATTTTTAAAATTAATGTGTAATGATCTAATCAAGATAGTCCACATTTCCATCTCCCTATATACTTTAAAATTTTTTTGATTAATACATAATATTTGTACAGGGTGATATTATAATGCATGCATACACTTTTCTTTGTTTATCAGTGATTAACATTTCCACCTGACACCAATAAGGTCCTACACATCCTGCTTCTCTTCAAGGCTAAATCGTGGGACTGTGATAAGTAGGAATTCCAAAAGCAACCTTATTAAGAAAGGTTTCTCATGTCCTTATATACGCATACATTTCAAAATCCTGCCTTTCACTCCAGGAAATAAGTCTTACCCAGAACATTCCTGTTGCATTATTCTCAATTAAGGGAGAGGACACAGATCAAAAGCTCCTCCTACTACTACTTCTTTCTCCTAAGTTATTTGTCCTTTTGTCAAGTTAGAGACCTAGGAGACAACTTTAATTTCTTTCTCTTTATTTCTCTCCATTATCATATTGGTGCATGTTACTATAGGAGGACCATATATTATATTCCTAGCCAAAAGTTTTGTGCATTTGCCTAAAATGCATAAGGAATTATTGACAGAGGATAAGATCATATTCGTTTTATTAGAGAAATTGAGTTGGAGAGATCAAGATGTGGAGCACTGAAACTAGTCTGGAGGCTATAGCCAGAGGGGAAAGAGGGGTGGACATATATTTGAAAGATACCTAAATGCAAATAGTCAGAATACTGGAGACAATATACTGGGGATGAAGAAGGGGTGGAATCAGGATGATCCCTAGTTTCTCATCCAGACAATTCATGGATAATTGTGCAATGCAAGAAAATTAACATGTTCAAATGTGCTAGTGTGGCTAGTGTGGTGGTGTGGAGAGGACACAGTTGTGAGAACTCAGAGCTCTATGATTCATTTAATTTATTAGCTCACAAACCATCATCATTATCAGTAACAGTAAAAACTATTTTATAAAAAAATATTTTATTTCAGCTGTAACAAGCATCAGATAAGGTTGTTATAATGTGTATATATAAAGATGAATATGCATGTATACAACGTGCCAAAATGGTGGGTTTTAATAATAAATAAATAATAAATTTCCTGTGCACTCAAAAGTCTACTTATCCAGCCTTATATCCACTTTCTGAGAGACTCTCTGCTCTAGCTAAATTAAACTATCACATTTATTATTCTTTGGATATAATGAATTTTCCTATCTCTGTATCTTATTTGCTTTCTCTGCCTAGTAGGTTTTTGCTTTTCAAAAGCCTATTTAATTTTCAAATTCTATCTTAAAATATAAACCCTGCCCTGGTCTTCCCAATCAAGAATTTATCTGGCTCTCTTATAAGTCCCTGTATTTTCATAATTTTAATGAGCTTTGTATCAAGGCAGCATTTTGGTTATTTTACCACATTCCATGTCATTTATACCTACTCCCTGCCCTGCCCCAGATGTTCAGATTCTTATAACAGTGCCATAGCTCATCCAGCTCACCCACATTTGTATGCTTGTAGTGCTTCAGCACTCAATGCATGTATGTGTGTGCTTTTAATCTACTGAATGGACTTGAATTAAATCAGAAACAATGAATAATGATAAGGATATAAGATGACATTTCAAAATTAGACTTTACATTCTCCATTTATTATTGTGCTAGTATGCAAATCGAATAGAATTTACTCTTTCAGAAGCAAGTACATCAGGCCCACATTGTCAACACCAAGAGTGGGTAAAATCTATCGTACAATGAATATAGTGTAAGAGGCAATCATACCACTTAAGAGAAATCATAATCACTCTCTCCTGGTTGAAATCCAGTTTTCACACAAATCTCACTGATGAAAAGCAGTACATATTTAAATTTTTACCCCTTTATTATCTTTCCTTGTGTACCACTATCTGCTGAGCTCTGAGAAACTGATATTTGTGACACAGTAGCCTTTTCTGACTGTGATGCTCTTGAGCGGGAATGGAGAGCAATTGGTGACATAGTCCAACTTTGTTAGGTGGAAGAAATGCATTCTTACTAGCAACTTGAAGCTTGAAGAAGTATTTATGGGAAAAAAAAAATAATCAAGGCTCTAAATAAAACTACTTTTAGAGTTGACTTTATGTTATCTACAGGGCATAACCATGAATCCTTCACAAACCACAGA
Organism: Marmota marmota marmota; assembly: GCF_001458135.2. Lineage (NCBI taxonomy): Eukaryota > Metazoa > Chordata > Mammalia > Rodentia > Sciuridae > Marmota > Marmota marmota. The sequence continues at coordinate 1,357,157 of NW_026000109.1, read as the reverse complement.
TTCTATTTGCTTATGTCCAGTGAGGTGACTTCTTTGTGGATGCTTGCATAGCAATGTTCAGCAGTTCTATTGATGGCACGCACTGTCAAAATCAACCTGAATTGCTCTGATTTCTTAGAATTCCTTTATTTCAGTCCCAATATACAAAACTTGCTCCAGAACTTTTTAATAGCACCTCAAGTCCAATGATCTGTTTGACAGGAGAGACAATGGGACATGCAGTTGCAACTGTGTCAGAAGAATATTGTTCCTACTTGTGTGTATTTTATTTAGGGTGTCTTGGGATATCGATCCTCTTCGAGTCAAGAAGCCAGAAAAGGGGAACTGTGACCACCAGCAGAACAGGCCAGACCTGCAACCGATAGACAGAACAGGCCCAGTGGCCTGAGGAAGGGTAGAGCCGCCCCCCTCCCCCGCGCCTGCAAGGTAGGCGGACCTGCGACACACTGGCAGAACAGCCCCAGAGGCCTGCAGAGGGGCAGT
>NW_026000109.1:1184595-1353198 GCF_001458135.2 Marmota marmota marmota | reverse complement strand
ATACTTTTATAGGACAAGGAGGGATCTTCAAAAACCAAAAATGAAGTTGCCAATGACATGCCGGTGCCTGGCACTGTTCGTTCTTCTGAATGTAAGTAAAACAGAATTATTCTAAGACATCAAGAATGCCAAATAGGGAAGAATGTTTGTGTGTGATCGAATTGGCAATGTGCAAGGATAGGCATTCTTCTAAACTATCATTTAAAAATATTTCATTAACCAATCTTCTTCCCGAACTTTCACTAATTTAGATTAGTGCCATTGTTTTCCCAGAAATTTGAGTTTTGTCTACTTACAAAATTTCATGTTCATTTGAAACACCTCTGTATTATCTTGGAAATAAGCATGAAGGTTGATAACGTTCTCATATAAAATGTTTTTCCTGTTTGACATGTGTATTTGAGTCATAGTTTCATGGCTGTTCAGTACTTTTAAAACATCTGATCTCTATCAGTCTGGTTATTCACTTCAAATATATATCTCATCAAAAACTAAGAATCTTCAAGTCTTTACATACCACTGTCAATCCATAACTTTCTCTAGCCTTTTAAAACATGTTTAATTTGTGTCATTTTATATTGTTTTTTCCTAAAAAAATGCAGCTAATTAGAAGTATAATTGTTTTAGAAAATTGATTCATGTCAACATTGTTAACCCACAATCACACCAGTTTCAATAGCACATGAGAAGGAGAAGGGTGAATTCCATGTAAATCAATCTGGAGTTGTCTCAATCCTTACTCTTTCCACCACATCAGAATAACATGTGTCAATGAACTAGAGCTGGCAATAGAGATCACTTAGGATCTCATACTATGATACTGACGCAAGCTAAACTTGTCCAGGGTTCCAGGATTTCCCTTATTCATCAGTGCAAGATTGCAGGCTTACAAGTCCACCTAAACTGCTTCTCTTTACACTATTTAAGAAAAAAATATTACTAGTGTTCCATAAATGTTAATTTAATTTGTAAGAGAATTTTTATTTTGTAACATTATACTTCAAATGAATGGTTTACAGGGATGATTGTTAATGCAACCCTTTTATGCCTTTTTGGATAATGGGCATAGTTTATTATATCAGACTGTCCAATTATTTTAACCTATTAAATATTTCTTTAGATAAATTACAGTATAATTTTCTTAAAGTAATCCAGTTTCTAGAAGTGTACATTACTTCATGCAATTGGAAATCTAAGAAAAATAGAAAAGAATATTGTAAACTAATAGAATAGTTTATTTTGTTGATAAATGTCCAAGCCCTGTGTGCTATTGTATAGATGCAGAATAATGGTATATATTATTCATAAATTTATGGTTATTTTTAATATATCAAATGAAATCCTATGTCATAGCATATATGTGAATATTTCTAAATAATTTGTACCATAAAGTGTATAATTATATTGGACATGGTAGAAGAAAAACTAAAGAAATCACTAAATATTAAACAAAATACATTAAACTATAGATTATTTGAGTGTATTTAAAAACTAAAACACTGGGCTGGGGTTGTAGCTCAGCTGTAGAGCACTAGCCTAGAACATGGGAGGCCCTGGGTTTGATCCTCAGCACCACATAAAAATAAATAAAATAAAGGTATTGTGTTTAATTACAACTAAAAAATAAATATTTTTTAAAAAAACTAAAACATAATTTTTACTTATCTTACAACTTAAATAATGAAAAAATTGCATATATTTATTTGAGTTATAGATAGAAATATTTTATGGTTTGGAGGCATTTCTTGACCAGCAACATAAGTGAGCACAGTACTTTGTGCTCTCTTTGCTGTATTTGGATTATATATGTCATCTGTCATTTGTTTAATAAAACAAAATTCTACAAGACTCTAATTTTAAAAAACAACTAAGTGAATATCAGGAAGATCAGTAGAATAGAAGGAAAGGAGCATGGTATTTAAAGGCAGGGAGGAGAAGGGGAAGTACTGGGGACTGAATCAGAACAAATTATATTCTGTGCTTTTATAATTATACCAAAATTAATTCTGTTGTCATGTTTAACTAAAAAGAATCAATAAAAAATAAGTTCATAAACTGCATCTCAAAAAATAGCATACAGATAAAATATTTTTGTTCCAAAGATTCATTTTGTTCCACATTGGTAACTTAAAAATGGCAGTGGTCTTAATCCACCTAGTAACTTTTTACATAATACACTGTTGTGAAAAACCACTGCCAGTATATTTATTAAATTCTACCAACTGTTTTCCACATGGTCTTTTAAAGTATCGTTCTGGGCCATCACCTTCCCTTTTGTGATGTCTTCCCCATTAACCAAATCCATGCACTTTCTCTTCCTTCTCTGAGGTAATGTAACAGGGTTTGTATAGGAGTTGATAGATTGTGAGCACTCAAAAAAATGTTATCAATGTGGATGGATAACAACAATGATGAGGACATAGAAAAACTAGGTGGGAGCATTTAGTTTTTGTTATTTGTTTACTTAGCTGCATTTCCCTAGAAAGTACATAGGACACCAACTAGGCATCTGATCCTACCTGGAAGAACCAGGTACAACATTGTATATTTTACAACACTGTATTTCCTCCTTTGTTATTTTGAAAAGTTCAACTGAAAACTCCAAATAATTATAACACGTACCTTACAAATATTTAGGATGATGACATAGATCTACTGTTGTTTACATCAATTTGTGGATCCTTGATTCAAGTTCTTTTTATTACTAAATATTATTTGCATTGTATAAATGTATGAGGTCACATGATAATTCAATACATGTTTATAATACTTAATGGTCAAATCAGCATACTTAACATTTCCATCTCCTTAAACATTAAAAAATGTATTACCACATGTGCTTTTTAGAGCAGTTCTGCCCATGTCAATCAATAGGAAACTTTCCCTTCAGCACTATAGCTTGGGCTTGAGCCATTGCAGAGATGGCACATTTTTCAAAGTTCCAGACTAAATAGCACTATAACTATTCTGTCTATGTACTCCTAGAAACTACCTTTAACCCCAAACAGACTGATGTCTGATATATAAGTAAGAATTGCCTCCACACGTGGCCATTTCAAAGCAGATTACTTTCCCCTCTGTGATTAGTGTGAATGAAACCTAGAATGTAAGCTCCATGAGGGCAGGGACCTTGTCAGTCTTGTTCACTGTTAAATTTCCAGAACCCAGAATGGGGTCTGGAGTGTGGGAGGCACTTCAAGTATTTATTCACCAAAAGAACCAATGAGGGTCAGCTGCTGATTGCTGGTGGCAGCTTGGCTGTTGGATGTGTGGCGTCATTTACTTGAACCTTTAGAAGTGACATCAAATATCCAGCAGCTAAACTGCCACGGGGGACAACAGTTAAGAGGGAGATTGTTAGTTTGTTTAAGAATCATGTGAGATTGTTTACAGGCAAAATTTGAACATTAGTCTGTTCTCAAACAAGCAATTTCTTAAGGTAGCATTTCTATCTTCATTTAGGCATAGAATCATATATTTATTTAAATCTCTCAAACACATAACATACATAACAGTTGTGATAAGTAGAATATTTTTTTAGCTTTCACATTACGTGATCATTCTAATTACAACTGGTATTATTTTGACTCTTTACTGCTAAAAATAATACTACCTCACTAACAATTTTTATTTGTATGAAGTTATCAGAAAAAACTTAATATTTTTAAAGAATTTTATAAAATTTGTTACTTTATGGATATATATATACACATATATGTTGTAATTGAAAAGATAATGCTGGAAAGAAAATCAACTTTTTATAATCACATACATAATTGTGCATCTATATCTTTTTATCTATTCATCATCTATCCATCCATATATTTATCCATCCATCATCTATTCATCCATCTACCTATCCATCCATATATTTATTTATCCTTATATCCATTTATCTATCTACCATCCTTCTAGCCATCTATCAATTCATCTATCTACCCATCCATCTATCCATTCATCTACCTATCCATTCATATATTTATCTATCAATCTATCAATTCATTTATCTATCCACCATCATCTACATATCCATCTACCCATCCATCTATCCATCTATTCATCATCTACCTATTCATCTACCCATCCATCTATCCATCTATTCATCATCTACCTATCTATCCATTTATCTATCCATCTAACTCTCTAGCTATCCATTTATTTATATATCCCTTCATCTAACCATCCATCTATTCATCTGTTCATCCATATATCCATCCACTTATATATCTATCCATCTATCTCTTTATTTATCTATTCATCTATCTATCCATAAATAGAATGCCACAATTTTTATGTTATTTTTAGGAACTCATAAAGACATTCAGCTACCATTGGGAACATTCCATCTTCATGGCTCAAACATGGACCAGCCCAGAAGCAGACTGAGATTGCTATGGCTCATCTAACAACAAAGATTCTGATTTTCATTCCTTCAGTGTTGAAACAATCTCTACTGAACCAGGCTCCAAACCAAGTTCACTGGAGTTTGTTTCAATATTGCAAGAATGATAAGATTGAAACTACTGTCATCGACATGATCTACACCTACTCTTATTCAGATGTTCATATGGCCATTGTTACTGATGTTAAAATGAATTAAATCAAATAAAGATGTAATTGAAAATATAAGTATTGAGTGTTTCACTTAATATCTTTGTACAGACAATTTCCTATGGCTTCAGTGAATTTGCAGCTAGTACTGGAACATATTTTAATTGGTTGTCAGCCATTTAAAGACAGAATTCAGAATGTTACTTCTGGAAAGAAAGCCAACCTTAAGGAAAATAGTTCCTAATGTCTAAAATATATAATATATAGGACAAGATATATATGTATGTATGTTTATATATGTTTATGTACATACATATACACATATATATTTGGTGATCCATATTCTAATTTTATTTGAAAAAGCTGAGAAGTTAGTCCAGAACTTAATAATATATCAAATGAGAATTTTCATATTAACTGAAGAATTTAAGAATTGAGGCACAAAAGAAGTATCTAAAATAAATGCACATGCCATTAATATCTCTATTGTAAGGACACCCTGATGCTTCCTTTCTTTGATGGTTCCATCATATTTAGTTGAATTTTTAAAACACATACACACAACACTCAGAAATGTAAGATAATTAAATACAAAAAGAACTCATAACATGGAATATTTTCAGTGTACTCTTTTTTAAAGTTTCACAAATCATATTCTAATTCATAATGGAATATTTCAAAGTTTTATGACTGGTGATTATTTTATATTCACAATTTCTGTTACGATATTTTGTAGTGCTGGTCTTTGTTTGCTAAATTGTAAGCTCCATGAGAGCAGGATCCACATTTGTTTTATTCAGCACTGTATCTTCAATGTTTGACTTACCAAGTTCAGTGGGTGTTTTCTGACAAGTTAACCTGAAAGCCAGTGAGAAAAGTCATAGGTCAACAGAATTAGGTTCGACTACATGAGTAAAGGGTTTGCACATATGTAAAAATGTTGTGGGTTCATTAATTTCTCTTCTGTCATAAATTCAAGAGACATTAAAAATAGAAGTAACCTATTTAAAGAGTAGTGTCAACTTAATTCACAGTGAATGTCCACTTAGCAGCTATAACAGTAATAAGTGTTCATCCTCTTCTCTTTGCAAGCAACTTCTGAGTACCAGAGGGCATCTACAAACCAGTTCCAAAATAGGACTTACCTTCTTCCCTCCCTCCCTCTACCAAGGTTTTCCTTTTCGGATCCCTTCCTTTCTCAGGAACTACCATTTGTTCATTTACATAGTAGGCTAAACATTCAGGCTCTTTGACTGTGGCCACTTTCCATCACTTAGACTCACACATCTTTATTATTTCGGGAGATGCTGAGAGTTGTATTCTCCATCTATCAATGGACTCAGTCCAGGCCTTTAGCTTCCCAGTTCCCCTCCCAGTTCTAATCTGTGGACAGTGATGCCTGCCATGTGGATTACACTAAAATTCTCCTTTTACAGCCTTCACTGATCAAAAAACCTACAAAATATATTTTATTTTACATCATGTTTTTGATAATATTATCTAAAAAGTATTAAGCTTTTCAAGTACCAGGTTAATCTCCATCACCATCATCTCCATCAAATACAAATATTTTGTATTTGTTTTCTTGTTTATTCTCACCATACCCATAGAAGTTAAATATTACTACAAATGCAACTTAGACCTGGAGAGGTTGCTAATCTGCTCAAAATGACAGTACAAGATAGTTCTTTCTTTCTTTCTTTTTTGTTTTTTTTTTTTTTTTGGTACCATCAGACTCCTTAATCCCATTTCTTACTTAAAGTTAAATGAGTTCCCCTTCAGGCAGTGTGGCTCTATTCCAGTGTTTCACATGTGCTGTTTCCTGCCTCTGGATTCTTGCACATTCCCTTCCCTTCATATTTAAGCCCTTCTATTTTTTTCTCTGCCTAAACAGACACTACATATCTCAAGGTCAAGTTCAGATTCTGCCATGTATCTGTGACCACCCCTAATTTGCCCCATAGTCTCTCCCTGTTCAGAATTTCAATTGTATTTTGTACCACACAGCTTAGCATGTAGTGATGAGCTCACACAGAAGATACAGGATGACACCCACTGGAAAAGAGTGAGGCTTCACAAGAGTAACCTGGGTGCACAGGTCAACTTAATGGCAACAGGTTTCATTTTAGAGACTAGGGAATACAGGAGAGAACAGTAGACTATTTTTGCCATTAATACACATGGGAAAACTTCAACCTAGGAATAATTTAGACAGAATAAGGTCAAATAAACATGTGCTATATTGTATGTGATAGAAAGCAATATTCTGAACTTCAGGAAAAGGAAAGTCAGTATAGACTAAAGTTTCTAGGTTTTCTAAAAACAAAACAAAATATAGATATGCAGGGCGTAAATATTTTTTTAAAAAAAATCAGATTCAAGCACCACGAAGAATATCAGTCATTGTCACAAAAGAAATTGAACTTCATATAAACACAAGTTGGGGTGATATGACACACTGTGATCTTTTCATACAAACACATCAACTTTGATAACCAGAGAGCTGTGATGGTGATGGAGATTAACCAGAACTGAACAAAAACTCATGTCAACCTGTATTGAAAATGCAAGTATGCAAATATAAATATTTAAAAATTAAATTGATTTTCATCAAAAAAAATTGAATAGTCCTGTGTAGGTCATGTGCTAATGAAACCAATTTAAAGAGATTAAAGTCGGTTATCAAAGGGATAACTTTGTTCTATGGAATACATGGCAGATTTCTGGTAGCATTCACAACCTAAGCACAAACAAAAATTCATCTGAAAAAAATGTCCAATAAATGAAGCATCTTATTTTACTGTCTAGTTTTAAATAACATGATCCATGATTCTTAAGAATTCCAAAGAAAGCAAAGTTGATTTATTTTGGGCAATTTTCTGAAATCATGTTATGTACTTTGTTTACTTCTAAACTTTACCATGATAAGAGAATTAAAACAATCCTAGATGCTAGAGAGATGTGTGCGTGTGTGTGGGTGCTATCCATTTTCAACAATGAATAGATACTGGTACAAATATAGAATTTGTAGTTAGAATTTGTGTAGGAAATGTAAATACACTTTTTAGTTATAAAGCAAAAATATTCTACCTGGAGGAGATCAGGAATAAGTGTTGCTTTTGGAAGGAATAGTAAGGTGTTTTCAGACTCTTTGGTTATCTCATTTGTGTGTCCACGCATCTCTTCTCTCTACAAGTAACTGATTTTTCTTTTAATACAGCACCCAACTCCAATTCTTCCTGCCTATTCCAATCTCACTGATCCGACAACTATGACTGAGCCATACCTGTATATCATAGGCCGCCAGAGGATGATGGATGCCCAGTACAAATGCTATGACCGCATGCAGAATATGCCACCATACGAAGGAGAAGGTAAAGAGAAGATATATGTGAACATATGTTTGAAATATCATTAAAGACTTGTTTCTTTCCATGGGTGGAGATGTGGTAGAAATTTAAATTTAATACACCAGAAGTTTCCACACTGTAGTATCTTTATATGTTTCACGTGAGATATGCCTATCGCTTCTCAACTTCATCTGGCTTCTTTTTGGTTAGCATCTGCCTGCAGGATGAAATCACTACATTAACTCTAGATTCACTCCTGGCAAGCAGGACAATACAGGATTAAGTGGGGGGGGGAGGAGGGAAATGATAAGAACAGGAAGTGGAAGGAAGGTGGTGGGCGGAGAATTTGCCTGAGGTGGAGCCTGTCAAACACTCTACTTGGGCTGGGGTTGTAGCTCAGTGGTGGAGCACTTGCCTCACATGCAAGTGCGAGGCCCTGGGTTTGATCCTCAGCACCACATAAAAATAAATAAAATATTGTGTCCAACTACAACTAAAACAATATTTTTTAAAAGGAACTCTCTTATTTGGCTTAATTAGGCATAGGGTTTTTTCCCTGTCAATTGGTTGGCAATCCATGCTCTTTCTTCTCCCTTTCTACCCCAAGTTCCCAGGAGAATTAGAAAAACCACATCTTCTCAGCAAACATGGTTTCTCTATCACCTTCTCTAGAATGTTCTATGTGACTGCTGAAACATTTTCAGGACTCAGCATATTCAATTTGCTGTAGAAGACCCAGAAGAAAATAAAAGAGAGGTTGTTCAAGCATTAGAACACCCATTTAAATTCTTTCCCATGCCTCCTAAAACATTTGAAAAAATCCAACAAGACCTTGTACAACCTTATGCATTCTAAGACAACCCTACTTGTCAAGGGGGGAAATGGTTAAATATACTCTACTGCTACACATGGTTTCCTTCCAAATGGTTAAAGTTCATGGTTCCTATTTTTAGCATTTCCTTTAAACAGAAAAATAAAATCCAAGTCAATTAAAGACAAGTATATGTTATTTTGTCTGTGGTAGTTTCAGTGTTTATCAAGAATTGAAAGGGCATTAGATGCAACTCTATCCAAAGGCAAAATCATTTCTTTGAAAGAAATGAGACAAAACACACATACAAACACACACACACACACACGCACACACACACCCCAAAACCCTGTTATTTTCAGAGACCAACTGAGTGCAATCTGTTTCACTTTAGTCTTAGTCACCTTGGGAGGTTGAATTTTTGTTCTATGATCATTGTATTTTTTTAAAAAAAATTGTTTTGAGAACTGCCTTCAAAGCCTGAGACTCATTCTTTTGAATACCTTTATAGAGGCACATTTTCCTGTAAGAAACCACTTGGAGCCAATGTAGATGAATACATAAAGTGATCAAACTGAGCATTATTTCAGTTAGTAACAAAGTGTAATTCTAAGATAATAAGACTTTTAAAATGTGATTCACTAACTGGCTGTAAGTGCAAATCCAACAGGAATTTTGAACAATTCCAACACCCTTGGATTAAGAATATCACTACCCAAGGTAACCCTTTGAAGGTTAATAGTAAGATCTTTATGTTCTAAAGCCATATTGATGTTTACAAGCAAAGCTTTACCCAGGTATGAACTTGCAAATACTTTCACAAGAGTTCCTCCTAGTATTTCTAAAAGTTTTTTAAAGGACAGATTCTGAAGGTAAGGTTAAATGCATAATACACGTATTTATTTTAAGGAACAAATAGAGTAAACCCTACAAAAATGTAAATTCCATTAATAATACGTAAAGTGAATATCTTTATTTAGTTGTTGCTGCTGCTGTCACTGTTTTTAACATTTCCATATCCAGTGGATTCCAGAATAAGATATGCTTAATTATCTATGCATAGAAAAATTCTACTAAGGATTTTTAATAACTTTCAATTGTATGTTTCTCTTCTAATTTAAGTCCGGCCCCCCAAATAAGACATTGGGTTGTGAGAACCAGACTACTATGCATAAAATTCAGTATCTCTTGTCAATTCCTAGAATTCAATGTTTATAAATAAATAAATGTACTATTTAAAGAAAAGATTAAATGCAATATGCTGATAAGCTTTACAAAATTTATTCATTGAAATTTATTTCAAATTTTTAAAAATTAATTGGTGTCATGAATTTTTTTCAAGTAATGGTGTCTTACTGAGTTGTTCTTCAAATCCTTATGTTGATAGTGGTAGAAAAACAGCCTACCGCACAAGAATTGCAAGGCCTGCAAACCTAAATCCACTTTCCTGGTTGGATATTTTAGAGAATAACATTTTAGGAGGTGAATAACTTATTAATACATCTCAAAACCATTTGATTTAACAACCAACCTATGTCTTAGATTTATCTCACTTACCATTAGATAAATGGAGAGCAGAGTTAAATGCAGTCTTTGCATTCACTTTTTTTTTTGATAAGTTCAGTTGTGGAAACTCTTACAAAGTAGGACTAGAACCCTGCCTTTCAGCCAGTGAAATAATTTAGACACAGATATTCTAAGCGATTTGAAACTTTATTTTCATGACAGTGACTGATTCATTTGAAATGTGGGTCATCATGACCACAGCAGTGGGATCAGCTACATGTAGGATTGCCCTGAGACCACTCTTCTCTTTTCATTTTAATTTTATTTAATAAATTAATAAATATTAATTTCTTTCTAAATGCCCAGGTCCATACTGCAACCGCACCTGGGATGGCTGGATGTGCTGGGATGACACTCCGGCTGGAATGTTGACCTCCCAGTACTGCCCCAATTACTTTCCGGATTTTGACCCCACAGGTAAAATATATATTTTTGTTATGAAGCTTTTGGAATTTACATAGATCAAAAATTTTAATCACATATAAAATATATCTATTTAGTCATATTCCAAGTTTTATTACATTTTGAAGAGTTTCCTTAATTAAAATATTATTCAGGCTGTACAAATACTGCAAGTTGTGTTTATTTTTTAAATCATATTGCTGGCTATTAAGGTATATTGGTATTACATTCTGGTTTATAAAATTTTCTCAAAAACTTTATAAAAGTTTTATCTAAATGTGGGTTTTAAAATTTTTTCTTCAATTGTCACATTCAGTAATTTACGCAAAATCTTGATGTAGAGTTTGCATACACTGGGATGGTATGATGTACACAATGGAAATTCTAAATAACCTTGAAAATGTTTAACTAAAAGTCTAATAGCTCTAGACATCAAATTTCTGTTCCAACCTCAGATTATTGAAATATGCTCAATAAGTAAGACTGATAGTGCAATAATTGATTAAACGGAAACCCAACTCTGAACTTGGGACCAACAATGACAACTGACAGATATGTTAAGTAAATGAGTGCCACTGAATTCACTTTAGTTGTAAAAGTTACATATGAATGCTCTTCGTTAAATACCAAAATATTCAATGAGTATAAAAATATCAACATTATTTTCAAAATATCTCCTTTACCTAACCCTCTCTATATAATTAGGCACAACAGTTTAGAAAATCAGTTGAGAACTGTTATTTCTCAGTCTTCATATCAACTCATGCAGATTGAAAATACTTCCAGAACTTTTGAGGCTTCAATCTTGTCACCCTGCATGGTTAGGAATCAAGCTGGGATGATGCTCAAGCAGGGAGAAGGTCTAGGAGGAGAAGATTCCAAGGGAGAAGTTTCCAAGTATATTGCGAAATTGAAGGGCTGAAGTCACATGTTTCTGAATTGTCAGGTATTCTTAAGCAGGTTGGAGGTGTGTACCAGAATTAGTGCTCAGGAGCAATACAGAAGAATGTAGAAGAGTATTGACAGCATCACTCCAGAGACTAAGCAGATGGATGGAAGTAGAAACTGGGACTGGGTAGATGATAGTAGGAAGTAAATGATTCTCTGCTTAACTGAGAAGCTGGGAAATTAAAACAAAATAAAAATAAAATAGAAAAAGATCTCCATGCTAAGTATCACCCAGAGATTCTGATTTAATGGGAGTAGATATTGGGAGTAGAAGTACAGCCTGGACATCAGGAGTTTTGAAAAGTTCTGCTGAAATTCAATGTAGAGCCAAGATGGGAAACCAAGGGGACAATTAAAGTCCAGGTAAGAAGGTGGTCAGAGCCAGAGAGGCTCATCCAAGTGCCCAGGTAGCTGTGCCCATGGGAGGCAGAGTATGACCTCAGAAGAGGCTGATATATTTCTAGAAAACAGGGAGGCATCAGAGGGTGGGAGAAGGCAGCCACCCAGCTCCAGGCACTGTGGCTGAAAGGCCAGAAAAATCCTGTCCCAAGAAACTAGAAAGAAATACGTCCTGCTAAAATAAGTCTGGAACAAAGATCCTAGAAGGGGGATGAGAATGTTAGTTATAAAAGAGGCTCAGATGCTGAAACTAGATGGGATCAGCTACAGATGCAATCTGTTAAGTCCCTTTGAAAGGGTGAGACTCTTCTCCTGAAAGCAAAATGTTCACTTTACTGGTTCAGAGGACATTTAAGTGGCTCTAGAATCCCAATTAGAGCAGAGAAATGAGTCCATCCCTGGACAAGGTTTGGAAGACATTATTTGCATCTTCCTTCAAGGGAATATCTGATTTGTTCCTGAAACCACAAAGTTCCACCTAAGCAAGGCAGGGGTAATAGAAGTAGAATTACAGGGAGCTTCTTTTAAAACCAGTGTCGGCCAGCCACTTCTGGGAATTCCTATTTTGATGGAAGAGTTGAGATGTGAAAAAAGAAGGGGCTCTGTCCAGTGCCCTAACTCAAAGCTACATTCCTACAAACTCTAAGTAAATGCTACTTAATGATAATCCTTTGGTTCTTTATTGAGTCTTCCCAATAAATGATGCTTCATTAATCTTGATTTGACAACTACATTAGAGGTAATTTGATTGGCATAAAGCACCATTCTGCAATTGAGGCTACTAGACCAGTTCCAAAGTGGCAGCAGGCTCCTGCCAAAGTGACTATAAATATTGACTAAAAGGCAAGGTTTTGATCAGCAAAATAGAGATTTCCAGGCACAGATCCATCTTTTCAGCCTTGTTTTTAGATGGAACCCTCTCAGTTGGGAGATAAATCCATTTTCACAAGCTACCTAGTAAAAATGTCTATATTCAACAAACAAATTATTTAGGATTTTATTATTGCTCTAAAAGCTACATATTAATGATGTACAAAAAATTTAATAAAATGTCAGTCATTTCATTTTGGAAAAAGTGCCTCGTGAAAGACAAATAAATAGTGAAAGAGGAAAGAACAGTATTGAAATTCAGAAAAAGATGACAGTGTATAGGAAGATGCTAATAAAGCAAAATTCAACAGAGGCACTTAAGGCCCTGCACTTGGAGTCAAGCAATCAACAGTGCCAACAAGGTCAACATGTGGTTTAGGACGGGGCTGCTCAACCCTCATTCCTTTAGAATTGGTCTTGAGGTCTATCCATGAGTGGAATGGACTTCTTCAGGAGAATACCCCTCCTTTTGAACACAGTAGTTTCCCCTCTGCTTGCTACATAACAAACATTGCTACAGAGCTAATTTCTAACAATATAGTAAAGGTAAAATATTGCCATTAAAATCACTTTTTAAAAATTCCAAGTATGCCTGGAATGACCCATCAACAATTAACATTAGCAAAATCATGAATACATTTTTATAACAATGGTGGAGATTTGTAATGTGCTAATTACAAATTCACTAACTAGTACCTAAAGAGGTTTAAAGAAGCAAATAGTAAAGGTGAAAGCTATGAATCCCAATATGCATTGTAAAGTGAAGAGAGACAAATAAAAAAAAATATCTTTTTCAGAGGTGGAAAAATGACCTCTTGCTGTAACTCCCCTTAGTTTGGGATTTCTGTTGGATTTAACCATATGAAATTGTAAATATTTGACCATTTGACCCACAGTTTCATATAGTCAGTCTTATAAAAATATTACAAACAAATGAAGAAAGATATGGTCTCCCTGTTCTCATATATTTCCCATTTATAAGCAGAAATTTGTCTGCTAAAAAATATGAATTAGAGTATGGGGGTAGCACTTTGGAGGCCAGCAGACTTGGATTTAAATCTTGGATCAATCCTGGATTAATGACCTTTTCAAATTCTGTAACCCCTCCCCATCTGCCTCCAGTTAGTACATTGGAAATGGCAACCTCTGCTTCCCAAGGCTCCGCTGAAGATAAAATGAGACAACACATATTAAAATACTTTATATAACCCGTGATCCATATGAACTCTACTGACTGATGATCACATTCAAGTTCTACAGATGATTAGCACTTTGAAATAGCTTGTAAGCTTTAACTTACTATTCTTTTTCCCTTGGGATTTTGAGGTATTAATGTTTTGATTGTTATGTTTCATTAACAGAAAGGGTCACAAAATACTGTGATGAAAATGGGGTTTGGTTCAAACATCCCCACAACAATCGAACCTGGACCAACTATACCCTGTGTAACGCTTTCACTCCTGAGAAGCTGCAGGTGGGTTCTGTTTCAAATTTCAGTACTGGATGAGAATGCCATTATTTATATGTGGAAATGGATTTATAACTTTAAAATACCTGCTACTCAGAAGCCAAATGATTTTTATGGAAGGAAATCAGTGGTGACCTATAAATTCGGCTTTCTATGAAGTAGCATTAGAGAAAATGACAATTCCTTTCTTAGTGTTTAATCTCAATGGTACCTCCAAGAACATATGGAATCCGGTCATTTGTGACAAAGCAGATAGTATCCATGAAACAGATGATGGGATCCCCTCTGATGCCAGAAACTAGGCACACTCCTGTAATCCCAGAGACTCAGGAGGCTGAGGCAGGAGAATTGCCAGTTCAAGGCCAGCCTCAACAACTTAGGAAGGCCCTAAGCAATTTTAGCAAGACTCCAAACAATCTAATGAGCCCCCTCCCATATATATGTATGACCTGGGGATGTGGTTCAGTGGTTAAATACCCCTGGGTTCAATCTCTTTTACCAAAAATAAATTAATAATAATAATAATAATAATAATAATAATAGTTATACAAAGCCTTCTTAGAAAAATAGCCAGGAAATTAATTTCTGGGAGAAAAGACAGGAGCCAAATATTTTTTTCTCAAAAATATTCCTCAGTCCCTCCCAGTAAGTTCTCTAAAGTTTTTATCAGCTCCAATCAATAAATCAACTATTCCAATTTTATCATTATTACCTGCAAGGATAGGATAAGAAGTGCCATTAGGATAATTGTATCAGCAATAAAAATGTCAATCAATGTAAATGCCTGGTCAAATGGAACAACAGATATAATTCAGGAGAAGTAGGTCAATCTGTATTGAAATTCCTGGAGCCTTGAAAGGTGATAATTATTTGAGGACAGTAATCATACCCATAACTAAATGAAAGTCTCTGCATGCATTGAGAACATTTTAGCAGAATTACTGTTTCAATCTCAGACCCTTTACAAGGCAAGTGAAAAGAATCAAAATGCTCAAGATACATAAATGTCACATTTACTCCCAAAATTCATAACACTTCATAGAAATCATCCTTCTTATCTATATTATATTGCATTAATACCAAGGTGAACACACTGCAGAAGGAACTTCAAACAAGAATTCAAGAGATTAAAATACAAATACAAAATTATACACAAATTTTTCCTTATTAAGAAAAACAGCAATTAAAAACAAAATCCCCAGTTCCAATAGATCTAGGTCTGCTTCAATTATAATGGATAAAACTAAGTAATTTCAAAAGCTAGTGTCAAAATTGTGTGTGTGTGTGTGTGTGTGTGTGTGTGTAAGAGAGAGAGGGAGGGAGGGAGNGAGAGAGAGAGAGAGAGAAACTATGCATTTCATGAAAGAACTCATTAATATTCTTTTGAACCAACATGACACTAGGAGAGAATAAAAATGAACCATGATTATGGAAAAACAGAATTAACAAATGACCATCAAGGAAAAGATTTCATATTCTTCAACCAACGAAATACTAAAGATACCCTTCTTTTTTCAAATTTATTTTATTTTTTTAAATTGATATACATTAAATTGTATGTACTTTAATCCTGGGTTAAATACAGGTACAGAAAAATCTGCCATCGTACTCTCTTTTTTCTTTGTGTATTCCTAGTGCCAAGAGTCAGGAGAATTTGTAGATTATTAATCTGCCATTTTGTAGGGTAGACATACCCACTGTCTGTAAGACCCTAGAAGTTAAACCCTACCAGGATCTCTTCCTCAGCTTCAGAGTAATCATTTTCATGCACTTATATTACTTCAATAGTATATTTTTGAATGAGATTTAATTCACCTCAAGGAACTTTCTTTGAAAATAGGTCAGTTGATTTCTATAAAATCATATGAATAAACATAAAAATATTTTATTTGCAGAAGTATTGTTCTGATGTTTTTAGATGGTTAAAGAAGGAAAACTATGTTGACTTGTATCTAGAAACAGAAACTCTTGCACCCTCCCTGAACTCATTGGTTCATCTCTCTGTTCCAGAACGCGTACTCTCTGTACTACCTGGCTATTGTGGGTCACTCTTTGTCCATTTTCACCTTGGTGATTTCCCTGGGGATCTTTGTGTTCTTCAGGTGAGTATATTTACAACATCTGCTTTTTATTTTCTTCTCGAAGTTACTGGAATAAGTGGCAAATTCTGTAAGAGTGGGGCTGGGGGAAGGTCTCCTGCAAATCATGAAAGACAGGCACCATTGGTAGTGATGAAGTAGCCAAAATATCAAATGCTTTCAAACTCTAACTTTGGGAGAACAAGATGGATTCATTATCATTTTCAAAGGCAATATGCCTCCTTCCCCAAATAAGACAGGCCTGTGAACCCAGGAGGACCCTGTGGTAATATGGAAAGATTCCATTTACCCTGGCTGCAGTTACATTAAATACTGAGCAGAGGCTCCTCCACTTTCTCCAATCCCTGCTCTACTATACAGAGGCCATGGCCATAGGTTCAAATGCACCCTGCCTAGTTATGAGCTGTATCAAAAGTGGATTTTCCATGACTGGTGAGGCCATGATAGTGGTTAATCACAGAGGAGGGCAAGTCTTGAGTCTCTCTTTATACCTTAACCCACTCAACCAGAATTGAAGTTGGTGGAAGAAGATGGCTCTTTGTCCAGTGTTAATTCTTTCTCCTCGCAAACCTACTATTTTCAACCACATCCATCTTCTAAGACACTGTGAGGAATAATATTCTCATGAGGGTTTTTATTCTAAGGTTTTGTCTATTAAACTTAATTGCATTATCTATGGCAAAGTGATTAGGTTGATATACATGCAGATTTTACAATAATGGAGCATGTGTTGAGTCCTTCTTCATCGTGTGTTTGACAAAGTAACATGACTACATTGGGCTGTTTCTTAAATTTGGCATCCTTTCTTTAACTCAAGGCATGTGGTACTACATTGCCCTTTCATGAGAATTCTAATTTTTACACTAAAGCAATAATTCCCTCTACTTAGACTTATATACCCTTCTATGTGCAAACTTTGGATTTTCTTGTATTTTAGATAATTAGATTGATTAGGAAAAATCTTGATACTCCATTCTCCATTATATGAATAAGGTAGGGCTAAATGTGCGTAAATTATTTGACATGAAAATTCTATAGAATTCCCAGCAAGCAGGAGGGCTGCTTATGTTTTCCATGCAGAAAACTCCCTTATCAGAATTTCCTATTGCTGTCACACTAGTTGAGATAATAGCCAGCAAGCCCTGGAGCAACTTGGATGAAATAACCTATAGACATGGTCTGGCAATTGCCATCTGCTAGAACACTTCAGCTAAAACCCCAGAAGAATGAAATTCAGAGATATGTTAGCCTATGTGAGAATAAGGCATAAAAAAACACATCAGAGCATGTCTTTGCAAAACCCAGCTCAAATATGTTTTTCTTTAGTCTTTATGTGTGAACAATTATATCAGAAAGCACAATGTGAGAAAATACACAAGGAACAATTTGAATACTTGAAGGTGTCTTGTCATCATCTTTAGATGAATATAAACAGGAGCTTTTTAAATAACTAGACATTTCAATTAGAAACTATTAACTATGTTTGCATCACAGCAATCCTTCATGAAAATAAGGCTCCCATAACATAGCCCTTTAGCTGATTTTATGAATTATATTCACAAATGTAGGTTTAAAATAGACCACCCATATATTTTTTTGTAAATGAATTGCAGTTCATAAATCTCTTAGAAATGGAAATAAATTAGATGGAATGATACAGTATCTAGATTAGTATCTGACACATAAAAAGTGTAATATGAGTTAGGCTCAGTGGCACACACCTGTAATCCATCAGCTCAGGAGGCAGAGGCAGGAGGATTGAGAGTTTAAAGCCAGTCTCAGCAATTTAGTGAGTCCCTAAGCAACTCAGTGATACTGTTTCTAAATAAAATATTTTTAAAAAGGGCTGGGGATATGGCTTGGTAGTTAAGCATCCCTGGGTTTAATCCCTGGTACAAAAAAAAAACACGGGTGAAATATGTGTTTGATATCATTATTATTGCTATCACCATAATTATTATTGGTAGTAATAATAGTTGTAGTGGTATGGCAAACCCCTAAGCTCAGATTCCAGATAATCCTTTATACTTAAAAGATGTGCCACACAATTAAATATAGTCACCTATATATAGAATAACAAAAGCTTAATTTGATTTTTGTTAAAATGTTATCATGATAGTACTAAAGAAAATTAAACAAATGGGAGAATAATCAACTCTGTACACATCCTTAGCACAACTATTACTTTTTTCTTGGTCATTTTTTAAATCTTTGTCCATATCATAGTCAAGATTCTTATATTGCCTAGCTCAGTGATACATGCATACCTGTTATCCCAGCAACTTGGGATTCTGAGGCAAGGAGGATCATAGGTTCAAGCCAAGCCTCAGCAACTTAGTGAGAACGTGTCTCAAAGTAAAAAACATAAAAGGTTGGGTATGTAGCTCAGTGATAAAGTGCCCCTGGGTTCAATTTCCAGCACACACACACACAAAAAAAAGTGACTAAAGAAAAAGTAAACAGACAATAAGCTCCTACCACAAATGGCTTAACAGAAGACTGATAAAGCAGAAAGACATGAGGTATTAATTGCTAGAATTAGAAGAGTATTTTCAATTATAATGATCAGAACACAGCAAAGTAATCACCATAGCATGATTAATTTTGGAATGTCTGCTCATTTTTCAATGGCTCTTCACCATGGTGAATAAATACATCATCTTGACTTTCACACAACTTTGATTAAAAAGTCTGCTTCTAAAAGCCTACTTTTAAAGCTTTTAAAAAATATAACAAAAAGAAAAATCCCAAATTTGTAGCTATGCAACTAATACGCGGATCAGGACTTTAAAGGTAATGGCAAGGGGTGTTTCTTAGGTTTTTTAATATCTCCATTCACTTAAACAAGTTATGAGATCTGAGAGTAGAACCAGCAAAGAAAACGAGAATGTTCTTTCAATTATTATTCTTACATCAAGCCACAGAAGATGAGTGTTTAAAAGTGTGGCACATGGTTGGGAGGCTGAGGCAGGCAGGTTGCAAGTTCAAGGTCAGCCTCAGCAACTTAGTGAGAGCTTGTCTCAAAAAATAAAGAGAACTGAGGTTGTGGTTCAGTGGTGAGGTGTCCTTGAGTTTAATCCCCATTACAGGGGGAAAAACACATGGGTAAATTAGAATATTTAACCCAGAGTAAAATGATACTGCTCTAACCCTATTGGGGAGGGTCAGAGGGAGGACCAGAGATCATCTGTGAGGCACATTGTTCTATTGTCTCTGTTTCAAGAAGCCATCAGTCAACAACTTAAATCTGGGGAGGAAAAACAAGTACTAACAAGTATACTAATTTATAATCTAAATCTAATAATGCAAAGATATAAACTGAAATAGCTGACCCTCCAGGGCAGCCACACAGGAGAAGAATGAGAAATGTAGTTCATAAATGGGGAGATGTCAAATATTCAAATTCAAAATAATGAGATACAATTTTTATACTTGTTCTCATTGGTCTCCTAAAAATGCCCAAACTAAAAAATGTTAAATACGTCTGTTTTCTTAAAAATGAAGTATGTTCCTGGCTTTTCTAATTTTTTCTTATATTTGTATTTCAAAAATAATAAAAGTTATTGTGAAGTAGAAAGTAATTCTGACCTATCACTGGAATTTATCTTTTAATTAGCAGAATTTTCCCAGGATTTTTTTTCCAAACAATTAACATCACCCATAAGATGTTTACCATACTTTACAATCTAAGTGTTCATCATTTATTTACTTAAATACCATTATTGATGTGAAAAATCAATGATCAATTATCTGTCTCTTGCTTAATTCTGCATTCTTGCGGTATTTTGCAAAATTTGAACAGTTAGTTGCATAAAACTTTTATGAAACCAAAGTGAGAAGTTATGCAGCTTCCCTTGGTGGACTAGTTCATTCATAATCATCCCATGAAATCTCACTCTGAGGTCCTCAGAACTCTTGAAATGCACCTTACAGAGTTCTATCAAAAGGAGAAACCCTGCAGGTGTCCTCCAACCAGCAGGCTAAGGAGGCCTGCAGGAGAATTCAAAGTTACTGACCATACAGGAGGCCATGGAACTGCCAATAGTTCACTAAAAATCTTGGGCTCTTACTCAGAATGAGGCCATTAAAGCATGCCCCAGATCTTAATGTGATTTTATTCTTAGTCTTCAGGGAAAAGGAAAAGGCAGGGGGGCTACATAACCCTGAAACAAATAAAAATCATGCTTTGTTATTTTAAAAGAAGAAAACAAAACCTCTGTGTCTTCTACAATCTAGAGGAAACTGAGTTTCAGTGATTTAATTAATAAAAAAGGGCACTAAAACTTTTATAACTGTATGAAAGTTTACATAACATTCATCATGGTATAGAGGTTATTTCTAGTCCAACAGTTAAAGATAGAAAACAGCCACTTTAGGATGCTATTTGGTTTAGGATGTTTGCAGGGAAAATAAGAACAATAATAAGGAGAAGAATTAAATAGAAACATCAAATTAGTTCACCAAGACCTCTCACTATTAGATGCCAATAGTACATATCAACAATAGAACTAAATGTAGAAACCCTTAGGGAAAACTGATTTGGGAAAATTATGTAAGTGCACATTTATGTGAGTTTGGTTCTTGACCATTTTTGGCAAGTTTTTAATAAATCCACTTATTTCTCAAGTTTTACTTACAATTTATCAATTTGCACACTTAAATATTTATACAGCTCATATGCTCTCTCAAGAGAGGCATAATAGAACATTCATTAGCATCCATTGTGACTGATCAGTACTCATACCTTCTGGTTGTTAAATATTTAAAATATTTACTACTCTTGCCCAAAAGGCTTTAGAAATATATATTGAAAGACAGGGAGTGTCTTTATTGCATGTCAAAAAGTATAGGGAGTAACATAGGTCAAAAATGGTAGCTTCCACTGGGGAATCCAGAAGGAACGTTGGTTCCTTTACCACCAACTCAGCATTTCCTGCTATTTCATTTCACACCTACATTCTGGGTGGACAGACAAGGTTTTATCTTGTGTGGTGTCCACCATTATATGTCTCTGACTGCCTTCCTGCTCCTCCAGAGAGAACACTCAGTTGAAGGCATCAAGGATAGCATACTTTCTTCCAACCCAGGCACTGGCATGCTGGAGACAGTCAAGATAACTGTTGGTCAGTCCATGACATATTGTGCACCCACAGAACAGTAGTGATAGGAAAAGAAGCAAGCATTACAATTAAAAGGGGGAATTCTTGATAAGGATTTTGTGCTATATCTAAAAGTAGAAAGTTCCTTATCAAGAAAGACATACATATGATCTGTTATGCAATTATGCATTATTGCCCTCTTCTCTTGCCCTTAATTCTCATGCCCATTGTGAAGAAGGTACAATAACTACGTAAAGGGGAACAAAGTCAGACTGGAAGATGCAACTTGGGCTTATAGCAATTATAGAAATGAAATTCCTAACTCATGTTTTCCCATGGACTAGTAAATCCATACAAACTTTTCCTTGTTTCATTATTGGCTATTCCCTGTTTGCTTTGAATGTGACTCTAATTACAGACTTATGTAGGATTGATACCAAAACTGATTTAAGTAATCTGCAAAACTCCAGGCAAGTATTAAATGCCTCTCATACAGCCACAAGCTCTCATAAAGTACACATGCATGCCGATAGAGTACTAATAACATGAAACAAATTCTTTGTGAAAGAGTTATACCAGATAAACTATAACCATGAAAATGACTTTTTGATTTAGCCTTAAAGTATGGCATTTTGAGATTCAAAGTCAAGAACACTTATTTCTTCGTCACATTTGAAATGACACCACAGTTTAGCCCAGACAGCAGATAATGGTATCTTGTCCTCCCACTATTGGAGAATCTGTAGTACTTATGGTTCCCTGTCACTCAAATTAACAAGCAGTGTTCTGTCCATCTAAATGCCTTTTTTTTTTATCAAGGGAATACAGTATAACATCAGGTTTATGCAATTTCTACTTAAGACATTTCAGATCTGACAAGAAAATGTTATCAGCTGCTCTTACATTCACTCAAGCAACAGGATTTTTGCATTATAATTCTTATGCTAAATTCAGTTCATCTTCTCCAACATCCTATGCCTCTTCTTCAGAACACTTATCACAATAAGAGTAAATAAGCAGCCATGTTGCGTATAAGGTCCTTGAAGTCAGAAGCTTTCTATTTGTGCATTGATATATCCTCTGCCTCTACTAGAAGTTCTGGATCATATTGAGTACACAGTAACTCAATTGTTAATTAATTTTGATAAATTTAAAGTACCGTTAACCTGCTTCAAAAAGATGAGTGTAAATGTCATCAAGTAATGTAATAAAAATTTTTAAACTCAATAAACAGAAATCATGCTTGAACTTTTAAGAAACAGAAACTCATTATTAGCCATAGTCTCCCTTTGGAGGCTAGCAGTTTATCTAGTTTTAAACCATCATTTTCTCTACGTTCTCAATGAGAAGTGTGTATGTGTTCTTATGTAGATATATGCACATATATACGGATTTATACATATATATTTATATATAAAATATTGTTTTAGTCAGCCTTTCTCACTGCTGTAACTAAAGGACCCAACCAGAAAAACTGTGGAGGAGGAAAAGTTTGAGGGCTTACGGTTTCAGAAGTCTCAGCCCATAGAGAGCCAGCTCCATCACTTTGGAGTGGCTCAAGGTGAGGCAGAACATCACGGTGGAAGAGTGTGGTGGAGGAAAGCAGCTCACATGGTGAACAGGAAGCAGAGAGAAAGACTCCACCCTCCAGATACAAAATATATACCCCATAGGCACGCCTCTAATGGAACCACTTCCCCCAGTTACACCCACCTGCCTCCATTTACCACTCAGTTAATCCCATCAGGGATTAATTAACTAATTGTTTCTCCTCCAAACTCAATTGCATTGTCTCACACGTGAGCTTTTGGGGGACATCACATCTAAATCATAACTACATATGAGCTAGTGTTGAACAACAAGATGATGTCCAATATTAGTTTTACAACTTAAGAATTTGATAAATGTTCACTATGATACAAAGTATGAGATATGAAATCATCTAGCATTTAATATAATTCTTTGATGTACTGAAAAATTGTTTAGTGGTCACAGCTCAAGCAAAATTGTTGTTATATATTTTTAATTAAACCATGAGTCTTAAGTCCTGTGATGTGTCAGTGTTCTAGGATTATGAAACAATTTCCTTGGACACTTCCATGCTAGTGGGAGGAAAAGAGAAAATAATAGGCAATATCAGGAGGTGATGAGTGTTAAGAAGAAAAATAAACCAGGGACTCAAGGGCAAGAGTAAGCAGCAGGTAGAGGAAATATCTTTTGTTCAGGGGGCTTTGGTTTCCACAGAGAATGCAGCTAATGAAGTCCCTTAAGCCAGTGCTATGCATCAACAGATTATTGAACTCTGCCCAATCTAAAGAAAGCCAGGCCCAAGAGCAGCAGACCTTCCTCCTGCTTTTCCTTCTAGACAATGTCAGTTGTCATAGGCTAAACCAGACTGAATGCCATGAGGAAACCACAGAGACTTACTCCTAATTAGAAGAATTATTGAACACAATTATGACTACATGGAAGGTGGCAGGTCACAGGTTCAACAGCACTGAGTCCAACAGTTGCAAGATGGAAGAGTTTATGTTGTATAAATGTGTGCAATGTTTCACACAATTTTTTATTCTTTTGAAAGCCTTAAATTTGCAACCTGTCTTTAGCAATATTGTAAAACCAAGCAAATTTGGTTTAATTTTGCTGCCAAGTAAAGTAATCCATCACAGTGTGCGGGGGACTGGGAGGGTAAGTTCTTCTCTAAGCCCCATCTTTACCATAGGCTGCCTTCTGGACATAAAGTTCTATATTCTAATACTGCCCAATAAGTGACAAATTCTAAACTATTATTCATTAACTACTAATATGTGTGCTTCCTGAGAAGTTGAAAAGTGTATCTGCAGTCATCCAAACGTGCTCTCACAGAGGTCTTTATTACTTACTCTTACTTTTGACTACAAATTATTGACAATTCACTTTCCTTTGAGTTGTGAATATAGGAAAGCATTGTAAGTAAATCCAGACCATTCTGATATTTCATTTTTCCCCCAGATTTCTTTTTTTCAAAATTCCTGGCTTCTAACTTTATTCCATGAACTTGTTTTAGGAGTAGCTACTCTGAGGAGTAACTGCAGGTTTTAAGCTTTCACAATGTAAATACATTATACCAATATTTTTGACTGGATGAAATATATTAAATAAAGGATGTCTATTGACCTACAATTCTCATTCCAGTCTTCTTTCTACCATGACACAGGCTGTCTTCATTACATCCCCAAAGTGAAAAGGGACATTCAAAGTAATGTTTTATTATGTGAACTTTCACATCAGTGCTTATGTAACAAGTTTATGAAGTAGGGGAGAAAGGAATAAAAGAATCCAACAAATTACTTAGTACCAATAAGGTGGGAAAGTAACTGTGCAAGGAAGCAGCAGCACTTAGATAGGTCTCGCCAGATCTGAAGCACTATATGCCTCATGAGGAGATCAAATTTAAGCCCATTTAGAATTCTCTGCCTGTGTCCGAGCTCCACCAGCAGGAGAATGTGGAGAGCAGGAACCACAGGAGGGACTCCACAGATCTAGGAAGATGTCAAAAGACACAGTGGAAGGAAAGAATGGTGGAATACTTGAAGCTCGTGTATGTAAGGGCTCCTGTCCCTGGTCACGGGCATCCCTTGTTCTGACTTCTTGCTCTATGACCCCACTTACCACCTATTTGGTAACATTGTCATAATCAAAAGTCATTCCTTGCTCTTTCAGTTATTGTAGGAAGCCACTGCAAGGACCCTAAACTACAACTTCTGTGACTAGAAAAATTGCTTTTAAAACTATTTTTTAAAAAATCAGGCAGAAACATAGTAATCAGTCTTGAGGATGGGACCCACCTCATTTGCTTCTGTATGTCCTCATGTCTGTTGCTAAAGAAAATATGAAAAAATATCATCAATTTTTTTCCAGGAACTTTAACATTTGGGCCCCAGTTAATACTTCACATTACTTTTTCTTCCAGGAGCCTTGGCTGCCAACGTGTGACTCTGCACAAGAACATGTTTCTGACCTACATTCTGAACTCCATGATTATCATCATCCACCTGGTTGAAGTCGTGCCCAACGGAGATCTGGTGCGCCGGGACCCTGTAAGCTCTGCATGGTTTTGTTTTCAATTTTATTTGGAGAACCTAGTACCTGTAAATAATGAGCATGCTGTTAATGCTATTGACATCTGCAAACATATGTACTTCTTGAGTTGAACTTTGCATTAGCAAAGCATTATCAGTTCTATGTAGTTCTTGGAATTCATTGTTACATGCTATGATAAAGGACTAGAATCATTGAGTCATAAGCAAATGAGAATCATACAACAAGGCTATTGTACAAAGGCTTGGATCAGTCACCTCAGCTATAAACACTATGCATTTACTCAAATGAGTATAAATATGTTCTATGTCTGCATGCTTTGAAAAAAGATCTATTCTGACCTAAGAAAATGAAAAAGAATTTAGGGGTAATGAATACATCCATGAAACTCATGCCCATAAACACCATCACAACAAGAAAATCTAGTGAGGGTCCTTCTTCTATAAAAGTATCACAGAGAAAAAGAGAATTGAAATCATTTAACTCCATTACTGAGAACCACTCATAACGTCCTTAGAGTTGTTAATAATAATTCATATCTGTCTTCAATCTTTTCTTTTTATCTCCAAGGTAATATTTTTCCAAATGGTTTCCAAATATGGTTGCGCTTCAGAATCAACTGGGGGAATTTCATAAGTGTTAGACAGCCACTGTCTACAAGGTGCTAGAGTTCAGTAGCTATGGGTGGAGCCCAGGAAAGCACCCCAGGTGTTTCTCTCTTGCTGCCAAATTGGGAAATCATTGACCAATTGCTGGGTGAAGAAAATGAGCTGGCAGAGGAGGCAAAGGGGGAGGAACATGAAGGCTCTGCTAATTCATTCAATCAGCCCCAGATATTACAAACCACCAAAAATTAGAACTAAAAGAGATTTTAGTCCTCATTTTACAGATTAGAGATCTGAGGATGGAAAGGCCAAGTGATTTACCCTGGATTGTATGACTGATATAATTCAGTAATTGCAGGGGGAACAAGGACTCAAATCCACTCTCCTTACTCTCAGTTTTGTTCTTTCCTTTGCATCCTAATGATGTGTCTCTAATTATGAATTGATGAGGGCTTGGTAATATCAAACTAGTTGATTAGGTTCCCAAATCTACCAGATTGGTTTTAAAGCAATTGAATCACTTTGGTGCTGTGATACCAAACAACCATTTACTTTCCAAAAATTTTTTTTATTTATAAGCTCAGTTTAGATAATGTATAATCACTGTTTCTACCATTTAATAATCATTTGATCCTTAGCAAATATTTTCATCTTGAAAAATCTACAGATGCTTCTCTGTATCTCCTGCCTTTTTTAAATTTCAACCAAAAATCTTTGTCTTATTCATTAATGGCCTGCATTTTAATTGATCAATTCAAAACAATTTAATGATGTAATGATTTCTGGCATTGCATATGAAGTTGCCAATATTTGATCATTTTTGTTGTATAAAATTATGTTTCATTCCAATACAAATTGGGGACAATACACTGGGGACTGTTACCTTGCCTTGGCCTGAGTTGACAATGGAGGGAAAGATGAAGGAAGCTAAAGACAGAGGAGTGGCATGTTTGAAGGATGGCCTTCAGAAACTCAAGACTTCTGCCTCCAAACACAGCCAGCCTATAGTAACCCCTGAAAATGGATGAGGGAGTAAACACTCTTACCTCCCTGTCCCTGCTAAGGGTTCTATTAACTGAGCTAAACCAGAAAACAGAGAGCAAGGAAGCCCTGGGGGAGGCATCCAGAACCACATCTCTGGGCCCAGGGCTGTGGGAGGGGAGGAGAATGCATCTGGAAGCTCAAACTGAAGCTATCAGCACACAGTGAATGGCCATGGAATATTTTCATTTTTGTTTCCCTGCTTAACTGTGTTATGCAAGCATCTGTAGATAGCCTCATCTTTCAAAACTGGCATTTGACAGTTCTGCCAACCCAATGACAAAAATGCGTGAAATCTGCCCAGAGCATGCATCCTGCTTGACAGTGGCATGGCATGGGAAAGCAGCTTAATTTGGCTTCTAATGGATCCTCGGTGTTAATAATTTTTGCACTGTGAATATATCCAGAAAGGCATTAGGATCCATCTTTTAAAACCATGACATCTGTTATCAGAGACAAAGTCCCGTCTTACCTGAAGAATAATGTGACCAAATGGGGTTTATTTTGATGAGTTTTTCTTTTCCAGTGTTAATTGATTTAAATAAAATTTATCTTACTTAATTTTATCCTCACAAGACCTCAGTGAGAAGGATATTATCCCCATTTTTAAAGCTGGGAAACTGAGGCTCAGTGAAGGTAAGTGTCCCCCATACTGTGAGTACTTAGAAATGGAATTCAAATATGGATCTGTCTCACACAAGACTGTCTCTCTTCACACCACAGTCTTTCTTTATTTCCATAGGAAGATACATGTGATAAAAGAAATAGGCTCAGCCATTCCAGAGCAATGATTGTCAACAATTGGACTGGCACACCACAGTTAGTGAAGCTGACCCCCGCCAAATTTAAAATAATGTAGAAGCAATTTGCTAAGCAAATAGGAGTCAAATATTTGGCTTTCCATTCTCCACTAAGGTTGGAAACTCTGAGAAAGTTACCACCTGTAGGAAGTAGGCCAGGAAATGGCACTTCAGTTATTGAATCATCACACACTGACCTGGGAGCAGTGCTCAGTCTATTATGAAGTACTGTAAATTCACAGGTAGATCCTCTCGTGCCTCACACTGATATCTCTTACCCATTCACAATCCCTAAGCATGAATCCAATGTGTCTTACAACCGTACAGGTGGGATTCAGACATATTTTAACCTATTCTTGAGTGTGCTGTTCCCCCTCCCCACCCCCATGGAAAACAAAGGAACAAAAATCTAGATAGTTTTCTCTGTGCACCTACAAGAGGAATCCCTTTCCACTGAGGCTAGACAAAATGAGAATGGGTCACCAGCTAGAACTCAACTTACATGGAAAATGGAGCGATGTCATGATGTGAGAACACACTGTGCCCTATTTCACATTCTTAAATGTTTGTTTCTTCCATTAAACAAAATACGGAGACACACAGCTTTCACCAAATACATGTGAATAGTGTCAGCTAAAACTAGCTGACTAAAATGTTGAAAATTAGTTCATGCTTGTGAATTATGAAGCATACACTTGACTTAGGAGGAAATTTAACTAGTTTTAAAAAATAACTAGTTTTTTTTAATCTAGGGGTTTTTTTAGCACTTTCTCTATTTGAACAGTCATTATTTTTCATCAAAAATTTTGTTGACTCTCTTACCTAACCTTCCATATATAAACAACATAGGACAGCTCTCTCTAGGCAAGTGAAATTAGTTCAAGAAAAGGTAGCAAAGCCTCCTAAGTAGACCTATTTTGTGCATATTCTATCATAAAGGCATTGAAAGAAGCCAAATTTCTTGAGTCTTTTCTCATCTGAAAGTTTAAGTGGATTGTAGTTGAAGCAATAAATTTGGGTATCAAGAAAGAAGAAATGTCCCTGCTGTGATAAACTTGAATATGAAGAATAAACAAGAGGGGTTGGGGCTATGGCTCAGTGGTAGCTCACTTGCCTGGCATGCGTGAGGCACTGGGTCCGATTCTTAGCACCACATATAAATACATAAATAGATAGATAGATAAAGGTCAATCAACAACATATATATTTATAAAAAAAAGAAGAAGAATAAATGAGAACTAGGAAAGACTTAAGTTTTTCTCAAGCCCTATCTCTCTTAGGAGAAAAGTTCTTCACTTATAAAGAGACAGATGTAATAGTATCCAAAGACTGAGAATCCAGTCATCCATCAACATTAAGTCACATGCAGAATCATATGTTTAAAATTACTTTAAATTCAGGGTTTAAAATATTACATTCTTCTTGAAAAACTGACAATCCAGAAAACATTTGATTAAGATCCTCCCTAACCAAGAAAAATAAAAACAAGAAAGAAAACATAAGAGACAATCAATCAATCAATCAATGAAACAGTAGAAAGTTTTGGAAAAAGGAAAGTTATTGGACATTTTCAGTTTATAAATATTAATTGAAATTGCAACTAACATGAAAATATAACCATAGGCATAAATTAAAGAAAAGCACACTCATGAGCAGACCATCTCTGATTTAGTTCTATATTGTCTTTAAAGAAAAACAAAATACTTAACTTTTGAAGTCATTTTCCCTCCTAAGCAAACAAAAGCAAAGAGTTACTTTTTCATATTGACCCTATTCTCAGGTCACTGAATCAGTAGTTAAGAGGCACAAAGCTTTCTCTACTCAATACCAAAGGGAATATATTAAAAAGAAAGCTATTTCTTGAAGTGGGGGGCTGCCTCATCCCAAATGTTTTTGCACTTCTTCTATGAGAGTTTTATTTTGTTGAGGGCAAAATAAGAAGAAGAAAAAAAGAGAGAGAAAGAAAAAGAAGTGTCCTCAGCCCTCAGTGGGGAATCCCTGCGGGGTTGAGGTTCCTTCTGCATCAAAGTAGTCAGTTTTTTCTCTCAGAAGCCTTTGGTCAGGCATATTCTCTCCTGTCTGGCCAAGGATCAGAATCTTATTTCTCACATTCTTCTATTTTATTTTTTTAAGTTAAACTCAAAATAACTTCTGGAATAAATAAGGACTGAATAGATCCTCAGTTTATTGAGTGATGTGAAAATTGCCCATTGTCATTTATGTCATTTGAGTATTTCATTTCCATAATATCTAAAATTTCATTTTCTTGTTCTATCTATTCATTTGATGATCTTTATGTAGAGTCAGGATGCAGAATTAAAAGCATTGTTCTTGCTGCATCTAAAGGAAGCTGGCAGGATACTTGTCATTTTCTAGAAATAAATGTCTCTCTGAACTTTTTATCTGGGTATGAGAGGGACAATATAAGGAGATTAGTTTTTCCTAGGAACCTGAGCACTTTTGTACCTCAAAAGCTGATACAATCGAGTTACATTTTCTGCAGCTTCTTATATAAGTAAAGCCAAATGAGTTCCAAGTTCTGAAAAACAACACGAATTTCTTATAGCCCTCATTTGTTCAGAATAGTTGGACCACCCGACAAGGCCATGGCTTTATCCTAGATCATCACAGGAAGATCAGGTTGGAAAGAGTGGCTGGAAGAGAAGCGCTAGAGATGATGAATTCCAGGGTGAGAACTAGACATTCCTGCCTGGCCCAAGGGAGGCTGCTGGAAGGGAGACCAGATAAATGTAGATGAAGCAACCAAGATGGCAGTGCTTCTGAGATGAAGGCTCAATGGCACATAAAACATGATTGGCATTATCTATTTCAGTAGCCTGTGAAGGGAAAAATTGAATTCGGATTAAGAGTGTATGATTGACTTAGGGGCAGGGTGGGGAGAATAATGCCAAGACATGGAAGTGGAATAAGGTATTCTCTGCCATTTATTATTCTTCACTTTACTTACATGTCAAAACCAATAATGATTCTCCAACTTTATGATTAAAACTTAAAATTTGCTATGTGAATATCCTACTATCATAATTTTCACATAATATTACAGAATATATTTTCTAGTGGCTCATTATCTAAAAACGATTTAAAACAAAATGGTGATGGCTAACTAGCTTCTATCTAGCAAAATCTCTCACAGATTTAGGGCTATGATAGAACTAAAAAGTGAAGAGAATAAATGTGAGGAAAATAAATCTCAAATACGTGTATTTTACTTAGGTTCAGAATTTGGCTGACCCCACAACCATGTGTGTACAAAGGAATCCAGATCATAGCTAAGTCTAAACTACCTGAACTGAGATTCATATTACCAACCTCACAGGTAATAAGCACTTTGGATTGATTTATCCAAAGTAAGTTCCTACTAAAACAAACAATAGGAAGAAAACTTCAAGGAATATAACAGAATCTAGATTGTATACCATAACATTTACAGTATCCAGAATACAATTCAAAATTACCAGACATAAAAATTTTGTTTTAAGAAAACAGTACCCATCACAAGGGAAAATACAATTGAGATAGATCCTGAGTTGGCCCAGATGTTAAAATTAGCAGACAAAAATTTTAAAGTAGCTTACCTCAGCTATACCTCAGGTTGTAAATAAAAGACAGGACACCTTAGCCAAAAAATAGAAATTGCTAAAAAAGAATGACCTGGAAAATTCTAGAACCAAAAAATAAAGCAGCTGAAATTTAAAAGTAAATTACACTAGATTGGCTTAATTGCAGAGTGGAGATGACAAAGAAAGGAGTCAGCAAAACTGAAGATAAATCAATAAAAATTACTAATTTGAAGAATAGAGAATACAGGAGAGATAAATAGAGACTCTGGTATTTGTGAGGCAGTGCTTAAAAATCTAAAATACAAATGTTTGAGGCCCCATGAGGAGAAAGTAAAAAATAGCCTAGGAAAAAAATCTGAATATTTAACAGCACTAAAGTTCTTGGTGTTCTGATGTTTCAAGGAGGAGCAACAGAGGGTAAAGGAAACATTTAATTAACAATGCCAATAACTGCTCCCTATTAGCTTAGGTCTTGAATGATCAATTTTGTTGTCACTGATGTTGTTGTGATTGTGGTTGTTGGGAGTTAAGCACAGCTAGATACCCGCAGGTTGTGGTTCTCAACCTGGGACATTTTGCTCCCTGGAGGACATGGCACTATCTGGAGATATTTTTCATCATCATGACTGGGTGGAAAATGCTTCCGTAATTTACTGAATTGAGGTAAATACTGCTAAACCCTCAACAATGCATGGGGCTGCCCCTCACAAGTAAAAAAATTATCTCACCCAAAATGTCAATGCTGTCTAAGTGAGAAACCCTACTCCAGAGTAACTAGGGAATAATTTAAGATATTCTGTTTTGTAAATTAAGATATGAATGTTTCTATACAGATAACAATATGTACTTAATTTGATACTCCAGTAGTATGGCTTCCAAATCTGCATTGAGTAGCCAGGGAGAAAGCTATTCTAATCTCTGTGCCCAGCGAGGGTTTGACAAGCATTTGGATCCCAATGTAGAAAACAACGCTCCCATATGAAAACTAAAGCAGGAACATCACCTGTGTTCAACATCGGCTCCTAGGCCATGCATGAGACCCATCCTTGTTATTGCCAAAGAGATATCAGCAACACCAGCAGATTAATAGACTTCAGGAGCAGCATTAAAAATGTTGGGATTATTTTGCCTCATTGACCAGAGGGGAGAAAAAAGTGATAAAAACCATGTGACAAATCCTTGCATGTTTTCTATAATATAAGACGGACTGCAGGAAAATGAACCTGTTTTGTCTAGCAAGGTCCCCAGAATGTACTGGGGAAAGAACATTTTCAGGACTTGGCTTTCAATGGCCCATATTGCTGTTTACATGTATCGTCTGTGATCTGTACAATATCACTTTGACTTGTTGATATAGAGGTGGCACATGTTGGTAGATGCTTGGGGACACTGCCTTGTAAACTGGATGGAGACACTTTGGCTCACATTCGCATTTACCCTCTGTTCACGCCAGATCTTTACCTGCGACTTCCACTGAGTGTCTTCATTTCTTCATAACAGGTGAGCTGCAAGATTCTGCACTTCTTCCACCAGTACATGATGGCTTGCAACTATTTCTGGATGCTCTGCGAAGGGGTCTATCTCCATACTCTCATCGTGGTGTCTGTGTTCGCTGAGGGGCAACATCTGTGGTGGTATTACCTTCTGGGCTGGGGTATGTATTTCATTCAGTTGAATTTTGAACCAATTTTGCTTGTGTTTAAATGTATACAGTTTTCTAATCTGGGTCTTGGAGACTTATAAATAGACTTATAAATAGAATGTACTTTTACAATGAACAAATCGAATTTATTAATCTCCCTGAAAAGAAGATTCCTCCAAAGAAAGAATTATTCTTACCCTCATCATCTTTGGTGGGAGGAATAGGTTGCTACAGATCTTGGGGCCTAGAGGAAGAGGAAAGAAAAAAAACTGCATGAAAAAAAGAACAATGGCTAGAGGAAATTGAAGAACACAAGGAGTTAGAAATGTGGAGTCCATACCCCTCTAGATTAAGGTGGAGACACTCTCCTTTCTATGACATGAGCATAAAAGCATATATGCCTCTTTTGCTAATTCTAAAATATGTATGTCAGAATAAATGCAGAAAATGAGTTTTTGTTTCTGAACTCGAATGGGGAAGTAGTATGTTGGGGCTGCTGTGAATAGCACAATCATATTTTGAGTGAACAGTCCAACTTAAAATTATTTCCAGCCAAACATTTAATTAGTGGTCATATTAAAATACATGCTTTATGAGTTTAGAATCTGATGTTATTCTTAAGTAAAACTCAATTTTTGAGACCTTCTCTTTTTCCATATTATTCACAGAAAATAAAAATGTGTGGGTTTAATTCTCTCCAGAGATGAATTTCTTAATCTGATGATAATAACAAAATCTCTTTCTACAGATGTTTCAATCAGTCAAACTGTTTTCTATTGCACCTAGGTATAACTCAGTAAAAGGAAAATCATTTTTAAGAAAAATCACAACTTTGAATTTCATTTATAGAAAGAAATTTATTTTTAAAAGCTGTGATCTGGCAGACCATGTCACCAGTAGCTATCTCCGTTGTTCTGTTTATATTCAAAGGTGTTTCTTACTAATACTTTTGACTTTAGGGACGGAAGTGACACAGTTGTCTCCAATTAAGGTCCTACAGTAAGAACTTAGAGGACAGGGGCTACATTGGCTTCTCAGGAGTGTTTGTATTAAAAGGAAACAGGGTCAAGGCACATCATATAAACAGATAGAAAAATGAGAACCTACGAGAAATAATGTGACTATCAAGTAAGACTTTAGAAGCAATTAGATTACTGCTCCCACACACTGTCCAAGTGACATCCCTCCCTCCAGTGTGACCCGGCTCCTGTTCATATGAGAGCCTAGACTCAGTTAACAGTCATCAACAAAAATCATCATCATCAAAGACCTAACAATGGTAGTAAGAATCATACAGTATGTTAAAATGTTCCTGCTATGTAGGGCAATTTGTGAAAAGCTTTCAATTATCTGGAAGCTCCTAACCAAATTCTCTGAAAGCGCATGTTGTTCTAACCAGGAAATTTTTACCTGCCTTGACCAAAGATAATCTGTGCACAAACATCAGGGCAGTATCTTGACAGACACACTAAATTTGCTGCTATATTTTGCAAGTATGTGACCATTTTCCATGCAACTGGAGCTATAGCATATGGCCAAGGAACCAAGTGTGATTTGTACTTTTTTACATTTTAAGGGTTCCCGCTGGTGCCATGCACTATCCATGCGATTACCAGGGCTCTGTACTTCAATGACAAGTAAGTATTAAGGTGGTTTTTCAGCCAATAAACACATAAATAAAATGCATTTGGGCTGATGTGTTCCCTTCCTTTTCTTCAGCTGCTGGCTGAGTGTGGACACCCATCTGCTTTACATCATCCATGGCCCTGTGATGGTGGCGCTGGTGGTAAGAACTGGTTTTTAATCCATTATTAACAGTGCTATCTGTTTGTTGGGATTTTTGTGAACATACTTCTATGTAGAGTACAGGTACTTCATAATAAGTACAATTTAGCTATATTCTAAAATGAGGAAAATAATTCGGTTCTTAAAAAAAATGTCTTTTATTTATGGGGGAGAGGTTACCCTAAGCTCATGTTTATACACACCATAACAACAATGTTGACGTATTTTCTAAGAATTCTATAGCTAGATGGTCATTTGCAGATAAATACTGAAAAAATATTGAACATATGTTTGGTAATTAGATATGTGAATAAGAAGAAAGGATATCCTTGCCATCATACCCAATACAAAATATAAATTCTAGGTAAATTGTAGGTTTACATGTGAAAAACAAAACAATGGCTTTTAGAAGACACCTTAGGTGAATGTCTTCCTGAGCTTGAGGTAAGAAAAGATTTCTAAAGCAGATACACAGACTACTTAAAGAAGATCTTGATGAAGTTGACTATATTTAACTAAGACGATATTTAGAGAGCGAAAAGACAAATCTTAGAGTTCAAGGAGAGAGTTGCAATATTCCAGATAAAACCCAGAAATTTTATGAAAAGGTGCTCAAACTCACTAATCTTCAGAGAACTGCAGATTAAAATGAGGATGGAGTAACACTACACTGCAACCATGGCTGCTGTTAACACCTGGCCTACCATACCAAGTGTAGACCAGGGTGAAGAGCAGTAATATACCACTACTGCAGGGAACATAAAAAATAAAACCATCAGTGGTGTCTTATAAACATACTCTTACCGTTTGAAAGGTGATTCTACTACTGGGTGTCTATTCAAAAGAAATGAAAATATCTGCCCACACACGTAATTCAAATTTGAATGTTCATAGCATCTTTATTTGTGATACACAAAGAGTAGGAACAACTCTAATTCCCATCAACAGGGAAGATAAACAAATTATCTATACTCTTCTCATAATAGAGTAGTTATATAAAGAGTGAAATGAGTGGAATGCTCAAATGCACAACATGGATGAATCTCACAGGTAGTATGTTAAACCACAGTGGCCAAACACAAAATAGGACTCTCCATATGATATTCCATCCCATAATAATATAAACCAGTGGTTGCTTGAGGTGGAGCTGGGACAGAACTTTCTGGGGCTATGGAAATGCTCCCAGTCTTTGGAGTGGTGGTCACACAGGTACATACATTTGTCTAAACCTCTCCAATGTTTGCTTAAAACCCACATTTTATTTAAATGTTGATTATAATTAAATGGGGTTATTTTCTTTAAAATGTTACTTATAAAAGAAGACAAGGTTAGCGGTCTCTGCTACATACAGACTTTACAGATACATTTTTCATTCCTCGCTTTGCTTTCAGTCAAGTAGAGGTGGATAAGGGGGACATCTTGATAAAGAAAGGACAAGATGGCGAGGTCTTCCCAGGATGTGCCATGAGATGGCAACACATGAGATGGCAACACATCAAGTGTCGTCTGCAACTCCTTGTGTACAGTTTATAATATCTAAATAAGGAATAGATAGCCACATTGCAGTTGAACTTCATTTATTTACATGTACAGGGGAAATATTTTCTCATTTAAGAAAAAAAATAAAAGAGAATATGAATGCAGATCTGAACAGAGTCTGGTTACCCATATTTGGAGTTTCAGGAGGCTAAGCTAATTATGTGGCATCTCGGGCGATCTCTCCTGCTCTCCACACTGGATACATGAGAACTGGGGACAGTAGACGTCCTTAAGTGGAGGAATCTACATGGTTTGCTCATGATAGCATATCTTTATAGGTCAACTTCTTCTTTCTGCTCAACATCGTCCGGGTGCTTGTGACCAAGATGAGGGAGAGCCATGAGGCGGAGTCCCGCATGTACTTGAAGGCTGTGAAGGCTACTATGTTCCTTGTGCCCCTGCTCGGAATCCAGTTTGTTGTCTTTCCGTGGAGGCCCTCCAACAAGGTGCTTGGGAAGATCTACGATTACCTCATGCACTCTCTGATCCACTTCCAGGTAAGCATATTTATGCAGCCAGTAGCATATTTACTAGGTGACTTGTTCATCTGGTTGATCTCTGCCAAACTTCAGAAGGAAATCTTTTTTTTTTTTTTAAGGCATTTGTTTCCACTTTCCATGCCTGCTCTTCTGTTACTTCCAGGATCCACAAATGGCCCCACCTAGGCAGCTAATCACACACATAATTGTCAGACCTTCCTTTAATAAACAAATGTTGGCTCAGGGGTAATGAGGAGCAATGAATTTGTACAGAACTGCCCATGTCCTCTGCTCTTTCACCTTCCATTTGTGAGACAATGTCAGGAATCCATTCTTGACAGCTCACTAGCTGTAAAGGAAAGTTATGTACAGGGGTCTCCTCTTGTAGGAGATAACAGAGGTGGCTCTCAGGGACTGTCCTAAGCTATCTAAAGTCTGCAACACTCAAAGGAATGGCTGTTGCATTTCCATTCACTCTGCCCAGATTCACAGTTCCATTGAAGGTGTACTGCTAGGTATTTTTAGAACAAATTAGGGCATGGAGGGGTTGGGGTAGGGGTCCTCAGACAAAGGAAATTCTACTTAAATTAGTTTTATTTTTTACTGCCAGGAATTAATGTGAAAACAACTGAATTTTATTGAGTTAAAAGAAAGTATAGGGGTTGTTTTAATAAACTGAGCTGTTGTTTGGGCTGTGATTAAAGCTTGGGCACAAGGAATCTTCTGAGCAGTTACCAGGGCCTTAGAGATTACCTAGTCTATGTCCTTATTTGAGAGATGAACTTGGTTGTGAGTACTATCACAATTTCAGGACACACGTTGACAGCCATGCACTCTGATATTGTTGTTTGTAAAAGATTTCTCTACTGAACCCGATGATCTCAGTTTTTACATTTTTAAGTACCAAGTTCTTTTAAAACCCACTTTAATCCATATATTATGCTAAAAATCTCCAAGTTAAAAAGAGAAGTATATTAACCAGATTTACTAGAGCTGTCCTAGTTGCCAAATGATAGAATCCTAACAAGAAAATTTTCTAATAAAATATTCTTATAATGTAGCACTGAGTATGAGTGGTAGATAATTATTTTTCTTACCTTTATATATTATCAAGTTTGACATGCTATTGCAAGAGTAAAATGCACCCCAAGGCAACCTATTTATATTGATATAAATATATTTATATTGATTGACAACATAGTGCACACAAAAATAACTTCAACTCTATTTTCCCTTCTCTTTTTAGGGATTCTTCGTGGCGACTATCTACTGCTTCTGCAACAACGAGGTAAGTCTGCATCCATTTCATATAATACAATTGGCTGTTTATATAAAGCCAGTACTTTATGGTCTCCACATTTCATTTGATCTCGTTTCTACAGTTGACCTCAGTGGCTTTCATAATTAGCAGGACTGTGTTTTTTCCACTTCTTTAGCTGGATATTACCTATAGAAATGGGGTACAGTTGCAATAAGATCCAGACATGCAGCTAAGTTCTGATCTTCTGGGGTTGCCTCCTGAGCTGGTCAGCACCCCCAGTAGTAATAGTGAAAGCCATTCTGGTTTCCCATAGAGAGAGAAGCAAGTCCCTATTCCTCTAAAGGCCCCAAGCCCTTGCTGGTACAGAACCAGCCTCCGGCCAGTTTGTACAGTCTGTTACCCTGTTTTTCCAGTTTCTTGATGCTACTATTGGACCACTACTCAGCATTTAAAAATCACTTTGCAGTTAGAACTAAAAGGATCTCCAAATAAATAGTCTATTGTATTGAATATTTGTATTAGAAGAACCTAGAGATCCATTAGGCCAGGGTTTTTGCACCAGGGTTTTTACTCTTTCTTCCAACAGTAACTTACCTGGGAGTCCCATTAATAAAATGCAAAAAAAAAAAAAAAAAAAAGGAACTTCTGTAACCCCAGAAGTTCTTCTAAAGAACTCGTGGGTTTTCAAAGAACATGATTTTAAAAATTCCTCATTTTTCAAGTGAGACATCTAAGCTCCAGAAAGATCAAGTGATTTGCCCCATGCATAAACATAGCTGTGATGGTAACCAGGACTGGACCCCAGATTTTCTGATTCCCAATTAAATTAACTAAATCTCAATAAGCTATCTGTGTCTATGATTCCTCCCTAGAGCTTTGCAAAAGTAGAATATGCTTCTTATAGAACCACAAAACTTTTAATGCAAACATATTTTTGATCATTTAAATTAATTCCTATCAAGAACAATTCAATGCAAAACAAATCATACTTTAAGATATCAGCATTATTTTCCTGTTATTAATTAGAAATATTTTCTAACCATTATTAGTTGATACTTATTTTTTATTCTCTATTTCTTTCATAAAATGACACTTATTGAGCCCCTAAAATATTTTCCTGCTTACCTATCTCCAGCCCCAACATGGCCATGTTTTATTATTATCTTTTCATTGGTAGATTTTATTACTTTCTCCCATCATTCCTTCATCCAAGAGCTCATTGCATCATTCAACAGAAATATATTGTGTACTTACTGTTGCTAGGAGCTTGACAAGGGGCTAGATAGAATCAAGATCCTTCTGATGCCAACTATTAGAGTATCCCCCCAATTCTTTTTTTTTTCATTTTCAGAATAGCAAAAACTAATAAATGAGTAGAGCTTACATTGTCCTATGTACAGTACTAAACTAGCGAATACTCTGTGAATGCATACCTATGCCTTTTGATTTGTTTCAGGTGACATGCAAGATAAAATTTTTTAATCTAAAATAATATCAAACTAGGGCTAATATAAAAACCATATCCAGGAGGAGACTGCCTTGTAAAGCACAAGAGGATTGCATGCATTTGTAAAAATACCACAATATTTATTGTGTCTTAACTATGATGCTGTCTTTGGGAGTGTCAGGCATAGGAAGCAATCCCAGGGGCACACCTAACAATTGAAACGTCTCTGAGTTCATTTGAGTATGCTATCTGTTTTCTGAAGTAAAGAAACCATACCTATTTTCATTAAGATCCTGTTACTGGAAGAAAGTGCAAGTGTGACATTTCTAATAATACAGAAATCATGTACTGTGCCAAATGTAATATCACAGCCCCATGGATTTCAGGCATCTGGGTCTCAGTCGGGCATTCTGTGTACATATCACCTTACAACACTGAACACAGACAGGGCACTCACACATGCCGGAAGTTCTTTCCAGCTGCCTCTGAGACAGAGCTGTGAGGGGACTCTGCCTGGCTGAATATTGAGTTTTAACAGAGATGGATGGGGGCAAATCAGTCAGTTGTCCAATGGAAAGATGCAAATTTTAATTTTGATCTGTTATCAGTATGTAATCAGTGATTGCTCTTCTGGAAGTGGATCATATAGTGAGTCCATTGGTAGATGAGAAACAGGAAAAAAAAATTGGAGAATTAAAGTAATGGAAATCAGGAGATGTCCACAAGAGCATACTTATGTATCAAGCATTTCTCACAGCTCTTCCAAGTATGAGGATATTAATTATCCAAACATATTAATAAATTATCAGGTATTAAGAGACCTCAAAAAGATGGCTACAGCTATGAAGATGTACAATTCATTTCTAAAGAGTAACTTAGAATTAATAGTACTAATAACACACTAGATTTTCTCCCTTTTCCATATTTTTGGCTAGTGCTCAAGAGTTGTGGATAAAAGTTTGTAGAACAAAGAAGCATGATCAGAGTGTGTGAAAAATAAAACTTATTTGCTGTAACTTTCCTTGCATTCAAGAGC
Organism: Marmota marmota marmota; assembly: GCF_001458135.2. Lineage (NCBI taxonomy): Eukaryota > Metazoa > Chordata > Mammalia > Rodentia > Sciuridae > Marmota > Marmota marmota. The sequence goes on along the minus strand of NW_026000109.1, from coordinate 1,312,339 downwards.
CCATTCCAGTAGCCTCTAGTGGTTCACAAGTCTCATTGTGGAAAATAAAGCAGTTAGTTCAAAAGCTTTTGTCCAAAAGGGCAGCTGGTTACCAAGTATGAATGCCAGAACCTGCTGTTGAAATTTCTTGCAGCTCCTCTCACTTCTGAGGACCCTAGGGGTCTTCTCAGTCTGTAGTCTCCTTGATCAAGTCACAGCCCTACTCGGATTCAGTAGTTTTCCTCCAAGCCATGTGAAGAGGGTGGCGACTTAAGCTCCATTCTTTATACTTCCTAGAGCCTGTGGTTCTGTCTTCAGGACAGTCCACAGCCATTGCCACTCCACTGCTTGGACACCATGTTGGACATGGTGTCAGGGAAAGTGCGGGACTTCTTTACAGGGTTATCAGTTTTCAAGATTATGCTCTTGGAATCAATAAGAAAGGCCTGCTGTTATAAGGGTACATCCAAGAAAGCAAGTTATCCCTTGCTTTCTTCTCCCCATTTTCCCAGAACTTCCACCATGAAGGGGAAATTGAAGGTCATTTGTGTCTCTGTATCCTTCCCACTTTTCTCTTCCTCTCAGAATTGCAAGGGGCCTGCATGCACCACTTGCCCTTCCTGTCTGTAAAAGACTCTCCCTAAACCATATCCAACTTTTTCTCTACACTATGGCTTTTAGTAAAACTCTGTTTTCAGACAAATTAACTTTTTACTACATAGGCAAAGAAGAATTTTTATTAATAAATTCTCTCATTAAATAAAATGTTTTTCAAAACTATCTTCTATTTTTTTTTCCTTCAATTTTCTAAAATTTGGGGCAGGCAAGATGTTGGTCCAAGGATATATAATTACAGTTAGATAGGAGGAATAAATTTCAAGAGGTTATTTTCTTTCTAGAGCTCCAAGAAAGTCTACTGAGGACTCAAAGCTAAGTGATAATTTCCTTATTCTAGACCAGCATTCTCAAACCTGAGTGAATGTCAGAATCACCTGGAAAGTTTGTTAAAACACAGACTGCTAGTCCCCACCAGCAGAGGCTGCTAATCAGGGCTTTCGGATTTGCATTTCTAGTAAGTTCCCAGGTGGTACTTGGGCTACAGGTTCAGAGAACACTTTGAGGACCACTGTTCTAGATAAACTAGCTTGTTCTTCAAACAATAAATGACCTTGACTTAATGAATGAAAGAAATATAGGGGAATGTTAAAAAAAAACTTAAGAAATACAATTGCTAAATATTTTCAAGATTTTAAACTATATTATAAATGATATTTATTCTTCTTTAGAACAAGAAATCGTCCTTTAAACATAGGAAAGTGGGTAATGAAAGGGAATTAAAAGCCCTGATCTTATAATCATCAAGTACCCAATTGCCTCAAATTACAGAACATTTAAATTCCGTAAATGAAACCAAAGATCACTAGAGATGTTTCTGATATGTACTCCAAACGAATGAAAAAAATATCAGTAACAACTTGGAAGTGTTCCAAAACATCTAATTAATGGGCTTCAACAGGGATCCAGTTTCTAAAACTTACATAAAACCATTTAGAGTGTTCAATTGCTTTTTAATTTCCAAGAAATGTAAAGTGCTTTTTAAAATCATGATTTTTTTTTAGTCTTAGATTAAGATTGTAGCAGGTCTGTTGGATTGTGGTGACAGAAAGTAAGGACATGAAGGACCAGGACTCAAAACCTTTTCATTCATTGAAGGAAAACCCCCACCTTCCATTCAACACTACATAACTATAGGCACTTAGGATTAATTTAACTGGAAAAGAAAAGTGAAAATCAAAACTACTCAAACCCAACTATAGAGATCCCACCTTGACTTTTTTTCATAGATGCAAGAACTAAGGCCCAAATATACGAATATTACATAGCTTAATAATAAAGCCAAGTGTAATAACCATGTCTCCAAACCATCAGGACAACGCTCTAATTTTCAAAGGTAGCAACAAGTTAAATTGATATAATCAGAAAAAAAGTAAAGTGATTTGTGTTCATTGCTTTTTAAATGAGTGATAGATACATTTATGTAATTCACAACTTTGTGTTTTAGTGACCCATTGACATCTCCTAACATTCCTGTTATTTTTCAGAAGCAACAAAAGTCTCCTAATGTGGTTGTTTTCTTTTTGTTTTTTTTTTTATTTTTTAGGGGTACATATTTTATGCCCTTATTCTTGTCATCAAAGCCGCATCAGATTCAACCCATATTAGTGCAGGCGATATTGCCCTTATTAAACTATAATTATTAAAGTGTCTTTTATGTGCTGCTCAGGGCTTGTTCTCATATGTGTGGTTTACAAATTGAAGCAGATTGACATCTCCACACAAAAGGATGAGTTATAATTTTGGAATGCAATTAACGAATGCTGTAAGCTTCCTATAATAATAATCTTAAAACAGACCCCAACCCTTGTCTCTGCTGGGCTAGGTACACATGAATACACATGGATACTCTGATGGGGATTACTTTAAAAGAACAGATGAGGCAGAAATAAAGAATTGTTTTCCTGCTGGACACTTGCAAACTTGCTAAAAGTCTACCTCAGATACCTGTAAATATCTGTGTAAGCTTAGCTGGAAGGACGGTCTTGGTATTTAAGAGATGCTAAATCCATCAAAAATTATCAATTCTCTGTGGACTTTGATCCTCAAAAAAAAAAATACACTGAGCCTGTATCTTTATCAGTTTCTCAATAAAACATGTGGTGGGTTTTAGATTCTAAAGCTGGCATTTAAGGACCTACAGCCACACTTCACTTGGGACTGTGGCTCTGCCACATTCCAGGTCTCTTACTGTGGACATATGGCATATTCACAGCCCTCCCATCTATAAAATGAGGCTAATAGTGGTTCCCTCCTGTTGAACAAGCTAACCAACCCAGTGCTTATGATGTTGCACAGGGAAAGCACCCAGTAAACAGTAGCCAAAATTCTTTATGCCATCCTTTCTCCCCCTATGTGGCTTTTATCCATGCAAAGTCCAGCTGTGAGGCACACCTCACTCCTGAGCACTTGCAGTACTTGTCTTGTTTGTCTCTTTTGAACATAATTAGACATAAAGTACTTTGTAACCAAGTACTTATTACCAGGGCTGGTCACCTCAGTGATTTGAAAAGTCTAATATTCTAAATCTCAGATTGCCAAATAATTCTCATAGCTCTTTGTCACCTTGAGCCTTCTGGTTGCTCCATTGAGTGATGATGAACCTCTCCCACTATAAGTTTCATGGCTGCTTGACTGGCTTTTCAATGAATTATTTGAATTTGCCTTCTCCTGAGTAAAATCTATAAAATTATATAACAAAGCTAATAATTATAAGGAGAGATTGTTACTCTATTATATAAAGAAAAAATGTGCATGCATTTGCCATAGATACATTTAGCCTTACATTATACATGTTTTATAATATCAATTGGTTTTGCTGTTATTTTCATCTTCTTTCAGATTCATACCAATGTAAAATAGGCAAAATAGCATCCTGTGATTGACTAGATACATGATTAATCTCATGTTGTATTTTTCCCAGATTCTCTTGCATGTGGGTAGCTGCCATATTCAAGTTTGGCAACAGAAAGAACTAGGGATCTATTAATAAATTAAGGCAAATATTTTGTACGTAAGCTTGACTTATGTACTAAGCAATAGAAATGCTTAAAATATGGAATAGATAGTGTTGCAGTAATCTCTTTTAAGTTTTGTTCAGTGATAGAGAAAAATCAAGAAGTTCAGAGACAACATGAAGGATGAAGTTAACTACTAAAATGAATTCAGTTCTGTAAAAAGTAGAGCTAAACAAGCAAAATTACTGTGGTTTTCAGTTGTGGTTTTTGTAGTTTTCATATTTAGAGTTCCCTGACTTTAGCATTTTCTCCACCTCTTGTGTTCAGTATATAGTTTGTCATATTTATAAAACAAGTTTGGTTTATTTACATTTACATTCTTCAATAGAAAGAGATTGAAATCTTATTATTTCTTATTATTAAAAGTGTGTCACTGCATTAGCAGGAATTTTATCTGGCAAAACTCATCTCAAGCTACGTTGGATGAGGGTAAATTCACAATATGGGGTCATTATCATAAAAGCTAGAACTGTGTGATGAATTCCATATGTATTTCACGATCAACAGTGTGTGGATTTCGATGAAATCTTTCCTTATCATGGATGGTAGCAGATTAAAAGTTTCCTAAACCTTTCTTCCTTAATATGACATGCACACATTATGAAACCAAATCAAGTTTCGTTCACTGAAGAGCTAAAGAAGAAACTTTTGCTCAAAAATAGCCAGTGTTGGCATGTAACTCAGTCCTCCAGTTTGCACGTTCTTCTAAGATGACTTCTTCCACCACCGAATAACATACAACTCAGCCTCTTAGATCAGAATTACCATTCGCTGTCTTGTAAACTCTGATAAACTCCAAGAGTCACGTGCATAAGCTTTGCTTGGGTCCTTTCTGACCACCATATGAAAACAAGGCTCCCTCTTGTCTTCCAGGTCCAAACCACCTTGAAGCGCCAATGGATGCAGTTCAAAATCCAATGGAACCAGCGCTGGGGAAGGCGCCCCAACCGCCGCTCTGCCGCTCGCGCTGCCGCCGCCGCAGCCGCTGCTGAGGAGGGCGACCTCCCGGTGTACATCTGCCACCAGGAGCCTAGGAATGAGCCTGCCAACAACCAAGGCGAGGAGGGTGCTGAGATCATCCCCATGAATGTCATCGAGCAAGAGTCATCCGCTTGAATGTGAAGCACACACAGCATCGTGATCACTGAGCCTTCATTTCCTGGGAGAAAGATAGATCATGCATTTAACGATCCCCATCCTCCCAGGAGCTGAGCATATCATTTGTGAAGAATTATTAAGTGAATTTGTCCATAGTGAATTTGAAGAAAGTGATTCTTGGTACTATTGCTTTGGGAGACAGTCTAGGAATGGAGTCTCCCACTGCAACTTGTGAACTCCATCATTCATCCAGGACTGAGATGCAGCATGTCTTAGTAATGCGAGGGAAGTATCCAAGAGAAAGGCAATTAAATTGACCTAGTTCAGATACAGGGTGCTCCTTGTTAATCTTGAGCCATTTCTACCTTTGAAAAATTAAGATCACTATCAAGATATTTCTTTTTAACTCTAGATTTTGAATTAGAATATTTCTGTATTTGGCTATGGATCTGATTTTTAATTTTTTTATTTCAATCAATCCTGAGGTTACATATTTTACCATCCATACAATGTAAACTGCACAAATTACATGACCTCTGCAAGAAAAAATGGGTTTCACATATAAAGATGACTAAGGATATGGAAGACAATACCTGCATTTGGCAGGAAAACATAATGCTTTGAATGAAAAAGAAATCTTGAGTCAGTTTGCTGGAACTATTACACGCCCAGCTTGGTTTTGGATAATTCTGTCCCTTGGGTAGACCCTAAGTGCTGTAAGGAATTGGTCTTAATGTTGACTGTGCTTTGGTGGCTGACATTTATAAATTGGGAGGTCACAAAGAATCCATCACTAAATTTTTCACAAACTGCCAAAAATATAATTCTTAGTGGAAGAGAATACTCTTTAAAGAGTTTTCCACTTTCCTAAACTCCAGGATTTATAAAGCAAATCATTCTGAGGTTTATAAAGCAGATTACCTCTTGCCCTTGGGTGCTATCTAGCAGTAAAAGATAGATGTGTTTAAGGACTGGTAATTAAAAGACTCCATGTAAGTCCATTAGCTGCCTTCCATCCAGCTTCAAAGCTTAACAAGATCGCAGTCTTTTCCAGGAACTTTCAGTAGAGCTAATTAGAAATCAGTGTATAGTTGACCTCTTGTGTGCCGCTATTAGCAAAACAAGAAGAAAAAAACGTAAATACTACAAGTTTAACTGCATATTAATTCATGTTAAAATAAAAGTAGAGTTTCTCATTAAAATCTAGTAGTGTAGATTTCCACATCTCTCTTCACTTCTGTGTATAAGATCTTTAAAAATTTCTGAATAAGCTTGTGTCGTTAACTGGTGAATTTGTAATAGTAATCAGAGTAATCATTGTGTAATTTGTATGCTAAGTGAGATACACTGAAATCCTCCAAATCTCAAATCTCATCTGTGTCATCTTATGCCACTGCCTTTCAGAAGTGATTTAGTTGTGAAAAGACAAGAAATTGATTTGTTCTGGTTACATATTTAGTGCAACCAGAGAAAATTATATTTGTCCAACGAAAATGTATTTTGGATACTGAAGTAGATTAAGTCTCCTTTACTGAATGTAAGGGAAGAATTGAAAAGAAGGTATTTTTCCAATCATAGTGTCACGTGATGTGTTATTTTTGTTTACAAACGTGGAAAACAGAGTATTTCTGGCAGCTCTAGTACAAATGTGATAATATATTGCTAAAATATTTTAGATGTTATTGTGCTAATATAGTAGTAATATAGTAAGTAATATAGTAATATGGTAATATAGTAGGAACTGAAGAAATCAAAATAGTTTATTAGTATTGCATTTAGTGTCAAAATTGTGTGAAATGCATGCACTATGTACATGTATAAATTAATATAGAGTCAATAAAAGCAAAAGATATATATTTGTGTATTTTTCTAAAAAATACATTATTCATTTTTTCATCCATTCATGTTGTCTCCTGTTCATTCCATGCTTTCTTCTTCATTTCAAAGATGGCCTGCTGATATCTCATCTAGTTTGTACTGCAGGAAGGGGAAGAATAATCCAAAAGTATTGGTTAGAAGTAGTGTGCAAAAGATGTCAAGATCTTTATCTTTATTAGTGTAAACACCTTCAGTCTCCAGTTTGACTCAATGGTGCAGTTCTCATGCCCTTGATAATGCAAAAACCACACATGACTATCAGTCTATCCAGATCTATTTTTAGGAAGACTTATTTGGGATCCCTTTGTAGGAAGGAATCAAATTTTTATATCTGTATAGATCTGGATAGCATGAAATAGAAAAAAAAAGAGGATTAAATGGAACTGTGATGAACTTTATAATGGGAACAGGAGTAATTTGTGGGAACTTCACATTATGTGTAGCATTCAAAATTGTTGCTTCATAGATCTGGGGAACTTTTTTAGGAGGGATACATAAGCGGTACATCTTTCCCTGTATGTTCCAGAGAGTGATTCAAGTAGATATTATTGTGATCTTCAAGAATGAAAGTAATCTTCCATCATGCCATAAAGTCTGATTCTTCAAAAGAGTTACTTACACTCAAAAGGTTGGCTGCCCACCTGCTTTGATTCCCTCCTACAAAGGGATCCCAAATAAGTCTTTGGGTGCAAATGGATATCATGGTTCCTGAAGAGAAGGAAAGATGTTGGAAGTCCTGAGAAATATGCTTATTATTGTGGAGCTACAACCCTTCTCATTTCTTCCTTCATTCATAACTCATTGATTCAACCATGCACCTTCCATCCTGCATAAAACTGAGGTTCATTAACACGGTTATCATGGCAAAGTTTCTTTGCAGTGGTGGGTGCTTCTTTTCTATGCCAGTGGTAAAAATGGAAATCTATAAAGTGAAAAGCACAACCACTGATACCTTTGGGGCAGAGAAACAAAATGGCACATGTGGTTGGCGGTGGTGGCTGCGTGTGAGTTCCCCTCTTCATTAGCCCGGAGCAGAAGAATTCTGCTCATAAGAGTGTTATCATTCTCTCATAAGAGTGTTATCATTTTCTCGATAACAAAATCAAAAACAGTGGTTCTTCTATTGAATACATTACAGTCCAATGCCTAGCATAGGAGTTAACACTTCCGAGTTTAAAATGAGATTATTCATGAAAAATGAACATCAGAAACAATATTTAGAAAAGCAATGAGATAAACTCAGAAGGAATATTCATTTGTTATTTTGAAAAAGAAAAAAGGCGACTTTCTCCTCCTATTTCAAGTTCATGCAAAACTGGTATGGAACAAGGGAGTTGGAAAACACTAACTGAAAACATAAAGAATGATCATGTGTGCATGTGAGGGTGGAGGAAGCTAGAGAAGCTACATTTGAATGTTAAGAACTAACCATATTTCCAGTGAATTTAATTCTTCTGGCCTTTCACATCTTTTTAATATCTCTGAATTACATGAAGCATTGGAGAAAACACAACCACTGACATCTAATTTTCTAATATTTTACTCCATTTACATTAGCAGGTACCTCTGAACGATTTCCGTTATCCTAAACATTGTCCAGCCAGTCTCTTCTGTCACCCATCAAAATCCATTTTGTACTTACAGAAATTTGATACTTTCTAACTTTCTCAGAAATCCTTCCACTGGGACTCAAACTCTGCTGTCCCTCTTCTTTATTTAACCAGCATTGCCACCTTCTGTCACTACAGTCTCTTTTGTTTGAGAGACTGCCTTATTTTAATTCAGAGAAACTGTCTCTAAATAAAATCAGAGTACTGGCTAATGAATGGATAAGATGGGGAAGACCTTGACTATCCACTTGCCCACCCAATTATGCACCAGGTAGTGAAGAAAAGTAGCTGCAGGGCCAGCTGAGATGGTCAAGTAGAGAGCACAACGATTCCCACCCCAGATGCCCCACTTCAGAAACTACAGAATCAAAGAGGACACAGCGTTTCAATAATTAGCAATTAATGGAAAAAAAGAGAAAACAAAAGGGAAAAAAGAAATACACAGAGAAAACTCTAAGCTTCATGAATTAATGCACATTTTAATGGACCAGAAAAAGATTCAGAGAAGAGGCAGAGGCCACAGGCAGTAAAGAACAGAATCAAGGAAAGAGCTTTACTCTGTTTTGCACCTCTGTTTCCATCGCTTGGAGACACTGGCTGTAGCAACAGGCCTGATTGCTGGTCCCTGTGTTCCTGGTATACTCTCAGGGCAGCCCAACAGTCCTAAAGGACTGGGGAGTTCATAAGAACCATCAACTCTGCAGAAAGCAGACACCTCGGGCACTTGATCCTCTGTTTTCCTCTGCTGTACTCCCATAGGACTGATGAGTTATGACCTAGGGAAGTTTCCTCATCTTAATGATTTTACTCTGAAGGGATTAAAAGTGTTAAATATTGTTTTCCTATAAAAATAGTGAAAACAAAAAAGGAAAGATCAAGGATTCTTTTATGGTAACTAGTTTTTTACCCTGGGTCTCACTCCCTTTATTCTCTTTATATCCACCAGAACCCCACAAAGTCAAGGCCTGGCCTTAGGTCATTTCCTAAAAAACATTAGAGACCAATTACTCCAGGAATGAGAGGTCACAGGACAAGATAACTAGACATCTGAGGGACACAACTATTTAAAAGAGGACTAGCCAATACAACCAAGCACACTAACTTACAGAGTGATCGGGAAACACCAATGAAGAATCTAAATAAAGATTGAAATGCATGTTGGAGGACTTAAGTGGAGATGTTAAAAACATAGAAAAAAACAAGAAATCCTACCCAAGAACCCAGTGGGTTCTTGAAATGCAATAGCTAAAATAACACTATACTTAATAGTTGAAATAAATAACATTTACTTAATAATATAGACCCACATTTAAAATGAATTAAGGAGGTAAAAAGAAAAAAAACAGACTAATAAGCTCTTTCAGAGGAAAGGATAAAAAGCTAGAAAGCATAAAATAAAAACTAAAAGATGCTAGGTGTGGTAGCACATTGTGATTCCAGTGACTTGGTAAACTGAGGCAGGAGGGTTGTCAATCAATGCCAGACACTGGCTGAAAATAAAAAAAGCGTTGGTAATGTAGCTGAGTGATAAAGCACCCCTGGGTTCAATCCCCAGTACCAGAAAACAAAAACAAAACAACAACAACCAAAAACCCTAAAAGATAACAAAGATAGAACTACCTGTGTCAGAACAATAGGGACACACACAAAAATAAAAATGAAGAAGGGACATATTTTCAGAAATACATTTAAAACTCTCCATAATTAAACATAAAAGAGACCTAAAATAGGAATAACTCAAAGATTTCCAAGTAAATGCACCAAAAAATCCTATTAATATTGAAAAGATTAGAATAAGAAGAGGTCAAAATCACATGAAAGCAGGTTAAACATTTTCTCTTTTAGTGGAAAGATAGATATCTATACAATTAAGGGAGTTACAAGGGTGAATAAATGAGTATAAATCTTAATTTATGTAATATTAGTCTTAACATGACATCAATTATAATAAGGTAGTCATGGCCACCAATTAAAAACAGATTCTTGGGGGAAAAAAATCAAAGTCCCCAAAGCAACAAGAGACAAACATAAGACAAAAAGAAAACATAAGACAAAAAAAAAAGGTATGGGAAGAGTTATGCTAGAGAAATATGACCCAAAGTAGATGGGCCTTGCCTTAATATCTGACTAAATATGACATTAGACAAAAAAAAATAATAAAAAATAAAAAAGTCTTAAATGACAATGTATTAGGCCATTAAGGCTGCTATAATAAAATACCTTAGACTGGCCTGTTCCTCGAAGATAGTGTCTTCTATATGTCTTTCCATGGTGAAGGAAGTAGGGAAACTCCCTCTGGCCTCTTTCATAAAGATATTAATACCATTAATGAGGTAGAAGTCCTCATGACTTAATCATTTCTCAAAAGATCCCACCTTTTAATGCTATCACATTGGGGACTAAGTCTTAATATGGGTTTTGAGAGGACATACATATTCAGGTGACTGCAAAAGTAGTAACTGAACAGAAGATTATAACCACCATAAACTCATATGCATCTTTAAACACAGCTTCAAATTAGATCAAGCCACACCATGAGAACAACAGGATGAAATCGATGATTTATCAGCTGCAACTGAGGATGTTAACTTACCAATCTCAGAATCTGATACATCAAGTGAATAAAATATTATCAAAGATATAAAATACCTGAAAAAATCAATTACTGATGTCAAGCAATTAAAAATATATCAAACACTATATTCAACATAGAGAAAATGTGAACTCTTCCTAAGTACACATAGAAATGTTCGTAAAAGAGCCATATTTAAGAACAAAAAGGACCATTTCTTCTGAAGGATTGAAACCATACAGATCTCTGATCATAATGCAATATAATTAAAAATCAATAGCAAAATTGTAGCTTAAGAAACCTGATGTAAGTAATAATAAATATTTCTAAATAATACTTTTAGAAGGCTATTAAGAATTACAGAATGGTATGTTTCTAAATTAGTATCATGTTAGTTTTAACTTAATGTTATTTAGATAAAGTGTTACAACTCCATGGGACATACCTAAAACAATTCCAACAAGGAAACTGAATTTTAGTTATATTTAAGTAGAACAATAAGCTGAGAAACAGAATAAAAGCAAAACTCCAAGGACAATGTCATTGTAATTACCCTGATGCAATGATACCCTGTGAGTACATTATCAGGCAAGCTAGCTCAGAGCTCATGGTCCAGAAATGGTCACAGACAAAATTAAGATGTTCAAATCACAGAGTTTATTTAATCAATCGAAAATATTCAGTGAGAAGTCTGGGGAAGATTAAGTAGGTGAACATATTTAAGCATAGATAACTGCAAGGTGGTTTTCACACTACCTGGGCTTGTTTGAGTTACTAAGTATGGGAGGTTCCTAGGGCCAACACTGGATATCTAATCTATCAAAGAGATGCAGGCATAAGTATTTGTGGCTTCAGTTGGAACTTGCCAATCATCATCAAAATTAATAGCACTAGATTTTTTCTGAATTTCCGGCAGAGGACATAGGAGCTAGAATATTTCACTATTGGTCAAAGATTAAAGATATCATGATTATTGAGAGTCTTAGAATTCTCATGTATATGTAGAGTATCATGAACAACAGGGGTTCATATGTCATCTTTAGTCTGTCAGAATATGTATCTTTAGTCTATCAGAAATATTTGGTATATCATGATTATAACATATTATATTGTCTATGTCAAGCACAAATATATTCAATGCTTTTCTATGTCTAATATATCTTATGGGTTACTAACCTACATACCATTCACATTTATTGTCTTCTACAGCAGAAATGAATATCCTAAATAACTCATCAAACATATTGCAGATGGCCATGAATTTCCACATAAATCAATGAAATAAAAAATGAGAGAGGGGGGAGAGACTAATAAAATCAAGACCAAAAAAATTAAGCTAATATGACATTAATATAAGAGGCATAATTCTATTCTTCTTAATATCCTTTTAAAACTAAGTTTGTTGTTTTCAACATTGGATTGTTTAGCAATAGTGCCAATTTGGTAATTTTAAAATACATTGGAAAAAATAAAGTCTTTAATTAAAATGATCAATGGAAAAAAAATTTCTTATTTTTGAAATATATAATAAAAGGGTGGGTAATTGAGATACTATGAAGATGATAAAAACAAGAAGATCACAGTGATGTTTGGAAGTCCAGTGGATAACCATGCACTAATAAACTTGAAAACAGATGAAACAATGAAATTTCTAGAAAAAAAATACTTAAGAAGACAAATCGGGCACAAAAAAATGCAAAACTTGAGTCAACTAAGTAGTCAAAACAACAGCCTGAGATGATCTTATATCTAATCTATCAAATTTATTGAGGGATAATTTATATCTTAAAATCATTTCCAGACACAAATAATTTTTCAGACTATATAATGAAGGTGGCCCCACAAGTCAGGAGAAAACAATGAGTTGTTTAATTGATGGTGTTGGGAAAATCAGCTCACCTAATATAACATGTGATCTCTAATTCCAATTCCACATAAAGGAAAAGTCCAAGGACATTGAAGATTTAATTATAAAAATCAATCTATACATCTACAAAAAAATATATATGGAAATACATTCAGCAGGAAAAAAATCTCATACACATATCATAAACCAAAAAGCAGGAAAAGACAAGTTGCTTAGATTTAAATTAAAAATTTTGTTTATTGAGGAATATTGCTCCTTATCAAACAGATAACTTGAATTGACAAAAGAAAGAATAGAAGATAGGTCTGACAGTAAATTAATATCTAGAATATTTAAAACAACTATGGCAAATCAGAAAGAAAATACAGTCAAGTGATTGATATGTGATGCAAATTTGCAAAAGAGATAAGAGAAATGATCCAAAAGTTTAGCAAGCATGTGGGTACAGAATCATTAGTTAGCAGAGATCTGCTTACTAATACAGCAATGCCACTATGAGACACAAGAACAGGCTGCTTCTATGGAGAACCACCAGAATCTACACCTCCTCTTAAGAGAGAGGGGAATCCGCTAAGTAGTCACTATGTTTGTCTGATTCAAAAGTTGTCACTTGAGGAGCAAGCAGGTCTCCCTCTTTAAGGGGGAAGCAACCATCCTCCAGTTCATTGGAAGATCAGAAGGAATAGAAGAAAATAATTCTGAAAGATTGGAATGAAAACAAAGCCAAAGTTTCAAACTTAGTGAACAGAAAAAGACACAGAAAATATTTGTGATTTGTGAGATAGGAATGTAATCACTGAGTGAAACTGAAGCATTTAATCAACAATAATTACAATAACAGAAAAAAACTTTACCAATCTACAATCCAGTTAATATTAAAAAAATCATCTGCTTGCCCCTACATTCAAGATATATGGCGAGGAGGTTTCAAGATGGAAGAATAGAGCCATTCACTTTCCTGGCTTCTCTATGGCATAAAACCAAGAAAGCAGACAGGCAGCTTCTCAGCAAGGAGGGTGAACCAAAAAAAAGGGGGGGAGGGGGAGGCTTTCCTGGAATTTAATACTGAACACTCAAAGCAGACTGGGGACTCAGAAGGTTGGATATAATAAAATAAGGAAGAAATATTCAGCACCACAGTTGCTGCCGTGACTGTAGACACCAGCCAGAGAGGTCCCACCTGAGCACAGTAGAGGGATAAGAGAATTAAAGGAACCTGCATTTTTAGGGAGACAGAGGCATGTCCGGGTACACAGAGTTTAATATCAAAGACACTGCCCAACTAAACTGAAAAGTGCACTGCACAAGAGTCTTGTATGGGAAAGAAATTGAGGCATACAGAAGACAGAGGAAGGAATCATTGTACAGCCATGGTGCAGGGACTAGCAGCTGAGAGAGCTGAGTTCTGGCAAACCTGAGTCTGGCCAGAAATACAAGCCTGGCAAACTCACGCTTCATGACATAGAGTGTCTCTAAGTGACCAGGAGAAAAATCAAACGTGGAGAGAGGTTTGCACAGGGTACACTGGTCACAGAAATGCACCCAGCTCTTCCCCTCCCCTCTAATCCAGCTTGTAGGAGCAGCTGAGAGAGGCACATCTTGCTGGAAATTCAAAAGGGCAGGGGTGGGCGAGATTGAGTTTGAAGACCGAATCTGAGACCAGGAAATGTGGTGTCCACAGGTAACATAGTGGACGAAAAATTGGCTCCTCCACTACATGAGTGGAACTCAGAGGAGATCCTGAGGTGCAGTGTTCCAGTCTGGACTGGCAACTGTGGGACCCTGGAGGGACATGGATTTAAAATCTCTAGACCAACTGGCATTCAGCAAAGAGCCTTAAACCTACCTAAGCCTAAAGCCCCTCTCCAAGAATTTCACCTACAGGATTACTTCTTTCACCATAGCAACCCCACCCTGAGGGTGAAGCAAGCATCATGCTCCAGACAATACTACCTAACTGCTGAGAGGGGAAGCTGAGAATCTTTTGAACTTCAGAGGAAACAATTCTTTTCATCAAGATCTCTTTTTCCCCCTTTTGTATTTTCTCTGTTTAATTGTGACCTTAATGATCCATGGACATTTATGTATATTCATACTTGATTTTCTTTTTCTTTTCTCATTTCTAGCATTTTTGAAACCAGTTATTTTTCATGGACTAGTTTTTTTGAGGACTAGGAAGTTTGATTAGTATATTTAAGTTTCATTTTGTATTTTTTTTTATTTTTAAATTTTTATTTTATATATTTTGTCTCTTATTTATCTGTTTCTCTTGAATCTCTTTCTTGCTTTACGTCTACTAACAGCCAAACTTATTGTTCTGTCTTTCACTCTTCTTTCAATTTTTTACTCTGATCTTCTCTCCTCCTCCCTCATAAACATCACAGCTTACATCACTTCTGTTCTCTCCCTGTACACCATTCAAAATTGTAAACTCTTTTACAAACTTACTGTTCTTATTATAGGAAATAATGAATCATATTATTCCTGTTTATTGTGATAACTTTGTAGATGTCATAGCATGAAATATTTGTTTTAATGCTGTATATTGTTTGCATTGGTTATTATTATTTGTCTTCCCCTATACAGTGAGGTAGTGGAAACCTTTAGGGACAACAGGTCTACAATGCAGAAAATCTACTGCCTCACATCTATATTGATAGAAGGGTAGACAAACAAACAACATGAAAAAACAAGGGAAAAAATCACTCCAAACAAACCATGATACTTCAGTAACAGAATCCATCACAATAAAGAGACAGAGACTCAAGGGGAAAAAAATCAAACAGAAATTTTCAAAATGAAGGAATGAATAAACCAAATTAAAAATTCAATGCAAAGCACCACCAATACACTAGACCACGTGGAGAACAGAGTTTCAGACAATAAGGACAAAATATATAATCTTGAAAATAAAGTTGGTCATGGAGAAAATATGTTAAGAGGCCATGAACAGAACTACCAAGAAATATGGGATAACCTGAAAATACTAAATTTAATATTTGGGCTCAGAAATACAAAACAAAAAAAATGCACAAACTTTTCAATGAAATAATATTAAAATTTTTTAAAACCTTAAGAATGAAATGGAAAATTAAATTCAGGAGGCTTACAGGTCCTCAAATGTACAAAATTATAACAGACCCACACCGAGGAAATTATTATGAAAATGCCTAACATACAATATAAGGACAGGATTTTAAAGGCTTCCAGAAAAAAACAAAAAGTCATATTTAAAAGATAAATCAACCCAATCTTGGCTGATTTCTCAATCCAGACTCTCAAAGCTAGGAGATCTTGGAACAATACATATCAAGCTCTAAAACAAAATGGATGCCAGCCAAGAATACTGAACCAAACAAAATTAAGCTTCAGAATTGATGATTAAATGAAAACCTTCCAATGATAGTTTAAAAAATTCCCAACTAGAAAGACTACACTACAAAACATATTCAATAAAATATTTCATGAAGAAAAAAATGAAAAATAAAAGCAAAAACCAGCAAAGGGGTGAACTATCCTAGCAGAATAATCAATGGAGAAAATGAAAAACCAGAAATAAATCAAAATGACAGGGAATAAAAATTATTTCTCAATAACAACACTGAATGTAGATGGCCTAAACTCATCAATCAAAAGACATAGACTAGTAAATTGGATTAAAAACCACGACCCAATAATATGCTGTCTCAAAGAGACTCACCTCATAAGCAAAGACATCCACAGACTGATAGTAAAAGGATGGGGAAAAATGTCATCCACATAGGTCTCATCAACAAGCAGGGATTTTTATTTTCATATCACATAAAGTGAACTTCAAGCCAAAGTTAATCAGAAGGGACAAAGAAGGACATTTCATACTGCTTAAGGGAATTACATCTCAACAAGACCTAATAATCATAAATATTTATGCCTCAAACAATGGAGCATCTACATACATCAAACAAACCCTTCTCAATTTCAAGACTCAAATAGACCACAACACAATAGTATTGGGTGACTTTAACAACCTTTCTAACCACTGCATAGATCCTCCAAACAAAAAACTAAATAAAGAAGCTACAGAACTAAAAAAGACAATTAATAATTTAGACTTAACAGACATATATACAATATTTCATCCGTCAATGACTGAACACACTTTCTTTTCAGCAGCACATCAATCCTTCACTAAAATATAACATATATTAGGTCACAAAGCAACTCTTAGCATATACAAAAAATAAAGATAATATCTTACATTCTATCAGATCATAATGGAATTAAATTAGAAATCAATGATAAAATTTAAAAAAACAGAAGTTACTCTAACACTTGGAGTCTAAATAATATGCTATTAATGAAATCAAGGATGGAATAAAAAATAATGAGATGTAAATGAGAATACCAATACAACATATCAAAATCTCTGGGAAACTATGAAAGTAGTATTAAGAGGAAAATTCATTGCATTGGGTTCATTCATTAAAATAATAGAAAGTCAACAAATAAACAAGATAACATTACATCTCAAAGCCCTTGAAAAAGAAGACCAAATCAACACCAAAAGCAGTAGAAGACAGGAAAAAATTAAAACCAGAGATGAAATCAATAAAATTGAAACAAAAGAAACAATTTTTAAAAATCAACAGAACAAAAAGTTGGTTCTTTGAAAAAATAAATTGATAAACCCTTAGCCAAAATAATGAAGAGAAAGAGAAAACTGAAATTACTAAAATTTATGATGAAAAAGCAAATATCACAACAAACACTACTGAAATACAGACAATAATCAGAAACTATTTTGAAAATTTGTAGTCTAATAAAATTGAAAATCTTGAAGAACATCAACAAATTTATAGAGACATATGACCTACCCAAATTGAATGAGGAGGACATACACAATTTGAACAGATCAATTTCAAGCAATGAAATTGAAGACACCATCAAAAGACTACAAAGATGGAAAAGCCCAGGACCAGATGGATTCTCACCAAGTTCTACAAGACCAAGAAGAACTAACACCAATCCTTCTCAAATTATTCCATGAAATAGGAAAAGAGGGAACCCTTCTAAACTAATTCTACAATGCTAGTATTCCCTTGGTCCCCAAAACAAACTAAGACCCATCAAGGAAAGAAAACTTCAGACCAATATCCCTGATGAACATAGATGCAAAAATTTATAATAAATTATTGGCAAATTGAATTCAAAAACTAAATAGATAGTGGGGCTTTGGTTGTGGCTCAGTGGTAGAGTGCAGCACCACATAAAAATAAATATTAAAATAAAGGCATTGTGTTCAACCAAAAAAGTAAATTAAAAAAAAAGATAGTGTACCATGATCAAATGGAGTTCATCTCAAGGAGGCAATTATCAAGAATACAAGCAATAATGAATGTTCACAAGAATGTGGGGGAAATGGTATATTCATCCATTGCTGGTGGGAATGCAAATTGATACAACCATTATGGAAAGTGGTATGGAGATTCCTCAGAAAACTTGGACTGGAACCACCATTTAACCCAGCTATCCCACTCCTCAGTATATACAAAGGACTTAAAGTCAGAATACTGTAGTGATGCAGCCACATCAATTTTTTAGCAGCTCAATTCACAATAGCTAAGCTATAGAACCAACCTAGTTACCCTTCAACAGGTAAATAGATAAATAAAATGTGATATATATATATATATACACAATGGAATATTAGTCATAAAGAAGAATGAAATTAAGGCATTTGCTGGTAAATGGATGGAACTGGAGACTATCATGCTAAGTGAAATAATCCCCCCTCCCAAAAAAACCCCAAAAGGCCAAATGTTTTTTCTCATATGTAGATGCTGACTCACAATGTAGGGAATGGCATTCTTCACCAGATTAGAGAGGGAGGAATGGGGGAAGTATTGGAATTGGGAGTATTGGATTTGGAAAGGCAGTAGAATGAACTGGACCTAAACTTTCTATGTTCATATATGAATATACACAACCACAAAAATGAGAAGTTATACTCCATGTATGCATGATATGTCAAAATATATTCTACTATAATGTATAACTAAAATGAATAAATTAAAAAAATAATATTTCTGGGGATAGGAGATATGTGTTGAAGTAATGTAATCAAAGAAGGTATATCATGTTCTTTAAAAGTGTATCAATCTCTGCTCATTCTGAAACAGCCACCACACTCTGGTACTGATAAGCTAATCTCTACCTTTTTGGCCACTCTATCAACTATCAGAATCTGCTCCCCCCTCCTGATCTGCAGCCATGTTTAGATCAAGTAACTCTCTTTGTCAGAGAACACTGAATCTTGACCCACTAACTTAGGATGAACTCATCAAATTTTTCCTCATACCCTCTCCCCCCACACAGCTACTCTGCTCTTGAATTTCAAATAAAAAGACATATAAGCTACTACTTATGTAGTGATAGACTTTATAGACCACCAATAGCTGCTTGGTAACTCTCTTTTTCTCTCAAGGAACCTGGATGTATTTTCCAACAATTGAGTTCTATCATACTGCCTTGAATTCTTTCAGTTAATCCCCATTTTTCCTTGAAACGCGTTGAATGGGTTTGTGCTGTGATACCTGACTAGGTCATTCAGGGTCACTCCAGGTGGAATTTGGGTTGGCGGAAATAACCACACTGAGACAGAGACAATACCTTTTTCTTGGGATTCTTCAGCAATGGTTCCTCTGCTCCAGCTACCATAAGGGAGGCAATAAAAAGAGAGAGGAGAATGTTCTGAAGCCCCTTTTTATTGAGGGGAAGACACTCAAGAAAGTTCCACCCCAATGATGGGCAGGGGCCAGGTTTCATGGGGTTGAGTCTAGCTTCATTATGTCTTGTGGTCAGAGATTGACTGACATCTTGGAAGGCCACACCCATCTCATGTGCTGTGTGGGGATCATAGGCAGAGTGAGCAAAAAGGACACATATGTCACCAGCCCAAACAGAGAGGCAACGTCAGTCCAGTCCACTCATCTACTCATGCTTATAGTTCACACACACACAGCCCATGGCTGGTCTGCAACATGTTTGTATTCTACCATTAAACTGTGCCTGACTAGAGTAATTGGCTTCTTAAAGCATGTATCTAAGCCCTGAACAGGCTCATTAAATGTACCCCATACATTCTTCTTACTCCCATGGGAGTTCATAGGAGTACCAAAAAGTGTTCCCTGTCATAGACAGTTTCAGGTAAAGAGCTGAGGATCGTGGAAATACAGATAGTTTTTTTTTTTTTTATCTCTTCCTCAAAACGAAAACAGCAGCTTTGTCAGAGAAGAAAAATAAAATGAGAATAGTTTGATATGATGATATCAGTGAGAAAAAGAATTCTGTTTTCTGAATCTTATTATAACTGCACATTGAGTCCCTGCTGAGGACCTGCTTGCCCACCCTAAAGGCTGTGAGGTATTCAGCAGTAAATCTGCTGATAAAATCAAGGAGTCTTTGAACTGAACCCTAAGGAAGAGAGGACTGATAGTTCCCAGATAGAGATCTAAGACTTTCTCTGGAGGATACCAGCATGACAGAGAGGAGAACAGGATATGTTTCACGGGAAATTTTCTAGTAAGAAAGTTATAAATAATTCTTATATCTTACAACGGTTATATAACAATGATGAGTAACAAAATGAATGGAAATTTTAAAACAAATAAGAAAGCACTATCACATGGATATTGTAGGGTTGTAAAGACAGCGGCAATAGAACATTGTGTATATATACCACATTTCTTTATCCATTCATCTCTTGAAGGACACCTAGGTTGGAAACATAGTTTAGCTATTGTGAGTAGAGCTTCTATAAATATTGATGTAGCTGTGTTATTGTAGTATGCTGATTTTAAGTCCTTTGAGTATAGACCAAAGAGTGGGATAGCCGAGTCAAATGGTGGTTCCATTCCAAGTTTTACAAGGAATCTCCATATGCTTTCCAGAATTACTGCACCAATTTGCAATCCCACCAGCAATGTATGAGTATATCTTTGTCCCCACATCCTTGCCAACATTTATTGTCGCTTGTATTCTTGATAACTTCCATTTTGACTGGAAAGAGATAAAATCTTAGAGTAGTTTTTATTTGCATTTCTCTAATTATTAGAGACATTGAACATTTTTTTTTCATATATTTGTTGATCAATTGTATTTCTTCTTCTGTGAAATGTCTGTTCATTTCTTTTTCCCATTTATTGATTGGATTTTTTTGGGGGGTGCTAAGTTTTTTGAGTTCTTTATATATCCTGAACATTAATGCTCTATCTAAGGTACAGGTGGTAAAGATTTTCCCCATTCTGTAGGATCTCTCTTCAAAATATTGTTTCCTTTGCTGTGAAGAAGCTTTTTAGTTTGAATCCATCCCATTTATTGATTCTTGATTTCACTTATTGTTCTTTAGGGTCTTGTTAAGAAAGTCAGATCCTAGGCCAACATAGTGAGATTTGAGCCTACTTTTCTTCTGTTAGGCACAGGGACTCTGCTTTAGTGCTTAAGTCTTTGAACTACTTTGAGTTGAGTTTCATGCAGGGTGAGAGATAGGGGTTTAATTTCATTTTGTTACATGTGGATTTCCAGTTTTCCCAGCACCTTTCATTGAAGAGGCTCTTTTCTCCAGAAAATGTTTTTGGCACCTACCTTTGTCTAATATGAGATGACTGTATTTGTGGGGGTTTGTTTCTGTGTCCTCTATTCTGTACCACTGGTCTACATGTCTGTTTTGGTGCCAATACCATGCTGTTTTGTTACTATGGCTCTGTAGTATAGTTTAAGATCTGGTAGTGTGATGCCTTTTGCTTCACTCTTTTTGCTAAGGATTGCTTTGGCTGTTCTGGGTCTCTTATTTTTCCAAATGAATTTCATAATTGCTTTTTCTAGTTCTAGGAAGAATGTCATTGGGATTTTAATAGGAATGGCATTAATTTAGTATATTGCTTTTGGTAGTATGACCATTTTGACAATATTCATTCTGCCTATCCAGGAGCATTGGAGATCTTTCCTTCTTCTAAGGTCCTCTTCAATTTCTTTCTTTAGTGTTCTGCAGTTTTCATGGTAGAGGTCTTACATCTCTATTGTTAGATTAATTCCCAAGATTTTTTTTTTGAGGCTATGGTGAATGGGCTGGTTTTCCTAATTTCTCTTTCAGTAGAGTCATCACTAATAAATAAAAATGTGTTTGATTTATGGATGTTGATTTGATATCCTGCTACTTTCCCAAATTCACTTATTAGTTCCAGAAGTTTTCTGGTGGAATTTTTTGGCTCTTCTAAATATGGCACCATGTCATTGGCAAATAGTGATAGTTTGAGTTCTTCTTTTCCTATTCATCTCCCTCTAATTTCTTTCTCCTGTCTAATTGCTCTGGATACAGTTTCCAGGATGATGTTGAATAGAAGTAGTGAATAAGGGCATCCTTATCTTCTAAATTTTCCATAACACTTTAAACACATCAATCAACAGATAGAAGAAGCCCAATGATAATCAGAAAGAGTAAATAAAAAGAAATTCACTCACAGTCACACAGACAAAAGCCACAGAAGTGCCAATAAAGGAACTCTTAAAAAAGCAAACATTGACACAAAACAGACTGATTCTCAATGGGCAAATTAGACTGACAATTGAATTTCAGTATTAGTAACAGAAACCAGAAGTAGCAGAACAATAGAATCGATCAGATTAAGTAAAATGAATATCAATGTGTCTTATGCTATACCTGAAAGTCTGTTTTAGGAATGAAGAATATAGACAGGAGAAACACATCTAGAATGTCAAAGTAAGAACTTCCTAAAATCTGCTCCTCCAGAAAAGCAATGAGAACATTGGCATAATAAACAAACATACTAACAAATTAATTAAAATAGAATATAATCGCCATAATCAACACTTTCAGAAATCTGGAAATTAACCAGAAGCTTAAAGTAATCTGTGAAGCATTAATTCAACTATGCTGATTAAGTCTTTACTTTCTTTTCTTCTTGAGGTGCTAGATTTCAAACCCAGGACTTTGTTCACGCTAAGTAAGTACTCAACCACTGAGCTACATTCCTAATCCAAAAATGACTAAATTTTCATAAGAACAATTGCACCATTTTAACTTGTGCTGTTTCCAGTCCCTTCTTCGGAGATCTTAGTAGCCTTGAAAGTCAATCATCTTCTGACAACAATAGCTATAAAAACCAATGCTCTTCAAGACATTGAAGGACAAAAAAAAAAAAATGAGCTTGGAATTCACCAATATACCATCCTCAGAAAATGGTTTCTACCTGACTATCTGGAAGATCACCAATGACTTCTAATCTCAGCTTTTGTCTGTATTTGGTCAGCTTCAGATTTACTCTGCACAAATAGTCCTGTCCCTTACACAACTGCTGGAAATAAGAATCAACTAATGTTAACGTAGCACTTGTCTGGGATGGTTAAGCAACTCAGTGAGACTCTGTCTCTAAATGAAATACAAAATAGGGCTGGGGATGTGGCTCAGTGTTCGAGTGCCCCTGAGTTCAATCCCACCCCCTCAAAAATAAAAGAAAAAGAAAAATACTTTAAACTCACTATTATAAATATATTTAAATATAAAAAGAAAGAAATTATGCATAAAGATTTAGGGATAGAATAAGAACTCATTAACCAAATAGAAAATGTACATAAAGAGATATAAGTAATTAAAAAATAATTTAAAACACACAGAGCTTCAGAGAGCTGCAGACATAATACAGCTTACCAACTTGTGCATGATTGTAGTCCTAGAAGAAATAAAAAAGGAAAAAAATATTTGAAGAAATAAGGCCTTAAAATTTTCTGAACTTTGATGAAAATGTGTTGTGCATAATTGGTTAACATGCACAAAACTTTAACAAACTTTAAGTAAGCTAAACTGAAAAACACCTACCAGATATATCATAGTCAGACTGTTGGAAGACAAAGAAAGAATTGTGAAAGCAGCAAAAGTGATTTATCATTCACAAAGGATTCTTAATAAGACTAAAAGCTGACTTTACATTAGAAATTATAGAGGTCAAAAAGCAGAAGAATATGATATTCAGGAGAAAAACTATCAATCCAAAATTATAAATCCACCAAAACCATCCTTAGAAAACATCACTAGAAGATTGACCTGAAGTCAATACCAAGAGAATCCTTTCAGACTTCAATTAACAGACACCAGGCAGTAACTCAAATCCGCACAAAGAAATAAAGAGTACTAGTAAATGTAATCACACAGGAAAATTCTTAAAAAGACAAAAGCCATGCTTTTTTTTAACCAAAAGTAATTCAAGGTATAATATAGTATGTTAAAGGTATATACTGGAATCCCTAAAACATTATAAACTAATAAAGTGTGGAAAATAGGGGAATAGACTGAAATACTATAGTGAGATCAACTAAGTTTTAAGAAAACACAAAAGGAGTGACAAAAGGAAAAAAAACAGAAGAAATAAAGTGAAAATTAAAGCAAATGGGCAGGCTTAAATCCAACTGTATCAATGATTATACCAAACACATCAATTAAATGTCAGCTATTAGGGGAGGAAATATGGACTGATTTTAACTGAATCATGCTATGTGCACATATAAATATACCATATAAATTCCACTATTATGTATGTGTAGAAAGCACTGATTGAAAATAAATAAATAAATAAGTGAAATATTGAAAAGATGATTAGTAGAGGAAAGAAATGGGGAGGGAGGTGGGCAGGGAGAGAGTGGAGAAAGGATGCTCATATGGAGTAAATCAAATTCCATGCAGGTATAGTTTTGCCAAAATGAACCCAACTACTATGTATGAGTACAATGCTCTACTAAAAAAAGTCTAAGATTATTAGATTTGACATGAAAATGACTCGTCATTCTCATCATTTATGCTATTTATAGTCATCAAATTTTTTAAAAGGCAAAGAAAATTTTAAAGTTAAAAAATTGGGAACATTTACTCAGTAAACATTAACATACATCCCTCATTTATTTACAGACTAATACAAAAAAGAGATCAGTAAAGATAGAGGCTGAACAACATTATTAACCAAATTGACCTAATATACATATTACACTGTATCCAACTGCTGCAGAATACACTTTCTTTTCCAAGCACACAGGAAACATTTACAAAACATTACCATACTTGGGTAAAAAACAAGTCCCTGAAGATTTCAATGGACTGACATTTATTTTGAGTTATGTAGGCTGACCAATTAAACAACTCAATAATGAACAAGTAAGAACTAAGAAGAAAATCTCCACATGTTAAGGAAATTTAGAAATACAATCCTAAATAATTCATGGGACAAAGAACATGTGTCATGTACTACAACTGTGCAACAAATTATTCCCAAACCAACATAGTCATTTACTATGCTCGTGAATTCTGTGGGTCAAGATTCTAGAAAATTTCACCTAGATGTTTCCTACTTGCTGTTGCCATGACAATGCATTCACACATCAGCTGAGATTGCTGTCATCTAAAGGGTTGACTATGGCTGGAGGATGCATTGTAAGATGGCTTAATCACATGATTATCATGACCCTTATAGAAGATGCATGTTTCCCTTTTAAGTATTGGGGAAAATTAACATAAATGTTTTGATTTCACTTGATGGGGAAAAGCAATGCATTATCCTTTCTTACTCAGGGCTTTACCAATTCTCCACAAACAGATTTAGCCGGGTCATAAGCCCCCAGAGAGACCTTTATGACCTCACCATTTCACAAAAATCAGTGTCTAGTTCTTTGATAAGGTTGTGTTGATTACATATGATAAAGAACATAGGAAAGAACTTCTTGGGTATAATTTTTAATGATTTATTTAAGAGCTATGAAAAAAGAAACCAGGACAATTATATAATTAAAATAAATTGAAACTATTAATTGAATATATATCAAATCAGTATTGCAACAAAACAGAAAAAATACCTGTATTACTATTTAAAAGAAGTTTGAATAGTATTTGATATATTTCTCATGGGCTATATTGTAAGCACAGAAGTAATCATGTTACTGTAGGGACAAAAAAAAGACATTTTAAATTTCACCAAGCAGTTTTATTTTTAATAATGGTAATGCAATATTGGGACTATTTAATATTTTTTGCTTTATAAAACAAAAAAACTAATTGTGCAACTAATTGTGTGTTTTGGACTAGTATTTTTAAGTAAGAAAGAAGTTTAAAAACTCTTTTTGAAATTAAATACTGGGCCAGGCAATGGTGGAACATGCCTGTAATCCTAGCAGCTTGGGAGGCTGAGGTAGGAAGATGATGAGTTCAAAGCCAGCCTCAGCAACTTAGCAAGGCCCTAAACAACTCAGTGAGACCCTGTCTCTAAATAAAATATAAAAAGAGCTGGGAATGTGGCTCACTGGCTAAGTACCTGTGGGTTCAATCCCTGGAACCAAAAAAAGAAAAAAGGAAGAAAGAAAAGAAAAGAAATTAAATACTGAATAGAAGTATTGACACAAACTCATGATTTTCAGCACTCAGATTGGCTTCTTCTGTCCTCTGAAAAGATAGGAAGGCAATAATTGCCTAATAACCCCCATTACTGGGATTATGGCTCAAGGTCTGGAGAAGGGCTAGTAAGGAAAAAATAGGACATTGTGTTGTGTTAGAAGAAATATTAATGGGGATGTAGCAACAGGAAACAGGAACCTTGAGAAATGTGATTATCAAACGAATAATAGCTGTCATTTATTCGAATATACTAAAACTTAAATAGCTGAGAGATCACAGTTATGTTCAAAACCACAAAAGGAAAATAAATGTTACTATTGGCAGAGGACCAAGAAGAAAAAGAGTGTAAAAGAATGAAGAAAGTTTAAGGGAGTCATGAGAAACTATCAAGAGGCTGGATATATGCATTATGAGAGTCCTAGAATCAAAAGAAGAAAACGGAAAAGAAAATTTATTTGAAGATATAATGGTCAAAAAAATCCCCAATATGGGGAAAGAAATGGATATCCAAATTCAAGAAGCCCAAAGTCAAGTGACGAAAGGTCCATGTGAGACAAGTGGTCAAATGTGTCAAAGACAAAGAGACAGCTCTGAAGCAGCAAGAGGAGAGTAACCTGTCACACATTAAGGAGCCCCCCAGAAAGCTATCAGATTTCTCAGGACAAACTTTGTAGGCCAGAGGGAAATGGAATGAGACCTTCAATATGTTGGGAGCAGGTTGGGAGGGGACGGTGCGACTGCCAATCAAGAAAACATATTGGCAAACTGTCCTTCACAATTAAAGGGGAAATCATGACTTCCCTAAATAAACATGTTTTAGTCAGCTTTTTTGCTGCTATGACTAAAAGACCTATCCAGAACAACTGGAGAGGAGGAAAAGTTTATTTGGGGGCTCACGGTTTCAGAGGTCTCAGTCAACCTGGGGCCTCCAGGTAAGACTGATGAAGATCATGGCAGAGCGTGGCAGAGGGAAGCAGCTCACATGATGATTAGAGAGCAGAGAGAGAGAGACTTCACTCTCCACATAAAAATATGTACTCAAGGCCATGTCCCCAGTGAACCACTTCCTCCAGCCACACCCCACCTGCCTCCAGCCACCACTCAGTTAATCCCACCAGGGATCAATTTGCTGATTGGATTAAGGCTGTGACCCAATCATTTCTCCTCCAAACCTTCTTGCATTGTCTCACACATGAGCTTTTGGGGGACACCTCCTATCTAAACCAGAACAAAATGCAAACTGGAAGTCTATTATCACTTGGCGTGCCTTATAAAAAATGATAAGGAAAGCCCTTCAAGTTGAAATGAAGGAATGTTAGGCAGCAATACTAAAGCATAAGAGAGTATACCTCAACTATTAAGTAGTATTCTACATAAAATGAATTTTAAAGGGAAAAAAATCAAGCTTTGATTTCAATTGAAAGTATGCACT
Source organism: Marmota marmota marmota (assembly GCF_001458135.2). Classification (NCBI taxonomy): domain Eukaryota; kingdom Metazoa; phylum Chordata; class Mammalia; order Rodentia; family Sciuridae; genus Marmota; species Marmota marmota. The sequence continues at coordinate 1,284,842 of NW_026000109.1, read as the reverse complement.
GAAGTCATTGATTTAGACTTGTCATTATCAGTAGAAATTCTACTAAATTGATATAGAGTATAGAAATACTTAGGGGAATTTAAATCACTATATAAGTTGAATTTTAAGGTTTATTGAAGCTATTTAAGTCCTTAATAGATTTGATTAGATGGTCAGAAACAAGAGAAAAACAAAATTCACATAACTTATATGTGCACTTTTAAAAATTGAAGTTGTTTAAGGCTGTAAATGGGATCAAACACTATGTAAAAGTCCCCTTCAAATTGGGAATTAAAATTTGGTAGACTTAGTAATAGTACAATAAGATCTTTAAGGTGAACTTAAATGACAAAGAAGATTTGAACTTTTGAATGTATAGCTTTAACAAGTTGAATATTAGTTTTAAAACCAAAGAAACTTCTCAATAGCATTTTAAGTGCATACCAAAGTCCTCTGAGAGCACCACAAAACTTGCCTTCAATATTCCTGCAAGGGAAAAAAAGCTGATCAAAGTTAATATTAATAACTGGAAGCTGGTAGGCTAGAAATGTACCCTGATTTTTTTAAATGCCCTTTAAATTTCCAGTAGTCTTAGCCAAGGCAAAAGTTAAAAAATTTTACACTAGCATTTTCCCATAAAAATGCAACCCAGTCACAAATGCAGAAAGAGGACCAATGCTATTTCTCAGACAGTGCTGAATTTGTCATACTGAGGGTATATAACATAACTACTCTCCCAATGGCAGCAAATATATATAAAAGATATACATTTATTTAAAAGATATACATTTATTTAAAGATATACATTTATTTATATATTTAAATTAATAAATATAAACAAAAAATTACATGATTACTGAGTGAATATAAAAATATTGTAAGTTGATGACATTGTTAGAACTAATGCTACTAAATGTTAATAAAGAATGCTTCATTAACTTTCACAGCCAAGATTTCCACAAACATATTGTTAGTTATAGGCATGAATTTATGAGTTTACTTATCTTTTGATATTTCTACTCTTCAAAACATTGAGAATAAAATTAAAAATTAGCAGTTATTAAAAACCAGTTACATTCATCACTGTGTATATATTACCTCACTGAATTTTCACCATGACCTATGAGGTACCTTCATTTACAGATATGGAGACTGAGGTCACACAGCCATGAGCAGCAGGGACAGAATTCAGAGTCTAGCCCACAGCCCCTGCTCCTCAGACTCCAGCGCTGCTCACTGGGTGCTGAGGATTGCCTGCGACACAATCATTGTTGCGTTTATTTACATTCAGGTTCCTGGGCCCCATTTAAGTGTCTAAGATTAGAATATGTAGGAATGGTGGTAGAAGTATGCATTTTGAGAATGAGCTTGAGAAAGAATGTGACCAACACATGCTAAAATTCTCTACCCTTTGCCTTAAACTGGAGCATAGACATTCACGTTTGGAAACAATCTCTCTGGGCAGATTCCAAGTTTTTAAATTCCCAAGTGCAAAACCTATTCAATAAAATACAAGCTATCATATGCTCTCATCTGCCCCTGAAACTGTTAAAAGCCCAATTTAAAGAACTATCAAGATTCAGTTCACAGGCAAGCAACCATCTTCCTTTTGGTGGAGGGGGAATTCTGGGGAGCCTGAGTATTGACAACCCTCCAAAGAAGTCCTCTCTCCTTAGGTCTCTTTATACCTTCAAAATGTACAACAGGACAGTATTGGGGAAATTAATTTAAATGTTTCCAGTGTGAGGAACACCATGCTTTGGGAAGTTCTGCAAGGTTATTGGACTCTATGAGTGTTCCTTTTTTTTTTTTTTTTTTTGGTGGTGGTGGTGCTGGGGATTTAACCCAGGCCTTATGTATGCGAGGCAAGCACTCTACCAACTGAGCTATATCCCCAGCCCCCTAATAGTGTTCTTAGCCATTGTAGTGTCAGTTGAAACAGGAACATAATATTGACATTCTATTTATAATGCTAAAGTACATATATGTATGTGAATTTCACAAACTTATTTGGAGTCTGGTTGGTAAAATAAATAGAACACAGCTTCTGGTATTAGATATAAATTAGCTTAAATTTATCTCACAATTTACTAACTGTAAAGGTAATGTCTAATTCTTTAATCTTTTGAGGATACAAAATTAGGTAATATGCAAATACAATAATATTATTGACACATTGTGGAGAGCTAACAAATCAGTTTCTTTTTCCCTCCCAATTTTCTGACAGATACCGTGATTGCCAATTTCCTAATGCCATTGCTCAGAAATGAAATGACAGAGGTCAGATTTAAACACAGGCCTTTGCACTCCAAATCTCACTACTTTACCACATTAGCTTGATTCTGTGTGACAAACCTTGAGATCTCAACAGACGTTTCAGGTAAACATTCTTCTACATGGGCTATTTCTAGTTTGTAAAACTTAGCATAGGTGGCGCAAGACACAGTACTCAGTCCACTTGACTTTCATATATTTGTGTGTATACACACACACATACACACACACACTAAATGAGCTCATTTGTGTTCAGAATTTTGAGTAGTTAGCAGATTCACAATAACTTGAAAATCAGTTACGATTCAATTCACAGCCCAGGGGATGACTTTTGATGACTGTTTAGAGAGACGGGTTTGCAGAGAGCATAATCGAGTGTTTGCCAAGTTCTAAACACCATCATTAAAATTTATAAATTATTTTTGCACCCAGTATGTTGAAAATCTTCACATTTTTAGGAGTCTTCATCCAACAAAGTAAATGAGATGTTCATCTCATGGGTTTATCTACTTCTGCCAAGCAGGTTTCCATAGGTTATAGATTTTTTAAAAAAAGAAAAACTAGATTGGGACTGTGGCAGACATGGAGTGGGTCATTTGGTTTGCCTTTTAAGAAAGAACTGGCTATCCAGATGTGTAGTTATCTGACAACCAACGGCTGATGTTCCTTTAGGTCCCTTCATTTTTTTGAGCACACACTCCTCTCATGATGGTCCCAGCCAGTGAGTAAATGCTATTAAACTTCTTAAAGTGAACTCTAGAAGCTGAAACATGCAAGAGAAAAACCTCAAAGAGCAAAATCCTCAGAGATGCCTAGCACTTTCCCAAACTTCAGTGATCTCAACCACTCTTAATTCAACAGCAACTTTGACAACTCACTCATCATTATTGTCTCAGAAATAACAATTCTCCCTTTTCACACTCTCATTTGGATTCACATGATGTTTAGGTGATTATATAAGCAAGAGCAAAAGTGTCAAATAGTTTGGGAGAAAACACTTGTCACAGGGTTTCCTAAACTTTAATGTGCTTGTAAGCCATCTGGGGATTGTTAAGATGCAGATTCCTATTCAGCAGTTCTGGGGCTGGGTCTCCATTGCTAAGTGATCATCCAGGTGATGTTAATGCTGTGGGTCCTGGACCTCTCCTCCTCAAGTAGCTTTTGGGATCCCTGGGCATTCACTAGTGTGTTACATTAAGAATGAATTTGGGTTGTGGCTCAGTGGGAGAGCACTTGCCTAACATGTATGAGGCACTGGGTTCAATTCTCAGCACCTCATATAAGTAAATAAATAAAAATAAAGGTCTATCAACAACTAAAAAATAAATAAAAATAAAGAATGAAAAACACGTCTGCATCTGGCAAATTAGGAGTTTCTTCAGGGTTTGTGAGTGGAGATTTGGCTTTACACACACACTATGCCCAGCACTTTACTCTGTATCATTTCATTTAATCCCAAAACTCCATGTGGAAGAAGATAATAGTCCCATAGGATGGACTGCAAAACTAAGGCTGGCCAGCTAGATTGCTGAATGTCACAAAAGCACTGAGCAGCAAGAGACACTCTCTCTGGGAAAGAGCAAGTATTCTTTGTTTCCAGTTAAGACTTTAAAAAATCAACTAAATGAAAGAAAACTTGAGATGGCCAGCCCATTGCTCACTTTTTAAAAATTCAAGGAATTTTTTTTCCTAAAGTAATGTGAAGCTAAACAATGAAGAGTGTTCAAATTCTTAGTCTTCTGAATGGATTCTGAGTGAGGTAAGCCTATGCCATACTTCTTTTATGAAGGCAAAATTCTTACCCTTATTAATTGAAATACTTTTCATGCGTGAAATTCTTTAATTTATTAATTTGTAATGTTTATGGATTTTTGAATGCTCATGAATTAAATGTACATATCATATTAGCCATTAAAGGGATGCAATGTCAAACTTTACAAATATAAATATACAACCAGATCCAAACTAAGTTTTACTAAATCCTAAACATTTGCAGTTGTTGAATAATTCAGCCTTTTAAAAATCTAGTACAGAGGCTCTTTTCTGTTAGTAAGGACCTAAAAGGAAGTGCCACATTAATATTTATTCTATTTGAATCATTATCTTTCCAACTACAAGGGGCAAAGTAAAGCAACTTAATAAACTAGGACCATGATGAGCCAAGAAAGCAGAATCCAGATGTTTTAAAATTGTTCTCAAACAATAGTAAAACTAAAAGCGATTTTGATTCCACACACACACAAAAAAATGTCTACTTTAGTTACATTAATTGCTGGTTGACAGAAATTGAAGAAATACATTTAACTTCATAATGAACTCTTAACAGAAAAACAGTATGCAGAAGGTAATTTCAGTCTGTTAGGAATTTATATCAACTCTCACTCAAATTGGCAAATATTTGAGTTCCTACTACTGGCTTAAAAATTGTACGGCACCAAGAGGTCTCATCACTTTTACAGCTAGAGAAACGGAAGGTCCTACCTGTTTGATTTGGCATCTGTAATGACCAACCAACTGTCCTGTTCTTGGTTTCAAAAAACTGAATCACTTTGGGGAAACAAAAAAAATGAAATTTAGCATCTATTACTGTAAAAACTATAACTTTGAATTGCATATTCATTTCTAGAAAAAGCAAAGGTTTCTTTCAGCATCTAAATAATGACAGGTAACATGAAAGTGGGTAGAGCCTACTAAAAGGACCATGAATTTGGAGTCCAAATACCGGAGTTTCTATCCTAGCATTGTCACATACTAGGTCTTAGTTTCCATGTATAAAAAGAGAAGGCTCCTTCTGCTTTACAATTATAAGACTGTATGAATAATTTCCTTAACAATGATCAAAATTGCAAAAATATCAGTGATTTTATTTTATGGTATTTTACACTAAAATCATAGTTACCAAAAATTAATAGTCTTACCCTGGCTGATGAACCAAATTATTTGGGAATATCTATTTTCTTCTCTAAACTCTTCTATTTTTCCTGAATTTTCATGGCAAGCACATATTTTTCTTATATTCATTGAAAATGCCTTTTCAAATTTGAAAAAAGGAAGAAAGCCACAGTTCTTTCAATAATGTTATGTAGCCATGAAAAATGTCCTCCCCATTTAATCCCAGTAATGAAATACATGTACTCTTATTGTTATTTGTTCTAATTAGTTATACATGACAATAGAATGCACAATGAGACATCATACATAAATGGAGTATGATTTCTCATTCATCTAGTTGCATACTATGTAGAATCACCCCAGTCATATATGTACATATGGTAATAATGTCAGGTTCATTCAACAATCCTTCCTACCCTCATACCCCTCCCCTTCCATCACTCCCCTCTACCTAACCCAAAGTAACTCTATTCTTCCCTAGCCCCATCCCTTATTGTGAATAAGCATCCACATATAAGAGAAAACATTTGGCCTTTGATTTGGGGGGATTGGCTTATTTCACTTAGCATGATATTCTCTAGCTTCATCCATTTACTGGAAAATGCCATAATGTTATTTTTTATTAAGGCTGAGTAATATTTCACTGTGTATATATACCACATTTTCTTTATCAGTTCATCTGTTGAAGGACATCTATATTTGTTCCATAGTTTAGCTATTTTGAGTTGAGTTGCTATAAACATTGATGTGGCTGTGTCACTGTAGTATGCTGATTTGCTGATTTTAAGCCCTTTGGGTATATGCTGAGGAGTGGGATAGCTGGGTCAACCCATTCCAAGTTTTCTGAGAAATCTCCCCATACCACTTTCCACAATTGTTGCACCAATTTTCAGTCCCACCAGCGATGTACGAGTGTACATTTTCCCCCATATTCTCGCCAACATTTGTTGTTGCTTGTATTTCTTCTTGTATTTCTTCTTCTGTGAAGTGTCTGTTCATTTTTTTGCCCATTATTGATTGATTCATTGATTTGTTGGTGGGTTTTTTATTTGTTTGTTTATTTGTTTTGGTGTTAAGTTTTTGAGTTCTGTATATATCCTGAAGATAAATGCTCTATCTGATGTGCAGGTGGTAAAGACTTTTTCCATTCTATAGGTAATTTCTTCACATTATTGATTGTGGAGAAGCTTAGTTTGAATCCATCCCACTTATTGATTCTTGATTTTACTTCTTGTGCTTTAGGAATCTTGTTAAGAAAGTCAGATCCTAGGCCAACATGGTGAAGATTTGAGTCTACTTTTCTTCTGTTAGGCACAGGGTCTCTGTTCTAATGCCTAAGTCTTTGAAACACTTTGAGTTGAGTTTCATGCAATGTGAGAGATAGGAGTTTAATTTCATTTTGTTACATGTGGATTTCCAGTTTTCCCAGCACCTTTCGTTAAAGAGGCTCTTTTCTCCAGAAAATGTTTTTGGCACCTTTGTCTAGTATGAGATGACTGTATTTGTGGGGGGTTGCTTCTGTCTCTTCTATTTCATACCACTGGTCTACATGTCTGTTTTGGTGCCAATACCATGCTGTTTTTGTTACTATGGCTCTGTAGTATAGTTTAAGATCTGGTAGTGTGATGCCTTTTGCTTCACTCTTCTTGCTAAGGATTGCTTTGGCTATTCTGGGTCTCTTATTTTTCCAAATGAATTTCATGACTGATTTTTCTAGTTCTAGGAAGAATGTCATTGAGATTTTAATAGGAATGGCATTAACTCAGTATATTGCTTTTGGTAGTATGGCCATTTTGACAATATTCATTCTGCCTATCCAGGACATCAGAGGTCTTTTCATTTTATAAGGTCCTCTTCAATTTCTTTCTTTGTGTTCTGCAGTTTTCATGGTAGAGGTCTTACATCTCTTTGGTTAGATTAATTCCCAAGAATTTTTTTTTTAGGTTATGGTGGATGGGGTAGTTTTCCTAATTTCTCTTTCAGTATATTCATCACTGATGTAGAAGAACGTGTTTGATTTATGGATGTTGATTTTATATCCTGCTACTTTTCCAAATTCATTTATTAGTTTCCTGGTGGAATTTTTTGGCTCTTCTAAATATAGAATCACGTCACTGGCAAATAGTAATAATTTGATTTCTTCTTTTCCTATTCATCTCCCTTTCATCTCTTTCTCCTAATTGTTCTGGCTAGAGTTTTAAGGATGATGTTGAACAAAAGTGGTAAAAGAGAGCATCCTTGTCTTGTTACAGTTTTAGAGGGAAAGCTTTCAATTTTTCTCCATTTAGAATGATTTTGGCCTTGGGTTTAGCATATATAGCTTTTACAATGTTGAAGTATGTTCCTACTATCCCTAGTTTTTCTAGTGTTTTGTACATGAAGGGGTGCTGTATTTTGTCAAAAGCTTTTTCTGCATCTATTGAGATGATCATATGATTCTTGGTTTTAAGTCTATTGATGTGATTAATTATAATTATTGATTTCCATATGCTGAACCAACCTTGCATCCCTGGGATGAACCCCACACTTAATTGTAGTGCAATATTTTAAAATATGTTTTGTATATGACTTGCCAGAATTTTATTGAGAATTTTGCATGTATTTTCATCAGGGCCATTGGTCTAAAGCTTTCTTCCCTTGATGTAGCTGTCTGATTTTGATATCAGGTTGATAGGGGGTTCTGGAATAATATATTTCATGGATGCCAATCAAGAATTTTATATTCATCTCAATTAAGCATCAGATTTGCAGGTGAAATAAAACCATTCCATGATAAACAAATGTTAAAATAATTCACAACTAGATCTCCTCGGTCTATACCCAAAGGACTTAAAAGCAGCATACTACAGGGACACAGCCACATCAATGTTTATAGCAGCACAATTCACAATAGTTAAACTATTGTGGAACCAACGTAGATGCCCCTCAGTAGATGAATGAATTTTAAAAACGTGGAATATATACACAACGGAATATTACTCAGCAATACAAGAGAACAAAATCATGGCATTTGTAGGCAAATGGATGGTGTTGGAGAAAATAATGCTAAGTGAAGTTAGACAATTCAAAAAAACAAATGCCAAATGTTTCTCTGATATAAGATGACTGACCCATAATGGGGCAGGGAGGAGGAACATGGGAGGAATAGACGAACTCTAGATAGGGCAGAGGGGTGGGAAGGGAAGGGAGGGGGTATGGGGTTAGCAATGATGGTGGTATATGATGGTCATCATTATCCAAAGTACATGTATGAAGACATGAATTGGTGTGAACATACCTTATATGCAAACAGAGGTATGAAAAATTCTGCACTATATGTGTAATAAGAATTGTAATGCATTCCACTGTCATGTATTTAAAAAATAAAATCAATTAAAAAAAAGAATTCACAACTAGAAAGACTGCACTACACAATATTCTCAACAAAACATTCCATGAGGACGAAATTTTTAAAAAAGTGAAAAACAGCAAAGGGAGGCACTACACCAAAGGAATATTCAATCAAAGGAGAAACTAAGTCAAAGTAAAAACCAGAGATGAACCAAAATAACCAGGAATACAAATTACATCTCAATAATAACCTTGAATATTAATAGCCTAAACTCATTGATCAAAAGATATAGACTGGCAGATTGGATTAAAAAACAAAACCCAACAATATGCTGTCTCCACGAGATGCAACCCAAGGCAAAGACATTCACAGACTGATAGTAAAAGGATGGGAAAAAACATATCTAATAAACAAGCAGGGATTTCTATCCTCAGATAAAGTGGACTTCAAGCCAAAGTTAATCAGAAGGGACAAAGAATGACATTTCATACTGCTAAGGAACTATACATGAGACATAACAATCATAAATATTTATGTACCAAACAATAGATCATCTGTGTACATCAAATAAACCCTTCTCAATTTCAAGAATCAAATAGATCACAACACAATAATAATAGATGACTTTAACATACCCCTTTCACCACTTGATAGATCCTTCAAACAAAAACTAAATAAAGAAGCTACAGAACTAAAAAATATGACTGGTAATTTAGATTTAACAGACATATATAGATTATTTCATCCAGCAATGACTGAACACCCGTTCTTCTCAGCAGCTTCTTGCAAATAAACCATATATTATCCCACAAAGCAATTCTTAGCAAATACAAAAAATAAAGATAATACCTTGCATTCTATCAGATTATAACAGAATGAAATTAGAAATCAATTACAAAATAAAAAAAACAGAAGTTACTCTTATACCTAGAGACTAATTAACATGCTATTGAATTACCAATGGTTAATAGAAGAAATCAGGGATGAAGTAAAAAATTCTTAGAGGTAAATGAGAACAGTGATAAAACACCAAAATCTCTGGGACACTATGCAGGCAGTGCTAAGAGGAAGGTTCACTGCATTGAGCTCATACATTAAAAGAATAGGAAGTCTACAAATAAATGACCTAACCTTACACCTCAAAGCCCTAGAAAAAAGTTAAAAAATCAATACCAAAAGCAATAGAAGACAGGAAATAATTGAATCAGAGCTGAAATCAATAAATTTGAAGCAAAAGAAACAGTCCAAGAAATCAACAGAACAAAAAGCTTGGTTCTTTGAAAAAACAAAGCAAAGATTTGATAAACCCTTTGCCACACTAATGAAGAGAAAGAGAGAGAAAAATTACTAAAATAGTGATGAAGAAGGAAATATCACAATGGACACTACTGAAATACAGAAGATAATTAAAAACTATTTTGAAAATTTATACTCTCTAATAAAATAGAAAATCTTGAAGACACTGACAAATCTTTAGAGACATATGAACTACCCAAACTGAATCAGAAGGACATACACCTTTTAAACGGATTAGTTTAAGCAATGAAATAGAAGATGCCATCAGAAGCCTACCAACCAAGAAAAGCCCAGGACCAGATAGATTCTCAGCCATGTTCTACAAGACCTTCAAAGAAGAATTAACACCAATACTCCTCAAATTATTCCATGAAATAGAAAAGGAAGGAACCCTTCCAAACTCACACTATGAAATACATGCACTCTTAACATTCATTTGGCTCACCAGGAAGTTGTTGTATTGTTGATGTAGCTTGTCATCAAAATGAATTAAAAGTAAAACATCTATTCATTGAAAGCAGTTTGATATAGGGAAAGAGAATGAGTTTTTTTTCAACCTGTGAGTTTTTCAACCTCATGCCTGCCCAAGAATCCAAACCCTTCTGCTTCTCATCTATGACCTTGGGCATTTTGGCCAACATTTCTGAAGATGGGGGTGGGGCTACCATATGGGTTACTGGCTAACTTCCCCTTGGTACAAACCCTCTCTTCTATATTCTGCTCAAGGATGCTCATTCTGGAACTCTGGAAACTACATAGCTCAGATTCCCTTGTCAGCTGGATTCAAACAAAGTTGTGACAATGGGAGCCCCTGGCTGGTGAGGGAAAGGTTTCTGGATACTTTCTAGTTAATGGTGGATGACAATTCCAATTCCAACTTCTAGCTTCTCTCAACTCTTCCAGACCCAGCTGCTCTATGCTCCTTCAAAAATATCAGCCAATTGTTCTGCATCAAATGTCGAAGCAGTAGGCAGCACGGGCCCTGAGATTCTGACATCAGCCACACTGCACACTCCTACCCCATGCTCTGTCCCAGGACCATGGGGCTGCCCCTCCACCTAATGGTCAAAGCACCAGGTCTGCAAGTATCTACAAGTCTAGCCATAACTGAAAACTCCTCCTCCCCATGTATCCACAGTGTCTCAGCAAACCACGCAATTTTTTGATCCTTTGGGTTGCTAATTTATGAGTGGTCCATGTTGCATTTTAAAGTCTACTGGGTCAAGGGTCTGTTGTATTTCTAAAAAATTTTAATAAGAGATTAAGAAGTAAACCTGATTATATCTACATACCTGTATGAACATTCTAAAATTTGCAATTTCTTGCATCCTTCATAAGGGCAATTTGCCCTCAGGAAGTATTTCCTGAATGGATAAGTTGCCAAATTAATCAATGAACTGATTAACCAAAATCAAATGTTACTTCTTCCTCAAAATAATAACTTTAGGCTCCTTGCACTTTCATTTTTTTCCTTAGTAGGGGAGGTAGGATGGGAGAAGAAACCAATAAAACAAATTTTATTACTTAAAAAAGATGTCTACTTTAACATTTCCAAGAGAGTTCTGTAAAGGTTTTTTATCAGTAAGAACTCCTTCCAAGAGTGATCAGAATGGAAGATTTTTGTCCATATATTCAACTTTTAGGTGTGACTTGGCATCTTCACTGTCACTGAAATGATATATACCAGACAGATACAATTTATGTCTCTAGGGAAGAAATACAATATATTCCTAGCATTTCCTGACAGATTCAATAATAAAGACATAGAAGAAATTCTATCAGGCATGGAAATGTGTTATTAGTTGGCATAGCCTTCTGATGAGTTAAATAATTTTCTCAAGTTTTCTAAATTCTAAGGCTATCAAAGGAAGACAATGGTGTCTCTGTCAACTTCTGGGTCCTCTACTTCTCTAGGCCAAAGCACACAGAACTGAATGGTATTAGTGTCTTTCTCCATACCTTACAACAGAGTACCTGGATGAAATAGGGAGGAACTTCCCCAGCTCCAGGCCTGACTACAAGTGTCTGGCATTTCACAAGTGCTGAGCTTCTGTTACACACACGATTCAGGACAGCCATATCTTGTGGTCTTTTGAATATCTGATGAATTGATCCACTACTTTCTTCTGTCTTTGTTGTCCACTTTCTGAGATTTCAGGGAGTTACTCAGAGTGAGGGGAGAAGGTCTGAGCACTTCTAGATGTGAATGGAAACAATTTTATGTGTATGGATTCCGCAAAGCTTAAAGGTTCTCTTGTCTTTACAACAGAGACAGTTTTCTCTATGCATCCTGAGTGGTCCTGACTGGCCCCAAGGCTGCGCAGGACAAAGTGCTAATTCTGGGCCACAAACAAGGGTCTAACTGCAAGAGTTGTGTCATCAGGAAACCAGGGTAAGGCTGAAAGGGAAATGGGATGGCATTTGATCCTGGATGGCTAAGTTTTGAGTCTCTAGGAGAAATGGTTTTCAAGGAGAAAACGAGAGGAATGAGCTCACAAGAGAGTTGGCAAGATAGCATCAGAAGTAATGCTCCAGTCCAGATCCAAAATGAAACTCAGAGTTGAAAGACAACCAACCCCATAAGGACCCAGTTTGGCCCAGATGTAGTGAGGATGGAAGGGACACAAGACTACTTGGAACCTTGAGGTTTTGTCACTTTAACAGTTGAAGGTGATAATAATTTGGACTGCTTCAAATGACAAAATCCATGGGGGTCCATCATGGAGACCTAACCTAACTTGAGGGATGTCCAGAGGGCTTGGCTGAAGCCCAGATGACAAGGAAGTGTGGCCCATGCTAAGAGAGCAGCAGCACTGTGTGTAGTGTGAGAGCCATTCCCTGGGGATAATTGTGCATGGAGTTGTTGCTCCACAATTATACACAAGAAAACTACCCAATATGTACCCACAGATGGATAGAAAGTGGATATACGTTTAACTTCAAATCAATATCATATGCTAAACTTCCTGTGCACCTGAAGCAACGTTGCCAAATGTTTGATTTACAAAACATTTTGTCATCTGAGACCATTGTTCTGAGGTATCTTACTAAAATGTCTTTAATTCACTCTTCTTTGTAGTTTTCCAAGGACAGAGATCGTTCTCCTTCACAATGACTGAGATCAACATTTTATATTTTGTGTTCCAACCATTGCCTTGACTTCTTTACCATCACATTTCAATTATGATTATTTCTAAAATTAAAATAAAAATGGGGGTTGGGATTTAGTTTGGTGGTAGAGCATTTGCCTTGCTTGCCCAAGGCCCTAGGTTTGATCCTCAGAATCCACAAAAGAAAAAAAAAGAGAGAAAAAAAAAATGTTTCCTACTTCATATGAAACCATCTTTGAATAGGAACTTACATAAAGCTAACACTAGTCTCTATTTCTATATTTAACAAAAGAAACCAGGAAACAAAGGAAGATCTCTAAGGAAACACCTCAGGTCTTCTCTGGCACTTTGTATCTTGATGGATTGCCCATTTTTTCCCATGGGGGCTAGCTGCTCTCCTAGGCTTAGCTACATGCTTTTTGATGACAAAAATCAAAATATGTGTCACCATTGCATTAATATAATATGTTGCCAAGAAGCTGGACCATTGTAATAAAAACTCTTTTCCTTCTGAGATACAATGAGCTTTTTAATTTATGTATCTTTAGGATCATGTCTCACTTCTCAGCAGAGTTATCCTAATTAGATGGGAGGAATAAATTTAAAAATCCATGGTAAAACATGGTGACTACTGTTAATAAAGATATATTGTATTCTTTTAAAAAATTATATATTTTAGTTGTCAATGGACCTTTATTATGAGTGGTTATTTATATGTGGTGCTGAGAATCAAATACAGTGCCTCACACATGCTAGGCAAACGCTGTACCACTGAATTACAACCCCAGCCCATGATACATTATATTCTTGAAAATTACTAGAAAAGTAGATTTTAAGTGTTCTCAAAAAAAGATAAGTCTATGAGGTAATCTATAAGTTAATTAAATTAACTTATAGATTATAAAATGGCTTTTTAGCCATTTATACTTTATACATATTTCAAAACATCCTGTTTATACCATAAATATAATTTTCATTTGTCAATTAACTAATAAATAATTATTCTGTTCCCATGAAAAAAAATGATTCTTGAATTTACAGTGGTTTTCAAAGGAAAGCCTACAAAGTAAAATTTTATTGGTTTTAATTAATTAATCAAAGCAAATAAGGGTAGGGCATATTTGGTTCTATTTGGATTTTGGCTGTCCACAGGGTATAGCTCAGTATTTTGGCAAAGGTACAAAACTCAACAATAATTGACAGATCAGCTCTTTTTCTATGTAATAGACATTTCTGACAAGCCAGTTAGGAATGAGAAGGAAAAATTGTTCTTGGCAGTGGATTAGTAACAGCCTTCTGTCAGGACCTCCAGAGAGAACCCTCAAACTGCCCTAAGTCCTTGAGTGCTCAGGTTATGAGGACATAACTACCATCCAACAAAAGGATATAAAATAGACAAAATCAGTAGCATTTCTATACACTAATAATGAGCTATCTGAAAAGGAAATTAAGAAAACTATCCCATCTTCAATATGAAGAAAAACAAAATACTTAAGTGTAAATTTAATTCATGGCGAAAGATTTGTATACTGGAACCCTAAAACACCAATGAAAGAAATTGAAGAAAACACATGGTATCCTCTATGTTTATCTTTTTAAAAAATAAGCTGTATTATGTATACTTGTGGTTTACGACATGATATTATGGGACACAGATAGTAAAATGGTTACCATAGTGAAGCCAATTAACATGTATATCATGTTACATCACTACTGTTTTGTGACGAGAACAGCTAAAATCTACTTATTTAACAAAAATTCAACACGATTTTCTTAACTCGAGTCCTCCTGTTGTATGGGTCTTCTTTATTGCTGCCTTGCTGGGCTCACTGACCCATCGGCTGCACTCTCCTGTTGGGTGTGCAGAAATCCCTTCAACCTTCAGAATAGTGGGAACATGGCTCTAGGAGAGGTGAGGGTGATGGTGTAATAGCAAAGCTCAAACCCAACTACAGGCAATTTACATGCCATCCTGTACCATAACTACCCCAAGTGACAGATCATGTCCCTAGGGTCTGCAAAGAAATTCATCAAACCTCAGGGACATCCTACCCCAGAGGATGGCCATCAGTTAGAGAAGGACCAAAACCTTTATTAAAAGGCCACCAGGGAAAGCATGCCCACATCCACCCCAGAGTCTCCCAGTTTAGGACTCAGGGGAATACCACCACCCCCCATCAGCTATTATGGTACCCCGGTATCTCTTCAGGTTTCCAGCTATATCACTTGTAAGTCCACCAAATCCCATTCTCACTCTACTACTGATGACATTTCCAAGCCCTGGAAAAGAGTAGCATGTTTCAAGTTTCAGAGTTCCATGCCAGCAGCAAGCAAATCAGGCACTGCTCGTACGTCAGCAATCAGTACCTTCAACATTCTGTCTACTGTTTTCTTTGGTTTGGAGTGATAATAGGCAGCACTTTTTTTCCCTAACACATTATAAAATAATGTGAAATAAAATCATTATAAAATAATAAAGCATTATAAGCTAAAGCATGTGTCATAAAATGACTGGGATAGTCTGTGACTTCCATTTTTTTAATTCAAATATTGTTTCCATTTAAGATTTTCCCTATTACTAGTTTCCATTTGGATTTGTAGCTTCTTTTCATAGTTATATGCTCACATTACAGTGATTAACTGGAGTCATTTTTCTTTTAGGAGGTATTTTCACACCACTTTTTCTCACACTCAGCAAATTTAATTTAGCAGTTGTACAATATTACTTGTAGGGGGGAAATGATAAGGGTTACAAGTTGGTTCTTCCATTCTTAATCCTTAAAGTTTCAGTGCTAACCAATTTTCATTCTAAGCTAACTGGGTTTCTCATTTTGGTCACCTTAAAAATCCGTCATGGACTAGCCCAGCTCTATCACCTCAACGAGAGAGTGATATACACTGCACTCTACTCTCTCTTGACAACAACATTTTGATGATGGTCTTCTCTGAATGTATGCATATCCCAAAGTCTACATTGCCTGTCTGAAAATTCTCCCTTTCTGATTTCTGAGAAACTGAAAAAGTACAACTGAGAAAAAACTCAACTCAGAACGTGTTACTAAGTCCCTAGTAATTGGTGACAAAGTTCTAACTTCTGTTACTTGATTTATGGCCCTTTATCAGTATCAGTCAATCACATACTACCAAGACTGAAATTTCGGTCTGTTCCTTTGATACTCTTCTGGCTCTTGTTCTAACTAAAGTGTGTCCAGATTGAATCTGAAGTGGTTCACACTCTTGCTTTAATAGTTATGGTCTACTGTTCAATAACCTATGGACCTTTAATAATAAAATGTGTCCTAATAAAAAACAGAGAAGTGACATTATCTCTATTTGCTGTCAATGTAGTCTTACATAGAGAAAATATTTTCTAAATAGTCTACCAAAAACTATTATAACTGACAAACAATTTTAGAAAAGTTGCAGGATATAAAATAAATAGACAAAGAAATCATCATTTCTATACACTAATAATGAGCTATCTGAAAAGGAAATTCAGAAAACAATCCCATTTTCAATGTAAAGAAAAACAAAATAAAATATTTAAGTGTAAATTTAACCAAGAGCAAAAGATTTGTATACTGAAACCTTAAAAAACTGATGAAAGAAATTGAAGAAAATACAAATAAATGAAATGATATCCCACGTTCATGAACTGAAAAATCAAAATTGTTAAAATATCACAGCAATGTCCAGATTTAATGCAATCCCTATCAAACTTCCAATGTCATTTTCTTTTTTTCAAATAGCTTAAGAAAATACTTAAATTTGCATGACACCACAAAATACAAGAGTAGCCAAAACAATCTTGAATAAAAATAATAAAGTTGAAGACATCACACTACCTGACTTCAGGTATATTATAAAGCAATTGTAACCAAAATGGCATGGTACTGGCATAAAAAGAAAAAATCATCAACTAGTGGAAGAGGATAGGAAGCCCAGAAATAAACCCACACCTTTAGAATTGATTGATTTTTGACAAAGTTGGCAAAAACATACAATGGGGAAAACGCAATCTATTCAATCAATGATGTTGGGGAAAATGGTTAGCAACATGAGGAATAATCAAATTAGATCCTTATTTTACAGCATGCATAAAAATAAACTCAAGTGGATTTAAGACTTAAGCAGAAGACCTGACACTGTAAAACTACTTGACAAAAAGTTAGGGGAAAGGATCTACAGCATTTCTTGGGGCAAGAATATTTTGGATATGATCCCAAAAGTTCAGGCAATAAAAGCAAAAATAGACAAATGGAATTGCATCAAACAAAAAGCTTGTGCAGAGCAAAAGGAACAAAAATGAAGACAGAACTTGATGAATGAGGAAAAAATATTTCCAAACTACGCATCTGACGAAGGATTAATATTCAAAATACTAAGTAGCTCAACTGAAGAGCAAGAAAACAAATGATTCCAGTGAAAAATGGGCCAAGGACCCAAGCTGACAATTCTCAACAGACAAACAAATGACCGACAAGTTCATGAAAAAAACCTCAGTTTTTTTCATTAGGGAAATGCAAATTAAAACCATAATGAAATAATAATTCATACTTGTTAGAATGGCTCTTATCAAAAGATAAAAGAAAACAACTGTTGGCAAGAATATATAGAAAGGGGAACCCTTATACACTGCTATGGAAACGAAAATTAGTACAGTCATTACAGCAAACAGTATGGAGTTTCCTCGAAAGCTAAAATAAAACTGCCATATGATCTGGCAATCCCACTTCTGGGAATATATACAAAGGAATTGAGATGAATATATCAAAGGAATATCTGCTCTCCCTGCTTATTGCAGCCATTTTCAATGACCAAGATATAGAACCAAACTAAGTATCCATCAGTGGGTGAATAAGGAAAATGTGAATAAATACAAAATAATATTCAGCCTTTAAAAATGGACAAAATTCTGTCATTTGGAACAACATGAATGAAGTTAAAGGACATAATACTCAGTGAAATAAGGCAGGCACAGAAAGACAAATGCCACATTATGCAATTTAAATGTAGAATTCAAAACAGTTGAGTTCATAGAAGTAGAGAGTAGGATGAGGGTTGGTGGGGTGGGATTGGGATACAACATAGCTAGATAGCAGGCATAATTTTTGAGAACTATTTCACAGCAATATAGTTATAGTAAATAGTAATGTGTAATTAAAAATATCCATGAGAGTACATTTAAAATGTATGGCTACAAAAAAAATGCCAAATAAGTGAGGAAAAGGATAATTAACTTTATTTACTTACTTCACGTTGTGTGTGTGTGTGCGCACATGTGTGCACATGTACACATATGAATCACATTGTACTCCACAAATATAATACCTATGGTTTGTTCATTAAAAGTAATATTTTTATTAATTTTAAGATATTACCAT
Source organism: Marmota marmota marmota (assembly GCF_001458135.2). Taxonomy (NCBI): domain Eukaryota; kingdom Metazoa; phylum Chordata; class Mammalia; order Rodentia; family Sciuridae; genus Marmota; species Marmota marmota. Next base: position 1,266,576 of record NW_026000109.1, on the reverse strand, counting down.
GGAGAAAACTGGGTCAAATGTATGAAGAACCTCTGTACATTATTTCTTAAAATTGTATGCCAATCTATAATTATCTCAAAATATGATTAAATTAAAAACAAAAACAAAAACATGCTATGCCTCCATCTGAAATAACTGGAGAAACTACATGGAGGCTTAGAAAATAAGAAAACAAGAACCCATGCAATCCTAAAAAATTAGTAATAAAGAAAAATCTAGGGAGCAAGGCAGGTGACTTTTCTTCCTTACGGCTTAGTAGAGCAATTAAGCCTGATGGGGAAGGTTATGTGTTTGGGTCATGGCCTATTGCTGACCACACAGTCATTATATTTTTAAGAGTTCTCCAGAGAGACAAAACTAACAGGATGTTTAAATATGGATTTATTTTAAGGAATTTGCCCATGCAATCATAGGGAATGGCAAATTCAAAATCTATACAGCAGGCCAGTAAGCTGGAGACCCAGGGCACAGTCGATTTTGTAGCTTAAGTCCAAGACTGGAAGCACAATTTTCATCTTTCTCAGGGAACCTCAGAATTTTTCTCTCGAGGCTTTCAATTGATTGGTGAGACCCACCCACAGTTTGGAGGGTGATTACTTATACTCAAAGTCCACTGATTTAAATATTAACCTCATCTTTACAAAAACCTTCACACAGACATCTAGACTCACCCTCTTTTATTGCATTTGATCATATATCTTGATATCATGGCATAGCCAAGTTGACTTAAAAAAATTAGCCATCATACTCATCCTTCGTGTTGGAGTCCATGAAGGTGGGATCAGCTTTGATCCTGACCTCGGGAATCCTACTCAGTTTCAGGCCAGGTATTATTTTCTGGAATCGTCCCAAGAATACATTTTCCCATGTTCATTCATTCAACAAACGTGTGTGTGTGTGTGTGTGTGTGTGTGTTATAAGTAATTCAATATCTATCTTTAAAATATGCTGTTAGAGTTTTTGGTATTGGGTCACAAAAGACATATAATATCTGCCCTTAGGAAGCACTCTGCTATTGCACCTTATCCCTGTTAGCTCCAAGTGAAGCTTCTCGTGACCTTGATAGATCCCTCTTCAGCTTCCTCTTAATTAAATTATATTCCTTTTTTATTCTATACTGCCCCTGCTTTCTATAGGAAAATGGTGATCATCAGAGTTCAGAACTAAGCCTGTAGGAGGACTCCTCCAGAGAAGACTTTACTGCTTCCCAAATACTTCCCCACTAACCATCTTGAAAGGTGTGATGAGCTTATAGGAACTTATTTCTTTATTAATAGGTACATTCTTAAGATTTGGGGTATTGGTAAAAACAGACCTAAAGTTGACCCAGAAGCCCATAGTGGTGGTCCCTATTGCCAGGAACATTGTCAACACATATACTTGTGCCAATGAGGAAATGATGTCCCACCCAGGTGGTAAAAATAGACAGATATCTTTCTTTGGCACAGCTCTTGGAACTGGAAGTATCTTGTAAGGTTTGTCCTGTAAGAAAGAAAGAACTTCCATTTTTGAGGATTGAGTGGATGGTAGAATGAATCAAATCTTTATTTAGTGTGAAAGAATCTTATATCACAAATGATAGAATCTTGAAGATTCTGGTCCCAGAAGTTGTTTACCCAGCGTCAAATATCAGGGAGTCAAATGCAATCCTTAACACCTGCTTATTGGTTTTTTTATCCAGTTGTAATTGCTGGGTCTTGTCCTTTTCACATCTCGCTGAACTCCAATTCTGCAAACACTAGTGAACATGGTCTACTATACTGTTACTTCATCCTGCTACTACTTTCTGTGACTCTGTTATCCCCTCAGCAGCTGCTCAAATGACTTTTCCAGTCAGTCCTAGTAGGCTATGAGGCTTCTGTTGCATCTTTCCCTGGGGATGAAGTTTCCAAGGCCTTTTGCAACTTCACTTACTTAACTCTGAACTCACCCCCACACCCACTTTGCCTGCATTTCTCAGGTGAAGAGATGGCCAGAACTGAATATTACATATGATAGACAGAAGAGGCACACAACTCCCCAAGATTAGGATGGAATTCCTTGGGCTCTGCTTTTACAGTGACTTTAAAAATTTATCTTCCATGTAAGATTTGATTATAATTTTCTACCTACTAATAACTTTAGCTCCATTTCTGCTCACTAGATTTCTCCTTCTAGTCAAAAGTTATCTGTAGCCAGTTGAGGTAGTGCAAACCAATAATCCTAGTGACTTGGGAGGCCATGTCAGAAGATCACAAGTTCAAGGCCAGATTCAGTAATTTAGTGAGATCCTGTCTCAAAATAGAAAATAAGAAAAGTCTGGGGATGTAACTCAGTGGTAGGGAGCCCCTGGGTTCAATATCAGTACCAAAAAAAAAAAAAGAAGAAGAACGAAAGAAAGAAAAGAAAGTTATTTATGAAAGTATTTCTCCGGGTAGATTAGCTTTAGTTTTTCAAGAGAACAATGTTATTTTTATTATTTTAATATTTTTAATTTTCTACTTTCAATTTCAGAAATGTACTTTTCAATCTGAACATGACCAAAATTTTACATAAATGAAAATTTAAAAGTACTTTTTCAAAAGCAAAATATTTCAAGATTCTTTATTAAAAATCATCTTGTTTAGAAAGTATCAAACTGAATCTATTTACATAACAAATTACTACAGATTGCTTTTTTAAAAAGGGACTAAAAGACATTGTAATTAACCTTTTGCTTTGACAGAGCATCAAAATAACAAAGTGCTTTGCAAATTACATGTTCTTCAATTTCTTTGTAAGGGTAAAAATGTTCTCAACTGTGTCAAAGCTAAAAGTGATTATTCTAATCCTGATAATTTAAAATATAAGGGTACATGTAATTTTAGAATCTTTAGGTAATATGAAGTAAGCAATAAAAATTTCTCAAAGACTATCTATCATGAATTCAAAAGGTAGATATTCTTAATGATTTCTTTAAGAATTAAAAAAAAATCATCCTACTTAGGGTTGTGAAGACCAAAACAAAAATCAATGGTTTTGTCAAAAAATTAAAACAAATCCCAAATACCTTCTTATTTATTCAGGCAGGAGAGGAAGGCAGGGTGAGGTCAGTCCACCCAGGCAAATGTTTAACCAAAAGTAAATAAATACACAGTCATTAAGAAAAATTTAACAACCACAAAAATGACTATATCAAAAATAAGTGGCTGTGATGTGACACGGAAAGACTGTAATTGCTGGTCCTTAAACAATGGTAAATTGTTCCTTTGAGATCCTCAACATGATATTTATAAAAGTTGAATGAGAACAAAGAAATTATTCATAAAGGGAGAGAATACACCAAGCAAATGTTTGTCTAAATGTATCTGGGAGGGAGTATTTTTTCTTTTAAATAAATCACAGGTCAGGTCATGCCAAAGAGCAGCACTGATTTGTGTCACTTAATGGAAACATTGACTTGTTTTTCCTCTAAAATTTTTCAGAATATTCTATGTTCAATACCAAATGTTGAATCAAGTATAATGAAAAATAGTAACACCAACTATCCACCTAAGAATGATTTCAGTAGAAAGTAAGGTAACTCTTAAGCCTTTCATATAAAAGATCTATCTGGTAATTACTTTATTGGATCCAAGGAGGGTGTAGATGGTGCGATCTGATTTTAAGGGGCTTATTAATAGCATGCTTTCTAAGAAAGTTTGAATGTGTTTATGGGAAAACATCAAATATTCCATCTACATAGACTACAATGTATTTAAGTCTGGCTTCCCACATTTTGGTGACTCATTTTAACTTGAGACTTAGAATAAGAAAAGTCCTAGATTTACGTATGAAGGATAGATGTTTGGGGACTTCCCTCCCAGCAATTTAACACTGAATTAAAATGGTTGGCTTTAGACATTGTTATTAACCAGGGATCTTGGTTGCCAGGGACAGAAAGATAACTTGAATCAGTTTAAGGGGGGAAAAGAAATGCATTGGCCCATTTAGCTGAAAGGACCTAGTAACTGATTTAGACTGAGTAAGATCCCAAAGTTCAAGGTTTCCTCTGGATTAAGTCATTTTTCCTCCTCTCTGACTTTTCCTTTCCTTTCTGTGAGCTTTGCTGATAGGCTCTTTCCATTTAATAATCCCACTATAGGTCCCTGCAGAGAGTCCCCGGGAGGCGAATCCTTGCTCAGTTCATCATGATCTGGGGTAGTGTACTTTGAAGACTGGAATGTAATCTCTTGCTAAAGATATTTTTTTCCTGCACATTTTGTGGCTTTCTGGAACTCTCTGCTTGTACATAATCATGAGAACAATGTTATTATGTGAAAAATGGTCCAGTCATGCCAGGGAAATAGGTGATGTCAACACAGCAGTGTGTGGTTTTTTAATTCAAAGGGGTGCCTCACACGTGCGGGGAAACTGAGCACTAACTGAAATAGGAACCAAAGTTGGGGAGGAAAACCTCACCAAAGGCCTGACCTGATATTTAGCATAAGGAAGCTTCTTTATATGTGCTCTTTTGAAAACTCACAGTCTAAGTCTAAGAAACACAATTAAAATCCTGAATAGCATCTCCCTGGTAAAAGGACTCGGAATTTCTCATGATCACACCATGACTTTAAAAGGTTCTACTTTCAGGAACTGCTGTTGCTTTCTCTCTTCTTTCCTTCTTTGGCCCCTTTTCTTCCCACCCACTTAAGACATCCACTAGCCACAAACATACAAGGGACCCTCTTAGAATGCTTAGGAAAGTAGCGCAGTGCATTTTTCTCTGCAAACTCGTGAACCTATTTTAGCTTCAAACCAGGCTAAACTTCATGTTTTTCACTTATGAACTGATTATACAAACAACTGCCCACTGCCAGAGCAGAAATAAATTGAAACAGACATGCACGTGTTGCTCTCACCCATGTGGGGTTAGAAAAGTGTGCTGTTTTTCAAATCCACTCATCTGAGGTGTGTGGTTTTACTTTGAGTGGCAACCCTTTTTTCTTTCTTTCTTTTCTTTTTTATGGTGTTGGGGACTGAACCCAGGGCCTTAGGCATGCAAGGCAAGTACACTACCAACTGAACCATATCCGCAGCCCAATGGCAAACTTTTCTTGGAACCAACTTAGAAGGAGAAACACTAGTTAAAGCAAGGACTTATGAAATCACTGGTCATTTCCTGAAACAGCAGTTTTAAAATATGCTAAAGATATTGGGCTCAGTAGGAGAAATGAGACCAGAGAAATAAACAAGTCATATCTTTGTAGCACCCAGAAGACATATTCACACTATGGAAATTTACTGTATTATGATTCCCCAGAGAAACAAAACCAATAGGGGATGTGTGTGTGTATGTGTGTGTTTGTGTGTGTTTGTGTGTGTGTGTGTGTGTGTGTGAGAGAGAGAGAGAGAGAGAGAGAGAGAGAATTTTTTAATTTATTTTTTGGGCATTGGGGATTAAACACAGAAGCACTTTGCCACTGAGCCACATGCCCAGCCCTTTTTTATATTTTATTTAGAAACAGGGTCTCACTGAGTTGCTCAGGGCCTCACTAAGTTGCTGAGGCTGGCTTTGAACTTGCAATTCTCCTGCCTCAGCCTCCTGAGCCACTGGGATCACAGGTGTGCACCACCATGTCCACCTAAAGGAAATTTATAAAAAGGAACTGGCTTATGCAATTGTGAAGGCTGTTATGGTTTAGATATGAGGTGTCCGCCAAAAGCATATGTGTGAAACAATAAAGAACATTTAGAGGTAAAATGATTGGATTATTGGAGCCTTCACCGAATCAGTGCATAACCCTGATAGGGATTAACCAGTTAGCCACTGTAGGCAGGTAGGGTGTGGCTGGAGGAGGTGGTTTTAGGTTTAATATTTTGTTTGTAGTGAGGGGACCTCTCTTTGCTTTCTGGCTGTCATGTCCTGAGTTGCCTTCCTCTACCACACTCTTCCACCATGATGTTCTTCCTCACCTCTGGCACAGAGCCAAGGAGTCAGCCCCTATGAACTGAGTCTTCTGAAACCCTCAGCACCAAATAAAACTTTGCTCTTCTAAAATTGTTCTTGTCATGTCTTTTGGTAATAGCAATGAAAAAGCTGACAAATCCCAAGATCTGCAGGGTGAAATGGCCAGCCGGAGGCCCAGGAGAGCTATGGTGTAGTTCCAGCCTGAAGGGCAGCAAGCTTGAGATCCAGAAAAAGCTGATGTTTCAGTTTCAGTCTAAAGACACAGAATCTGATGTCTCAGCTCACAGACAGGCAGGAGGAATTCTGTCCAACCAGGGGAGAGTCAGTCATTTGTTCTAGTTAGGCTTTCAACTGATTAGATGAGAACCACCCACTTTGGGGGGAAGTAATCTGCTTTATTCAGTCTACTTATTTAAATGTTAATGTTATCCAGAAATATCAAGAATAATGCTGGACCAAATGTCTAGGCATACCATGCCCAGTCATATTAACACATAAAATTAACCAAGACATTTATATCTACAATTATATCTTACAGGAAACTTTTGAATTATTATTTGATGTTGATTACAAAGCCAAGGATTTGCATTGCTTATCTAAAAATTAATGCTCCTTTTAGGACATTTTCAGAGCTTAAGGGTACTAACCAGAAATATTAGAAGTTCTACGCTATGATTTCTGTCTGTGTATGTATGTGTGTGTGAAATCTGTGTTATTCCCCATGAAATTTTGTGCAACTAAGATTTACTGAGATTATTTAAAGCTATGGTTTCTCTTTATTTTGTCCCTGAAGTTAAGGAAAGTATAAACTTCCTCCATGAATAATCAAACAGTCTAGATATCCACAGACCAACTTCAACATAAAGATAAAATCTCAAATATCCACAAGCTTTGATTCAGTAGCTTTTCTCACCATTCCTTTTAGGAGAAACAAAACACTCTTAAGGAAACACAAATGATAAGATTTAGCGAAAACACCAACCCCCAAGAGAGGACAGATACAGTTAATCTCTTGCACCTCTATTGACGTGTTTGAATATTGAGAATTAATTCTGAGAATGATGACTCCAAGTTACTATGAAGTATTTAATTACTGTCAGAAACAAGATTTAAAAAATCCTCAACTAATCCTTAATCATCTATGAATGGTGCACATTTGCTGGACTGAAATATTTTAAAGATATTTTGTCAGTAAATATCAAGCTCCAAAGGGGGTTTAGAGACACAGCTTGAATTTTAGAGTCAGACAGGCATCCATAATAACAAAGGTGATGATGTTTGAGAATAGAACAGTTATCCAGAGGGTCTTTGTGATTTATTCTCACTGCTAGAGGAACCACCTAGTTAAAAGGTCATGTATTTATCCTTCCCCCATGCCAAAATGGTAGTCAAACAATCTCATTCTTAGTGTGGCCTCCCTTTTCCCAGGAGACTTAAGATGTGTGTTATAACTGAAATAGAAGTTTGGGGTATTCCCTCCGTTGATATCCTGCTTTTGTGCAGTATATCAAATGGGAATATGAAGGCAGGGTGCTCTTAGAGGTGGCTGCAGAGCCCTGAGATGCTGAGGCTTGTGGATCTGCATCTTTGATTTGTAAAGAACAGCAAGTAGGTTGTATCTGAGGTAAACCCAAGCATAAGGACTCAAGAGCAGGAGCAGATCTGGATTCTGCAGCAATGTCTGCAGTGGCCAAGGTCTGTGGGAATGGTGGACACAGGTCCCTTGTTCATTTTCCAGGAAACATAGAGGCTTCTACAAGTCTTCCATGGACTTAGAGGAGAAGAGAATTCCCATTTTATAGATGAGAGAACTATGACTAGGAGAGCTTATGACAGCAAAATTCCCAGAGTTACATATCAAGTAAGTAGTGGAGTCAAGTACAGAACTCAGGTTGGGGCTCCACTGTAGCAAGCTGCCCTCTTGTCCTGAGAGGTAAGCTAGACCAGCACACACCTCAAATCTGAAGGCATCTGCCAGAAGGTTTATTCTGCTACAGACAGCTTGTTCTGCAGAGGAATTCTTGCCTGGCTTTGCTTATGGTTTCATTATTCAGGAAGTGGTGGAAAGAATCAGAGCTAATGAGACTGCAGTTCCACTGCAGTCTGTAGAGTCATGCCCACAGCCCAGGGAGCAGCTACTCTAACCTTCATTCTTCAAACCAAGAGCTGACTGGTAAGATAAAGATGACGGGAACTTGGGAAGAAGAGATCCAGATTTCTAGGGTACACAGTGGCATGTTCAAAAATGTTCCTAGGCCAGAATAATAACTAATATTCATTGGCATTTTGCTATACATTTTTGTACTTTATCCCATGACATATTGTTCTATTATCCCAATTTTACATATGAGGAAACTGAGGGGGCAAGGAAACTAACTAACTTGCCCAAGTTCACTTAGATAGAAGTGAACTTAGGCAAGTTAGACTCTGGAGCTGAGTCACTTTGACACTAAGCTGTATTTGTTCCCAAACAAATTTCAGAAAATAGGAAAGATATCACAGCCCTGTGTTCATAGACTGGAAGGAAGCTTAACTCAAAAAAAAAAAAAAAAAAAAACCACTTCACTAAGAAAAAAAAAAAAAGGAAAAAAACTTCTACTTGCAGAGTTCTAAGAAATCACTCTGAGGGAAAGAGTTCTCTGAAGAAGCCAGGGTGCCTGCATGTTTTAGCCAGCTTTTTGTGTTGCTGTGATCAAAATACATGAAAGAACAACTTAGAGGAGGGAAAGCTGATTTATTTGGTGCTCACAGTTTCACAGGTCTCAGTTCATAGATGGCTGGCTTCATTGCTCTGAGCCCCAGGGAAATGGCTCAGGGGAGGAAAGTTGCTCAGCTCATGGTAGAATCAGAAAGCAGAGAGCAGACAGAGCAGAGAAGGGGCCACTGAGGAGATGCACCATCCATACCTGCCTTTGGTTACCGCCCAGTCATTCAAACTAGGACAGACTGATTAGGTTACAGCCTTATAATCCAACAGCTTTACCTCTGAATATTCCTGCATTAACACAAGAGCTTTGGGGGGACACCCCCTCATCCAAACCATACCACCACCCAAGGTATATTCTGCTCATTTCATTGTGCAAAAGACAAAAGATAGAAAGGCGCCTTATCAGAGTTAAAGTCAGGTTACCAATAAATGACGGGGGTCTTCCAGGGGGTTTAAGTGTAGCTGTCCTGTGATGTAAGAAGGCCCAGGACACCTCTAAGTGTTTCACACGTGTTCCAAGAGGGAAGAAGGAGGATAATAAGTCACTGCTTAACGAGTATGGAGTAATATCAGCATAAAAACAATAAAAAAGAAATGTTATTCATAATTAGAAAGGGAAAAATGAATGCAATTAATATTAATGAAAGTCAGATTTTTAAATAATACTTCATTAAGGAAACAAACCCCTAAACTCTTCACATGGATTCAAATCTTCCTGTGAATATAAAAGATCAAGAGGTGAGAACTAGCAAAATTTCTGCACAATTTCTTTATGAATGGAGGAAGGGGATCCAAGGTTTGGAATTAGGTAACATTCTAATTTATTGAGAGGAATTAGACTCCCCACACAACCACCGCGTGATCTGACCCAGGAATACATGTCAGACTTCAAATGAAATATTAAAAGATCATTTGTAAGCACTTATAAAAGTAAAAGGTCATCACTAAAAGCCAGCATGGTTTCAAATGAGGACAAGAATACCAAAATATTTTCACTTTGCATTTTTGAGTGGGTTGCTAGTATTTTGTATTCAGTAGGTAATTTAACAAAATTTCATATTACTTTTGTTGTCACACTAGAAAAACATGGGGGAAATCAGTAACAGCAATGCATTCACAGTTCTAATTTCTCTGTTCAGAGGGCTCTGATCACTAGAACTGCCTTGTACCCACCCCACAAACTCTGTCCTTGGTTCTGCCCCACTCATGTTTCTATCCACTAGGATGAGGATCTGCAAGAAATACTTCCTTATCACTTGAGCAGTAAAATAGAACATATCATGTATTTTGAATGACAGAATCTAGAACTGAAACATTCTATTCTACAACAAATCCAAGAGTAGTATTTAGAAGAAAATGACCCAGGCTCATGAGTTGACATTTAAAACAATTCACCATACAAATCCTGTGGGGAATAAGTTTCAACAGACCCGAATAAATGTAAGAGTTCTAGCTGACCACATGCTCAAAATTAGTTAACTTTACATATATGATTTATGTGTCTTCAGTCAAAGCAGCAGTAGATAGGATTAGTAGAAGGGAGATATTATGCCTCATCGAAGGGTAGAACGTAGGACAAGCTTGCAGGTTTGTTTTAGTCAGATTTTTTCATTGCTGTGACCAAAACAGGACAAGAATAATTTTACAGGAGGAAAAGTTTATTTGAGGTTCATGGTTTCAGAGGTCTCAGTCCATGGCTGACCAACTCCATTGCTCTGGGCCCAAGTTGAGGTAAAACATCATGGTAGAAAGGTATGGACGAGGGAAGCAGTTCAGGACATGGCAATCAGGAAGCATAGAGAGTGAGCTTTGCTCAACAGGGACAAAATATAAGCCCCAAAGGCATGCTCCCAATGACCTACCTCCTCCAGCCACACCTACCTGCCTGCAGTTACCACCTAGTTAATCCTTACCAGGGTATTAATGTGCTGATTGGATTAAATCTCTCATAACCCAATCATTTCACCTCTGAATGCTCTTATATTGTCTCACACATGAGCTATGGGGGGACATCTCATATAAACCTTAATAAGCTTCCATAATGTGTACTTTTATGTCTAGGAAGACCTCTGATGATCAGAGCTATTCTCACTGGGAAACAAATTTCCTACTACTGGAAATTCTTAGAAAGTCACCAGGAATGCTGTAGAAGATATCCTGCCCTTCAGACACCCTGACCTATGAATACAGGATATCTGTAACCTTCCTGATGGAAGATTGTCCTAAGTGACCACTAACTTTCTTACTAGCTTAAAAACTTATATTTCACTCTGGAGGCTTCTCAGAGCCTTGTCTTCTTGTGCCCTGGGCTCACCTACTATGAGATCCCCTCATCCAGGCCCAGATGCTTATTTTCAGGCAGATTCACTGACTCCTGTGTGAACACTATGTTGCTGGACTTTAGCTTCACAAAAGATGGCTGGCACTATCTATTCCTCACTGCCACCCCTGTGCAGATCTATGTGGATCTCCCAGATCATGGTGAAGAGAGAATTTATTGTCTTCCACATGTTCAGGGTTACCTGTTTTCACTAAAATACTTTTTACTATCCCACAGAATCTTGCCAGATGGAAAATTTTAGTGTGATACTGTCATTGCTAAGTCTGCCTGATTCCAATGCCATATTTCATCATGTATAAATTGTCTCTGAAGCTTGAGGAACAACAGCTCATAGTACCAACTGACCAAAACCTGCCCAGCCCTCCTCCTTCACAAAGTTTTCTATGCCATTATCACTTTTATTAGCGACAATCTTCTTCCAAAATTCTTCTTTGTGATCTCCTGAAGATGAAATCTAAGGGCTAAAAAAGCAGCAGCAGCAGCAACAATAGCAACAACAAATAGCTAAGAGGAGATTTCACAAATCTATTTTGGCTTAAAATTTAAAAACTATCAAGATGGCTTAACTGTCTATAAGAACCAAGTTCTTATCATGGTTAAATATCAGCCAAACAACATTTTAAATTGCTAGTATGTTGAAAAGCCCTCTAATATGCTCAAAGTTATCAATGGAATTGGACTTACAAAGATCATCTTAGCTTTTCTATTTAAGATGGTTTCAAGTTTTTTAATGAGCTTACAACAAATGAGCTTTCAAAGATAAAGTACTTACTAGGTGGGTGCGGTGGCTCACACCTCTAATTCCAGTGACTTGGGAGGCTGAGGCAGAAGAATTGCAAATTCAAAGCCAGTCTCAGCAACGTAGTGAGGTCCTAAGTAACTTGGTGAGACCCTGTCTCAAAATTTTAAAATGGGGGGTGGGCAGGTGCTAGGGATATGGCTCAGTGGTTAAGTGCCCTCGGGTTCAATCCCTGTACCAAAACAAAAAAAAAAAAAGTACTTACTAAGTATATCAGGTACTGCCAAATTTCAGTCTCTGGATAGGCACTAATTACAATCTCATTTAGAATTTTATTATTGACACACACTTAAATCTCAGGGACAAAACTGCAGTTAGTTTGCTCACAACAAGCCTTGTCTTAAAGATTAATGACTCAAAAGAGGTAACTGATGGGCCTCAGCTGAAATAAATTTTAAAATAAGCACCTCATTATCTGAAGAAACAGATAGCAGGCAGCACATTTATTTGTTTAGTCAGTGAAGTTGGGAGCAGGAGGGCGTCTACATATGAGCATGGAGAGGAAAACATCAGGTCTTTGCAGTTTTAAAATTACAAACTTACAAAAATTCTACTGAAAGAATTGAGAATACTCTCCTAACAATGTTAAGATGTTGATCAATGGTGGAGTTATATCCCCATTAAAGCCTGTGCTGGTTTTCTGCATACTACAATTTCCTTTGCCTCTCATGAGCATCAAGTGCCACGTTTCCTCCTTTGGCCCTCAAACAAGTTGAAATAATGAATCCAAGAAACTGCTGATCTAATTGAGAACTAAAATGTGCCCCATTGCCAACCACTTCTGTTCCCCAAATCAACACAGGATTGGGGTTCCAGAAAGGGAGTGCAGTGGGGGTGCCTAGGATGAGAGATAAAGGCATAAAAAGAGCAAAGCAGAAAAGGGGAAAAGGAGATCCTACTGAGAAGACAAGGAATCAGAGCAGCAGGGACTCATTTTCCAGCTGCCCCAAATGTGGATGTTTCTATTATCTATGGGCCACCCTCCACTCAGCAGCCCATACTCAGCTCCCTGAACACAGGCTGGGAGAACTGTAAATATTTTGTAAAATGAATTTTTTCTACCCAGCCAAAGTAACAGTTACAAAGGAGGTAATATGCAACTAAGAAATTTATAGTAGGATTCAATACAAGCATTTCATGAAGAAATACAATGACGTCCATCTGTTGCTGGATACCTGAATTCCACAGCTACTAGCAGGAGTGGGAAGAGCACTGGAGTGAAATTCTGGTTCCACCTCTTGCAGTGTGACTCTAGGAAGATTGCATAAGACTTGAAATTCTTTTCCATAAAATCAGGTTAATAATGAATGACCACCATTTACTAAATTATATATGAAACCCCTTTTTTCATATTTCCTCTTTTCCCTCCAATAGCCCTATGAAGTAGGTACTGTTGTTATTCCCATCTCCCAGCCATCAATACACATCAAGATCATGGTAAGTTTGACATAGGAACAAACAGGAAAAGGAAAGCATCCTCCACTTAACAAGTAACATCGAGTTACACAGAATGAAGTGGATCGTTCAGTTTCCTTCTTTATAGAGTGGGGATGATAAAGATGGCAGGCACCACACAGATTTGTTAGAATTAAATGGAGAGAGCTAAAGTGTGTAGAGCACGTGTGGCCAATGGTACCTCCTAAGCTCGTTACTACCAGTGGGGCTGGACTGACTGTCAAGGGAGCTACATAAACACATTGAATAGCCCCTCCCAGAGGAGACTAAGCCAAGATGAGGTAAGTAAGATACCAGCACAAAGACTATCTAGATGCAGGCTGGGGAGTTTATGGTGATAGCAGGAAGGCTTTCCCCTGGAGAGTCGTGGGTAAATGAATGTGTCTAGGGAAAGGGAGGCCACTAAGAAGGTAGAGACAAAGGACAGCTGGGAGGCCAGCAGATGCTGTCCCTGCAGAGGGGGACACATTAAGAGGAGGTTTGCTTTAAGGGCTGCATGGACAAAAGTAAGATGCATGCACATTCTTTTAGGAAAGGAAGTTTCTTTGAAAGTTGTGGTTTTTAAAATTTGCTTCATAAAAAGCAAACCCAGCTGGTGTGGTAGCACATGCCTGTAATCCCAGTGACTCAGGAGGCAGAGGCAGGAGGAATAAGGTCTGAGGCCAGCCTCAACAATTTAGCAAGACCCTAACCAAGTTAGGGACCCCATCTCAAATAGAAAGAGCTGAGAATGTAGCCCTGTGGTAAAGCATCCCTGGGTTCAATTCCCAGTACCAACCAACCAACCAACCAACCAACCAACCAACCGACCAACAGACAGACATATGAAGATGGAATAAGGGAGGGACAACCTGTGCACTTTGTTGTTAAAAGTCATTTGTCCCATCATCCTCTCCCCCAGGGACTAATGGCCTGGTGAAGATGGTCACCTTGATGTATTCTATTAGGAAAAGAATTCTAACAGCCTATTTTTTTGTGTGCAGAACTTTATGGAAATCTTAGAATAATAACTGTTTTTTTTTCATTTTAAGTGCTAAAAGAGATGCAGTCCCATACCTTCTGTATAGAGTACAGCTGTGGCTTTATAATGAAAACAGGTGCTTGTACAAATGCTTCAGTATTAGTTGTGCACTAATCAATTCTGCCAGATGTTGGAGCCCCTCCTATATTTGAGAGACTGTCAGTAAAGTGAAATTTGACAACTAGCTGATTCACAGATAATAGCCATCTGGTTGGCTAGCTTCCCTTAACAAATCACGAACGTTTCTCTTGCTGTCTGATTCAATTAATTGCTGAGTGAATCAAAGATCAAATCACTGTAATATATGATACATTATATTAGTTATTGTTGTGGTTCCACTTGCCTCATTGCTCATAACTCATGCACCAATTAAAAGTCTTCTGGGATCATCTTTCTTATTTGGCTCCAGTCACTGAGAAGGAGACACAATATGCATGATGGCCTATTTCAGCACCAGCCACTCAAGAGGTGCAGGAGGAGAAGCAATACTCCAAGTCAGCTCATAGAAACCTTACGATTCTTACACTGAAGTGAATAAAGATAAATATTGTCTAAAGCCTGAAGAGAAAGGTTTTCTTAGCAGTCTAGAATAGCTCTATTGTTGTTCTTTTGTCAGAGAAAACAGAGTTCCAACAACTCTGAACCACTTTCATCTTGTGTGTTTGAGTCAGGGGCAGTAGCACATGCCTGTAATCCCAGTAGCTTGGGAAGCTGAGGCAGGAGGATTGCGAGTTCAAAGCTATCTTCAGCAAAAGCGAGGCACTAAGCAACTCAGTGAGACCTGTCTCTAAATAAAATACAAAATAGGGCTGAAGATGTGGCTCAGTTGTTGAGTGCCCTTGAGTTCAATCCCCGGTACCCCCTCCCCCCCAAATCATCTCGTGTGTTCGTGCACAAGTCCAATACAATGGTTCTCAAACTTTGGTGTGCATCAGGGCTTGTTAAAACATTAATTGTTGAGTTCCATATCCAGAGTTTCTAATTCCATAGGCCTGGGGGCAGGGCCCAAGAATTTGCATGACTAACAAGTTCCTGAGTGATACTGAGGCTGGTGAGAACCACATCTTGAGACCCACTGACTGGTCTAGGAGTCTATTAAAACAAGTCATGCTTCATCTCAGGCAGTCTGCCGTTGTTAAAAAATTAAGGAATTGAAGTAAATTATTGTTTCTTTTTGAACTGCCAATATTTTGGCTTCAAATGCCAGTCTACATCTCTCCTTAATAATTACAGAGAAATTAATACTCTTTCTACAATATTAAGAAGTCAACAAACACTGACCATGTGTCTGATCCAGGATGGGGTGTTCTGGAGTCCTGCCCCAAGGACCTGACCAGATATTCAGGACAGTTGAAGCAGAAATTCCTACGCAAGGGGCCTGTGTACTTGCATTCCATCCATCTTGGAGCTTTGACCTAAGAAAGATTGGGTGTTAAGTGCTGTCTAGAATGTGTCATCTTGGAATACACAGGTGGAATTTCTTAGCCATTCTCTCTTCCATAGACTCCCTCTACTCTCCTATAACTAATGCACTGGCAACTGTGGCTAGTTCACTTTGACAGAGTTTAAAATTACAAGTTTGAGTGCCTGGAGGCAAACCTGGCCCACGTTGCCCACTTCTCAGCAATGCCCATCTCCTCAGCCTTCACCTCTGTCCCCTTTCACTCCCTCTTAGAGACCAACCACACCTTGTTTCCTTAGCCTCTTCTTCCTGACCCCCATCCCAGACTATTCCTTTGGAATACTCCCCTAAACGTAATGAGATATTTGCTTACACCTGTTAATCTTGCTAAAGTTCAGTGTCCTGACAGCACACATGATCTGTTCCATCCACCAGAGCATTCCAAGAGCCTAGCCAGTGTCTGCACAGGAAAGATATTCTGGGAAAGCGTGACCCTGAAGCTCGAATGAATGCCTGGGTAACGAGCTGCACTAGAACCAACTTTGTGAGGGAGAAATGACTCCCTTGTCCCAGTCGAAGGAGCTACAAAGTCCCAAGGCCCCAGGGGGGCCACTAGGTGGGAAGTTGCTCTAGAAAACACTCCCTCTCATATGGTATTGGTCCTGTCTCACCTCCCAAGCTGTTCCAGACTTTTCCTTCACTCAACCTGTGTGATACGGATTTTTTCTAAGTCCAACCCATGGCAGATGGCAATTGGAAAGGAGCCCAACCTGTATGACCAAGATTCATTAATATTCATGGCTGAGTGCAGATTTTTCTGCTTCCTAAAGAAAGTGTGGCTTCATGATATATTCTGATGACTCCCACATTGACATCAAAAGCCCTCCCTGATGTTCTGTCAGCTCACAACTGCAGCTGCCTCTTCTACAGCTCCAACTATGTCTCGAGATATCTCAAACTTCCCTGCCCTGAACTGTTTGCTTGATCTATTCCATAAACCCACTCCTCCCAGACTCCTACTTCCTTAAACAAGTCTTACATCATCCTGAATTCTTCTTTGCTCCAACATTACATCAAGCAATGAATCATATCTCCTGCCTTCAATTTTGATTATGCCTAGATTCTGACCACATCTTACCATTTCTACCAGTATAATTGTAGTCCTGGCCACCATTATGCCTCTCAGGGTTTACAGTTAGTTTCCTATCCTGTCTCCTTATTTGGTGGTTGATCCTCTATGGCCTCTTCTCAAACACATTTTAGCTAAAATCTAAGTCATAACTCAGTTCACCCCTCTGTGGTCATAGCCCTCCAAGGGCTTCCCATTTGCAAGTTGAATCTAAAGCTCTTCCTGTGGTTCACAAGGCCTTCCCGCTGTGACCTCTGCTGCCATGTCCTCTCTGTTCTCCTGCTTACTGTGCCAATCACTCTGGCCTCCTCCACCCTAGGGCCTTTGCACTCACCATTCTCTCAGCTTGCAGTACCTTCCCCATCATCTGCCCAGTGGATCCTTACTTCCCTCCACCTGAGGTCTTGTGTTATCACCAGTTTCAACTGTATTAGAGCCACCATTTCCTACCAATTTTTCCTCCATAATACCTATCCCTGAGAAGAATTAAGTTTTATTTTGGTTGGTTTTTTAAAGGTAATATTGTGACTAGAAAGGGTAATAGAAGTCAGGTAGGGTAAATAACAGGGAGCAAGCAAAAAGCGTCTTCCAATAACCTGATGGTGTATACTTCAGTGTAGGCTCCAGAACTGGGTCTGTGTATATGGAAACCCTGAATTCTAAGGCTCTTCCCTTTAAGGCAAAGGCTAGCATGCTTACTGTAGCTGAATAAAAATGCCCAGAATACAAAAATGTCTATTCTTTAAAACAGAAATCCTAGCCAGGCATAGTGGCAACACTCCTATAATCCCAGTGGCTTGGAAGACTCAGGCAGGAGGATTACAAGTTCAGAGCCAAGCCTCAGCAACTTAGTGAAGGTTCTAAGCAACTTAAAGCAAGGTTCTGCCTCAAAAAAAAAAAAAAAAAAAAAGCGGGGTAGTGTGGGTGGAGATGTGGCTCAGTGCCCCTGAAGATTCAATTCCTGGTATCAAAAACAAACAACAACAAAACAATGACCCCCCAACACACCCGAAATCCTTTTGGTTACTGGTAGATGGAAGGTACAGACCAGATATTAGAACAAAACAGAAAAAAAATAATTACTATTGATCAAGCAAATCCCTTCACTGGATGGAAGGGTTCAGGTGTGACAAAACTGAGTGTGAAAACTTCTTTAGAGAGTAAATTTGGAAATCCTCATCAGGCCAACAGTACCTTCAGTCTTGAGAAGGAAAGTGGTCTTTAACTTAAAAAAAATTCTTCATTAGAACAAACCAACTAAGAAATGTTTTCTACTAATCACATCAATAAAGTTCCATAATTCCAGAGGCATCTTCCTAGTGAAGGAGAATATTTAATTGTGATTTTGTTTTCAAATTGGAAAAAAAGTTATCCCAGTGATAACTTAGTGATATTCACAGAAGGATGTGCCAATCAAGAGACATTTCAAAACAAATGAACTATTTCCCTTCATTCATTTTGAACTAGTTTTCTCATATATAAATCGGACATAGTTTTGTCCTTGTGGGCAACTCTCTTGTGGGAGTTATGTGACTTAAACTTTTTGACTGGACAATAGTAATTGAACAGACTTTTTCCACAGTAAGAGAAAAAAAATCTGTGGAAAGCTGAACCAGTGTTAACATTTACATAGACTGCACACTACAGTTTTAATAATTTTCTTGTCATTAATCATGATCAAAAGCTAAATATCATTTTAACCATAAAGTCTCTATCAAAATTACTCCAAAGTATTATGTATGTGTGTGTGTATATATGTGTACATACACATATATCTCCCCCTGTACCATTTCTGTTTGCCTTGAACACGATTTGTATTCATCTTCAGGTCAAAGTTTTCATTACAAAAGATAACCATACTTTCAAAGTGAATTAAATTACAAGCCTTTTTTAATAACTACTTTTCAGTGAGTGGGTACAGGAAAAGCTATTTAATCTAACTTAAAGTTTTACTTCAGCACTCAACTAAATAGAAATTTTAAAGGAAGTTCTGCTCAAACATATGATAAAATATTGTATAATTCTGGCTTCAAGAGAAATGTGATTTCATTTTGTAAATTGAGAAAAAAGCTTATTAGTTAAAGTAAATTTATGAAATTCTCATAGGTATTTTTATGAACTGTAACAAATAAATTCATTTGAATTGCTATGTATCTTCCTAACATTTTAAAATGAAAAACAATATGTTTGTATAAACAGTCATCCTTTCACGGGGTATACTTATTTATCAAGCTCCCACATCAACTTAAAAGTTTGAATTCTACAGGACACTTTCATATTAAATGTCAATGTTAAGGAAAATTTAGACTCAAAAAGAAATTTTGGGTAACAACTGTAGTTTTTAGAATATGTGTAATTCCATTTACTTTCTCAGCTTTTCAATTCTATTTATCTTAAAATGAGTTTCACACAATGTCATAATGCAATGATTCAATATCACTACATAATGTATTTGAGAAATGTCTGGTAACTCTCCTATTATTTGGCAATTTTATGATTCAAATCTCCTTACTGTTTTGACCTTGGCTACATTTTAATGCAGAAACTTTTTTTTTTTTTCGGAAAGAATTCAGAAGACTTAACCTTTTTAAGATAGATAAATCAAAGTATGGGTAAGTTAAAATATCTTTCAGATTGCATGACTGAATCTTCTATTTAATGAGATACTTCCTTTGTATCAAGTCTTATGACCCTAAAACATGCCAGGCTCTACCAGGCAGATACCTGCTGTTCATTTTGTCTAGAGCCAACTTAAAAGTAGAAGTTGATGGAAATCAGCCATAAATCCATGTGAAAAAAAAATAAGGATATCCTATTAAGATAAATTAGATTGACTAGTTCTTTATGTGCATAGCTGACTGTGCCATTTCAACAAGAACCATGCTTATCTCATGTTTATTTTCTTCAAATGGCTGCATGTATGTAGATAAATGATACAGGCAGAATATATTTCATAAGTACATAATCTAGTATTATAAGCAGATCATCTTTTTACAAAAGGAAAGTTCTAAATCATCAGTAAGTGAACTGTGAACTGAGAGGCTCAAAATAAAAGTCAACTCCCATATATATACACACCCATATACAAAAATATGCTACAAGTGCCTCATGTTATAATACACAGGTCTTGGACATTTGCAAGGATGAATGGACACCTCCATGCCTGACCATGTGCCACCCAATGCCCTTCACTTCAGCACCTCAAGACTCCCAGGACACAAGGCCTGTTTCCAATTAAACTCCTTAGGATTCAGTGAGCTACTGATGTTACAGATCATGCACAGTAATCACTGTGCCAACATCACTCAAGCTTAGAGATCATCCATTTGTCAGTCAGAAAGAACATACACACAAAATTTCTTATTAAATAGCTGTCATAAGTGCATGCGTGGGAAATTGATATTCATGTCATGTCATATATTGTTAAGATGATTCCTGGCTCCATTCCAAAGTTTGCAGGAATGGTACTTAACATTACTAGAGACTAACTGAGTTCTGAAATTCATCATTGGCTACGCTCTTATTATTACACACCTGAGTTACAAAGCACATATTTAAGCAGATGAACATATGACCCTACATTTAGGCTTGATTAGCACACAGTTCTTTCCTGAGTTACTCAACCCAGGTTTTGCTGTCCTACGACAAAAAGTTGAATTCAAAAAAAGCAAAGTCTGTATAAAATATCCTATTCCATAGAATATTTTTATGAAGAAAGATTTAAAAGATGCATAATCGTCATTCTATATAGTACTCAGATACTGAAAGGCATACACAATGAAATTACTTCTCACCACTGGATTCCGGATATAAAATAATTAGAAATGTGCTAAAAATTACATTACACTTTCATGAAATCTGTCTGCCAGGTAAAAATATCAAAATACAGTCTCACACAGGCTGATCATTAAGAGTATAATATTTATTAAATTTCATCATTTATGATCACTTTGGTCATAACCAAATTCACTCACATAAATTTTGACATTTAAAAACAGAACATACTGATTTTTCAACTCTTTTACTTACTTGTACTTTTTAATTCTCATGCAGCACTCATAATTAGGAAATACTGTACATTAACCCTTTCTTATTATGCCTAGTAAGAACTAAAGTTCAGAGAGTGAAAATATGCCAACATAAATTCACTCTCTAAAAGCTGCTCATAGATATATTAGCCAATGTTCCTTCTAATTATAATTTAAGATACATTCTTCTGTAAATGTATAATTGTAGTCAAATAACAATAGTTATGATATCATTTCAGGAAAAGGATTACAACAAAAGCTGAAGAGAAGACACCAGAGCATGTAAAGCCATTGAGAACACCACATACACTTCAATGTTTTCCACTTTCCAGTTGGAAAGGACATGCACAGAGTTTTCTTAGCAGACAGTTGTCAGGAGTGCATGAAAACTGGCTTTCATGTCATGTATGCTGAGACTGATGTCACTGAGGAAAACGAGCTGAGTTCATTATCTTTTAGGTCGGTCTATATCATCTATAGCTGCTAGAAGTTTCTGTCTTGCTTTCTTATTGATATGGGATCCTAGGCAAACATTCACCAGATTGGTCAGCTGTTTTGTTGAATATTCCTGCTCAAAGAAAGAATCAGATTTAGTAATAGTAAAGACATGGATCTATCAATGCAATAAAAGAACAGGCAGATATTCGGGTACTGGATAGCTCTGAGCACTTAAACCAGTGACAAAAAGTGGAAATTAGACTTAGGACTCTGAAGAAAAGTTGCTTACTGAGCTCTAAAAACAAGGAATGAGGATAGTGTAATATACACTTAAATCAGGAAGGAATAGGATCTGTTTTAATGTTGAAGGCAATCTGAGGTGCCCTTGCTTGCTTTTTATCACTTCAAAGGACACATTTTTTGCTTATTTCTGTGGTATTCTTTGTTATACAATTATCAAAATATACAGGAGTTTCAAACTTTCAAAAATTTGATTACTCTATAAAAAACTTTAGTTAATAAAAACCAACAACCAAAAAAAAAAAAAAAAACCTCTAACTGAACAACAACTTTTCTAAGAGGCAAAAAATGAACATGGTAACAAGAATCAGGCAGTTATTATTTTTAAAACCTGGTATTATAATTGGTAGATAGTGTATAAAACTAAGACTGAGTATCTTTCACTATCCATATCTAACTGGTTCTTGAATTTCAGACAATGAATTGCTAGGATGAGAATGAAGAGCATTTCATCAGAAATGTTTGCACAATGATTTGGTTCTGGAGGTTGAACATAAAGAGATCAGATGGGGAATGATTATTGTGTAGTATCACCTCTGTCTTTAAGTAA
Organism: Marmota marmota marmota; assembly: GCF_001458135.2. NCBI lineage: Eukaryota > Metazoa > Chordata > Mammalia > Rodentia > Sciuridae > Marmota > Marmota marmota. The sequence continues at coordinate 1,244,498 of NW_026000109.1, read as the reverse complement.
ACACTAAAGACAATACACTTCCAAAGTATGAGGAAAGTTCGTCTAAAAGCTTAGCAAACTGCTCTGCTTGTGTTTCTGCCCTCTGAGAGCAACTGTCACCACCTGGCAAAGAATTTCATTTAACCAGTCAGCACTCAGTGAGTATCCATTGCCATCCAGCACTGGACTTGCCATTGTAGATAGTTTCTCTGGAAAGTCCCTTCTGCTGCTGAGAAATTGTCATTAAATACAGACATTTAATAAGTTAAAGCTCTTCCAAAATACCAACTTAAAAATATTCAGTACCCTACATTAAAACAAGAAATGCCCAAATGGATATTGTTATTGACTAAATAATGAATGCTTCAAAGCTGTGCTCTTTCTCAGTATCAACTTGGAAGTATTTACAGCTTATTCGACTAAGTGGATTCTGGCAACATTCAGTAGTCCATCTACATACAGATTTAGCATTTTGGTTCTCAAACGTCATTGGGGCAAAATGTGTGGAAGTTTTCTCAATTCTTGGATTACTTGGTCTGAATCACTGAAAATAACATCTACTTCGATATTTAGCTTCCAACACACAAGTGGGAAGCTCATACAAAATTTATCTAATGCTGATGCTCTAGGCTAAAGTTCATTTCCTCTTTTTACAGAAACTCGGTCTCAAAAGGATGAGTCAGATTAGGTAAATACAAATAATTCTTTATTTTCCTTACCCAAATGAAATAAAATGTTACTTAACTTTTACCCATGATGTTCATAGCCTAAGTAAATGTGAACACTGGATTTATTAAAGCAAGATTTAATGATGATTTTTTTATGCTTTGCATATTTTCATTAAATCCATCTTCACATACTGTCTATCCAGACAAATGATATAAGAATCATACAGAAAGGTCCCCATACCAAGCAAGTTTAAGTGATGTGTTCTGAGTTAAACTGTGCTGAAAATTCAGTATCCTAAATAAAAATGAACAGTATTTTTCTTTACTTATCTAAACATTCACACAAAAGAAAAATAATCAAATTTGTATCAAAGGTAATATTTAATGCTGGGTACACATTAAGTAAGCCATTTAAATAATACCATCAATCATCACTAATCATGGCACCCTAATGATGTTACCACTGCATTACTGAGAGGTATAAGAAGGTTTGAATTTTATAACAGACTATATAGCTTAGGAATCATTACAATGTTATTGTATTCAATCTTTCTTGATGTTAACCAGCTTTAGCTTTTTCCTATAACACAAATGCAGGAAAAATATGGTCAATGTTTTGACTTGGCTGTATATCCAGATAATTACTGTGAATAGTTCAGAAGGGCTCAAAAGGATTTGATTAGGTAAAGAGCTGTGTATATTCACAGTCTTAGTATTGTAAAGAACTGACCTAAGTAATTTATGTTAAAAAAGCAATTTTTTTTTCATTTTCATGGTTTTGAATTATATACGATTTCAGACAAGCACAAAGGAAAGGAATGAAAACTTAATTAACTGTTTTCCAACTCACCCTGTGCTCTTTGATCCAGCGTTCCATGTCATTCTCAGTTAGGTAGTAGGCTTTGATATAGGTTTCCACAAATTCTTTATCAGGAATGGGTCTAATATCTGTTAGCTTTTCAAGTTTCATTAAAAACTGTTGAAAATCCAATTGCATCAAGGCACGACCCTCATTACTGCACTTCTTGACGTTGGCATATCTAAGATATACAATAATGAGACAATATAAATAACCATCTCTTCTCTAAACCGCATTTGGATAGACTGTCCAGAAATAAGCGAGTTCAGGAAAAAAAGCACATGAGCCTTGTGTCAGGAGTGAGTTGTGTTCAAGCCCTGTCATTTACCTACCTGGTTAAAAAAATAATAATAAAAAGGTCATTTTTCCCATCTGGTCTTCAAGTTTCCTATTTGCAAAGCAAAGATATCAAGCAACTTCAAGGTTCTTCATTTCTCTACAGACTCTGGTTCTCTGTAGCTAATTGCATTATTGATGAAACTAAGCTTTGAATGTTCCAAAGTAATCCTAGTTTTATTAAACTATTCAATATTGTAACTATTCAACGCAAAGGAAACAAATGAAATAATTCTCCCATGAACACCATACTATTTCCATGATAAAACAATCTGCAGACTTATTCCAATACCCTACACTATTAAAACACTATGCATTTTCAGGTGGATTAGCAATAAGGATAAATATATCAACCTTAACAGTACAGACATATTATTCTCAAATCAGTGTCTCATTTCTTTAATCAATCTTACATACCATGGAAAACTCAACCTTAGGGTATAAGGGATTTCCCCTAAGAAAATTTGCAAGAAAATCACAAATTATAATATTAAAGTGATCAAGCTTTTTCTCCTAAGTGTTTTATATTGAAGTCTAACATATATTACTCATTTTTCTACACAAATTTATTGAAAATACTTTTCAGTTGAGATTGTTCCGTTTTTTTTTTTTTTTTTTGCCAAGATGATTGTCATTTCATCACCATCACCTTTCTATTAATTTATTCTGCTTTTTGGCTACCAAGGATTAATCTCAGAAGTACTAGACCACTGAGCCACATTCCCAGCCCTATTTTGCGTTTTATTTAGAGACAGGGTCTCACTGAGTTGTTCAGCACCTCGCTTTTTGCTGAGGCTGGCTTTGAACTCGCAGTCCTCCTGTTTTAGCCCCCCAAACCGCTAGGATTACAGACATGTGCCACTGTGCCCTGCTAATTAATTCTTTTATAACAAATGAGAACTAAGAAGAAATTAGATTAACAAGAGTATGAAAATTCAACTGATGTGTAACTCTAGATCACTGTGCATGGTCTTTAAAATACCTCTATGCCTTTTGGAAATGTTTTAAATGTATTACTGATACTTTTTGTGTTCTAGATGTTGTGGACAGACGAGTGAGTAGCAGAATTACTACTGACTGATCTATAAACTTAACACATAGAAGATTTATTGAGTTTTAACTGACAGAATGATTAACAGGGATAAATGGGTTATGAGGATTGACTTTGCCATCAGAAATCAGGAGTCCATATGCCTTCTCAACCTTTAAACTTGGACAAGTTATGTACCTTTTTGAACCTTGATTTCTGAGACTAAGTTTTATCACTGATAGAATAACAGTATCTATCAAAAGAAGGTAACTCAGGCTTTGGTGATATAATCCTATGAAATGTCTGGTTCTATAAATAACAGTGCTAAATAAATGTTGGAAATAATCATTATTATAAAGATATTATTATTAGGTAATACTAATAATTTGTTTAATTTTCAGGTAACCATCAGCTTCTGTATTCTTCATTCATCCATTTGCTGATTCTTTGTTACTAAGAAGATAATAAAATACAGAGACAGGCATGGTGAAATTTATGGCTTATTCTCTAATCAGATTCCAAACTTATCTACTATTTGTTGTTATTTCTACCAATTCTCTCCATCCATTACTGCTAACATTTAATGCTATTCATTAAATGTTTAAGAAACAGGGTGCTGCCCAGAAAAACTTACCCTTCCACAATAGTCCTATTAGCCAATCGTATACAATGTTCCCAAAGTGTATTAGACACAGGCAAGGGTATCCGAACTCTCTTAGAAACTTCATTTAACCTTCTGTTAAACTGCTCAAATTCCTAAGAAGACAAAAGTTATGGCCTTATGTGATTATCATTATAAAAAAAAAATCACAGTGCTTTCCCATAAAAGTGAATGAAGAAAATAACAAAGACTTAGAATCAAACCAAGCAAAACAAAAAGAGACCAATGCCAAAGATAATTTAGATGTAATATACAGGTTTAAAATTATGAACAGATTATGTATAGTACAGAATACACTCCATTTTATCTTTAACAATGTCCAAATGTATCTATAACTCAAAATTGCCAATGGTTGTCACAATGAACTAAAAGAGCTAAATGAACAAAATTTGGTTTTTAAAAAATCTTTGAGAAACCCAGTTTGAAAACAAAAAACAAAACAAAAAAATAAGCCTTCAACTCAAAGTTAATTATTTCTAATTTGTGGCTATACTCTTTGGAAAGCAATCTGAAAAATTATTCCTTTCCTTAAACATTCTGTGAAACTAAATAAATTCTAATATACCAAATAATTTAAAAGTCATAACTACAAATTTTTAGTACAAAGAAAAATATTTTTCTATTTCCTACCAAAAATCTGGAACATTTTAATTGTCTGTCAACATTTATGACATACTTGTTAAACACACACATACACACACACACACACACACACACACACAACTGATTAACCTCAATAATTCCATAAAAGCAGTAGATAATGCATCCTTCAATGAACGGTCTCTTTGTACTATTATCAACTAAATATGTTCATTTATAAAAATAAAGACTGCTGACCCTTTCTTGGCAATTTATTTCAAATAAAGTGAAAGCTTAAAATTATGTTTTAATTATGTTTCCTGAATAGAGAAGCAACACAATATTAAGTTAGAGCTGATGTATGTTCAAATGTTCCAATATGAAAGAAAAAATAGCAAATCTGATCATCTCCAGTCAACCTACTATGTAACGATTAATGTGTTATCTTTTGCTCTTTTGCTACTTCTTAAACCACAATTTTCTTACTGATTCATTTTTAACAATTGCTTGCTTTAAATTATTTTTTAAAATGGATTGCCAATTCACTAAGCTTACCTATGAAAATTAGAGTTAAATAAATAATTGCTCTTCACTATTGTTTCATTTCATGAATCTAGCAGAGCAGTAGTATTTTTTAGTTATTTATTCATTTGCTATGATAAATAGCTTTGGATTTCAAGAGTCACACAATCTAACAATTCTCATTAATACCTATTTTAAAAATAAAGCTATATGCTTCCTGTAAAAAATGACATTCTACTTATTGCTAAATTCAATGTTCAAGAATGCTGGCTGTTAAATGAATAATACAACTTTTTCATTTTACAATTCTCTGGGGACAACAAAAGCAGGCTTTCACCTGATTTAAACTTGGAAAAGTAGTAGTGAAAGAATAAAAGTTCTCATAGATAATTAACTTTTTGCTTAAAGAAGGCCTTACTTAAGTTGCACAGAGTTGGGTTCAAGTTAATAACCTGAATAACACTAATTGTTATAGGTTCTTCTCTATAATAATCATGTTTCTTAGAATTAAGAATAATTGAAGCCACTAGCCTCCTTCTACTATCATATATAATCACTGAGTGTATAAGTTTTCTTTCTTGCATCCCTGTGAGTACTACAGTTGGCATATGCTGTGGTTTGAATGTCTGTGTTCCCCCAAAATTCATATGGGGAAATCCCAACTCCCAGGGTGATGGTGTATTAGCAGTGGGGCCTTCTAGAAGACAATTAGATCAGGAGAGTAGATCTCTCATGGAGAGAAATAGTGCTTTTATAAAAGAGGCCCCATCAATGAGGTGAAAAGAGAGCCTACATTTTGGGCGTAAATTTTTTCCACACACACGTCAGATAGAGCACTAATCTCCATGATATATCAAGAACTCAAACAACTTAACACCAAAAAAAAAAAAAAAAAACCAAAAAAACAAACAACCCAATCAATAAATGGGCTAAGGAGCTGAACAAACCCTTCTCAGAAGATATACATTCAACCAACAAATATATAAAAAAAAAAAATGTCCAACATCTCTAGTAATTAGAGAAATGCAAATCAAAACTACTCTAAGATTTCATGTCACACCAGTCAGAATGGCAGTTATTAAGAACATAGACAACAATAAATGTTGGCAAGGATGTGGGGAAAATGGCACACTTGTACTTTGCTGGTGGGACTGCAAATTGGTGCAAGTAATCTGGAAAGCAGTATGGAGATGCCTTAGAAAACTTGGAATGGAACCACCATTTGACTCAGCTATCCCACTCCTTGGTCTGTACTCAAAGGACTTAAAAATCAGCCTACAAAAGTAACGCAGCTACATCAATGTTTATAGCAGCTCAATTAGCAATAGCTAAACTGTGGAAGCAACCCAGGTTCCCTTCAATAGATGAATGGCTAAAGAAACTGTGGTATATATACAGAATGGAATATTACTCAGCATTAAAAGAGAATAAAATCATGGCATTTGCAGGTAAATGGATGGAGTTGGAGAATATGATGCTAAGCAAAGTAAGCCAATCCCAAAAAACCAAAGGCCGAATATTCTCTCTGATAAGTGGATGCTGATTCATATGGAGGGGGATGAGGCAGGAGAAAAATGGAGGAAATTGATTGGGCAAAGGAAAGAGAGGATTGGGGAGGAGGCATGGGGGCCAGAAAGATGGTGGAATGAGATGGACATCATTACCCTAGGTACATGTATGACTGCACATATGGTCCAATGCTAGATGGTGTATAACCAGAGAAATGAAAAGTTGTGCTGCAATTGTGTACAATGAAGCAAAATTCATTCTGCTGTCATATATACCTAATTAAAATAAATAATTAATAAAAAGAGGCCCCATAGAGCTGCCACACCCCTTTTGTCATGTGAGGATACAACAAGAAGGTGACATCTATAAAAATTTGGGGCCTCACACCAGCTACCCCATCAATCTTGGGCTTTTTTTTTTAATATTTAGTTTTTAGTTGGACACAATATCTTTATTTATTTATTTTTATGTGGTGCAGAGGATCGAACCCGGAGCCTCTCATATGCTAGGTGAGTGCTCTACCGCTGAGCCACAACTCCAGCCCCATTGGGCTTTTGAACCTCCAGAACTGTGAGAAATAACAATAATTTGTTATTTATAAACTACCCAGTCTACTGCATTTGTTACAGTAGCCTACATGGATTAAAACAGCATGTCACAACTTCTCAAAAACACAATAGTTAATAAAGAGGGGGTGACATATTTATAAATTATATTTATCTTTTATATTTCAAGTTAAAATTTGGAATTGAAATCTCCTGAGTGTTTTAGAAACAAAGAGTTCTTCTTTCATTATTTTTCAAGGTCAGTGTTCTTTGAAGTCTAGGGTAGTAAACACAAAGTACCCTGTTTTTCACTCACCCCTTATATCTCTATGGAGACTCCTCTATATTGCTTACTCAAAGTCTCTTGAATCTGGGGAGAGGACTCCAGAAGGATATCATAAGTAGCTGGGAGTGGGCACAACAGACTCCTATGCTGCTCTCCCAGGCCACAGCTTTATCAGTTCTCACATGTCCCAGGCTACTATTTATTGCCTTTGATAAGAAGGTAAGAAGGATGGTGAAAATGAGATAAAAGGAGTGTTTTAAAAAGTCAATTTCTATTCATTGGCAAATATGCAAAAACAAAACTTTCTGAAAACTACTTTTTCATTTTCTAAGACTTTCTTTCCTCACCTCAGATACCCACATGGCTCAGTTACTTACTCCCTTAAGGCCTCTTCTCCACTCAGTTTATCAAAGTCCTTCTGTGACTAGAGTATATAAATGGTGTTTCTCTCTCACTCACATCCTGTCATTTCCTTCCTCTCTTTAGCTGGTTTATATTATTATTATTTTTGCAGCACTATTCATCACTTGACATTACATGTCAATTCATCTGTTTACTGCTGTCTCTGCTCTGGTATGTAAATTCCCTGAAGGCATATAAGTCCCTTAATTCACAATTATATTGCCAGTATTTCTACCAGAGCATGACACATGTCAGGTTATCTATTAATATCTATTCATACATAAATTGAAAAAAATAGAGTATGACTCTTTCCAGGAAACTTATAAATGCAAGTCACTGAATACAAAGAGCTATCTGCATGACATGTTGCAAAAGTAATGATTCATAGAAAAAATAACTTGAAATTATCAAGGACAAGGTCACTTGCTATTGATTATACACACTAAACTATAGAAATAACATCTAACTAAACAGAAATATCTTCTTGACTCAGTGGACTCTCACCACTCCTATTTGATTATAGAACTTGAAATTTTAGCCAGAGCAATTAGGCAAGGTGATTAAAGAGATACAAATAGGCAAAGACAAAGTTAAATTGTTTCTGTTTTTAGTCATGATCCTATATTTAGAAGACCCTCCACCACCCACCCCCCTAAAAAAAAAAGCCTCCACCAAAAAACTTCTGGATGTAATAAACAAACTCAGCAAAGTAGGAGAATATAAAATGGACACACAAAAATCAGTAGCTTTTCTGTATGCCAATAATGAACCTGATGAAAAAGAAATTAAGAAAACAATCTCATTCACAATAGTCTCAAAAAGAAAAAAAAAAATCTTGGAATACATCTAACCAAGGAGGCGAAAGACCTGTACAATGAAAATTATAAATGCTAAAGAAACTGAAAAAGATATAAGATGGAAAGACCTCCCATGTTCTTGGATAGGCCGAATTTATATTGTTAAAATGGACATATTATCAAAGGTGATCTACAGATTGGATGCATTCCCCAACAAAATACCAATGACATTTTTCACAGGACTAGACAAAGCAGCCCTAAAATTCATTTGGAAGAATAAAAGATCCATGTCAAAGTCATTCTGAACAATAACAGCAACGCTGAAGGCATCACAATTCCTGATCTCAAATTATACTACAAAGCAAGAGTTAAAAAAAGAAAGAAAAAAGAAATAAGAAACAGACATGAAGACCAATGGAAAAGAATAGAAGATACAGAGAAAAGTCCACATAGTTACAGTCATCTGATACTCTACAAAGATACCAAAAACATACACTGGAGAAAAGACAGCCTTTTAAACAAACTGTGCTAGGAAAACTGGAACTACCTATATAAAAAAAATCAAACTAGATCTCCTAGAAAAATGAAACTAATCTTTCTCTCTCACCATGCACAAAAGTCAACTCAACGTGTATCAAAGACCAAGGAATCTGACCAGAAACTCTGCAAGTGCTAGAAGAAAATACAGGGTCAACACTCCAACATGTAGGTGCAGGCACTGATTTCCATGACTCCTAAAGCTAAAGAAATAAAATCAAGAATCAGTAATGAGATGCCATCAAATTAAAAAGCTTCTGTATAACAAACAAGAGTGCGAATACAGAGCTGACAGAATATGAGAAGCTACTCTTCTGGTACAGAATTAATATGCAGAATATATAAAGAACTCCAAAAAAACAAACAAAACCAGAAACCCTAACCCAATCAAGAAATGGGCAAATTTAAACTTAACAGGAATTTCTCAAAAGAAATGAAAACGGGCAACCAATAAATGAAAAACATTCAACATTCTTAGAAATCAAGGAAATGCAAATCAAAACTCACTGAGATTTCATCTCACTTCAGTTAGAATGGCATTCAAGAATACAAATAATTTTAAATTCTGGCAAGGATGCAGGGAAGAAGAATACTTACTTATACGTTGCTGGTGGAACTGCAAATTAATACACCCACTTTGGAAATCAGTATGGAGATTTCTCAAAAGACAAGGAATAGACCCATGTGACCCAGGTATCCCACTCCTCAGTATTTATCCAAAAGAACTAAAATCAGCACACCATAGGTGACACATGCATTCCTACATTTATAGCAGCACAATTCCCAATAGCCAAGTTATGGAACCAGTCTAGGTAAACATGAACAGAATGGATAAAGAAAATGTCTCTCTCTCTCTCTCACACACACACACACACACAACATGTATGTATATGTATCTATATATGTATGTATTTGTGAGGATGTGTGTGGCTGTGTGTGTATAAAATGGCACTTTATTCGGTCATAAAGAAAAATAAAATTATGTCATTTGCTGGTAAATGGCTGGAACTGGAGAACATCATACCTTTAACAATGCATCTACGTATATGTTATGCTGTGACATGATTTCTTTTACGTCCCATTTCACATTAGCCATTAGGAGCAGCATCTGTTCATAATCGATGGCTTTACCAGCTACAATCCAGTAAATTGGTTTGCGTAGTTCACTAGCAGTTGAGACTGTCTAAAATACATTTTACAGAAATGAAGACAATTACTTTTTAATTTATAATGAACATTTTGCCAGTTTTAGCATCTATCATATCTAAAAATAAAAATAAAACACTATATTTGGAGACTTGAATTATGAAAGTATTTTAATGAGAGGGCCAAGCTCTTACTCAAAATACAATTTTGAGATACTGAATAAACTTGAAACCATTAACATCACAATTACAAGGGACCTGGAGATTTTCATGAAGATTAGGAACTATTTCTCAGACCCTTCCACTTATCTCCATTTCCACTCCCAGTACCTGACCATTACCTCTCACTTGCATACTTGAGTCTTCAACTGGTTTCCTGACCCTAGCCTTATCAAAGTCCACTCTTCACCCTGCCCCCAACAGACTCCTTCTAAAACACACACCTGAAAATGCTCACCTGTTTCAATCCCTCCAATAGCTTCCTGGTGCCCTGAGAATCAAGTCCAACTCCAGAGAGAGAGCATTTTCTATAATATTGCTCCCGCATGTCACTCTAGCCCTCATCACTAGCCCTCTTCCCCACTCTGACAAGTTTAGATTCCTCCGCTGATACAGGCACCATGCTCTCTCTCATCTTCTGGTCTTGATACATCCTGTTCTCTTAATTTGGAATATGTCCCCAAATCACTCTTTCCACCTGGCTGGTCCAGCTTCCTCCACACAGGCTTCTCTCAACTACAACTCTCTCCTTCTCAGTCTGAGTTAAATATGCTGACATGGCTTTTTTCCTTCATAATAAACATTTACTATGCATTATTATAAATATAGTTTTATTATAACTTGGCTTTCTCTTTCTCTCTCACTAGGCTAAAAGTTCTAGGAGGTGCTTACTAAGTATTTACTTAACACAAGAATCCATGACTGAATGTTTTATCCAGTTCTCCTGGGACCTGGAGACTGATCTCCAGTAAAAAAACAAAAGCAACCTAATAATCTGTGACAGTCCTATCTTGCTCACAATTGAAATGACAAAAACCATCTCTGACCTGAGAATAAAACTGCTGCAGAAAGGGCTTTTTGACTGCTGGCATCACAGCATCCAGATGTGGCTGAAGGAATTCAAACTGTTCAGCCAGGAATACCCTAAAGAAAATAAATAATCACTGTGTAAAAAAACCTTGCAGGATTTAGAGACTGCCAATGTTTTTTGTATAAGTAATCTTTTAAAATCTCAAAGCAAAACTTTAACAATTAGAGTTATATTCCCATTTAATGGAAGCATTCTTGTTGATGCCAAGGGCGACCGAGTTCATGTAACACTGATAATGTATGCAGAGTTTATGTAGAATCTTCAGTTATTGATAGGAATACATAAAGCATATCATAACAGTTTTTAAAGTTTTACCTAAAGCAAGAATTATGCTGTTGAAGATCAAAATCTATAAGACTTCATTCCTTTCATTTGTATAACTGATAACCAACCATGCAGTTTTAAAAATCAATTGGTACTCTATGTTAGCATATATTTCTAAGAACCAGGTAAGTGATATTTAAAAGTCGCAGTCATATACAGCTAGAAAACTAATTATACATGTTCACCTTGCTAACTTTTCTTCCATACTTAATGACAAAGTAACTGTGTTTTTTTTTTCTACTGTTGTTGTTTTGATTTGTTTTTGTTTTTAACAACTTACAGGGATTCCGTGGCTACTACTCTTTCTGCCAACCCATACAATGAATCCCCAGATGTCAAAACCACAAGGTGACTGAGGTGTGGGCTGGGTACCTTCTCCTTTCTTTCTTCTGCTGCTGTGAGTGTGGCAGTAGGATCAGCTGAAACTTCCTGAAAATACAACACACATATTTTACATAACACCTGAAACAGCATATCTAATGATAACAAACTTATGTGGTTTGACAAAATTAGAATTGCAATTAAAACACACATTGGCATACATTAATTACACTTAGTTTTAGCTCTTTTTCTCCCCCTGCTTTTTGGTTTTGTAACTATTGGAACTTTCCATTTTAAACTAAGTGAAAATTATTCTGTAGATCACACAACACTATATGCTATCTTCCAAGCAAGACCATGAGTCTGCCAACAGAATGGATCTTTATTAATCAAGTTTCATAGCAACAATATTAAGATGCCCCTCAAGAACTTATACATGAGGAAAATGAAATTGATCCTTCATAACCAAGCTGACAAAATCATAAAGTAGGGTTTGATTAACCATTTCACACCCAAATCTTCATCAAGGTGACCTTGGTATAATCTCCAGAAAAAAGGCAGAACTACAAGATAGGTGACAAACTACATTGTATATGTCTGGGAAGAGATTTTTCTTGAGAAGGAAAGAGATGTGCAGAGCAGGGTGTGTTGGGCTTCTCAGTACTGTCCAGGAGATAGGCAATGGTTTAGATAAATAGCCATACAGTTAACAGGAAAGAGGCAGCCTAACCTGAGACCAGGAAAACTCATTAGACTGTAGATCTGTTTTATTTTTATCTGATGCCGTTTTCACTAGCAATCCTTTCATTACTAATTTATCTTTCCAGTATTTTGATGTCAGGCAAGGAATAATTTGAATGTGAGTTATATACCTTCTTGGAACTCACAGAAAAATATCCTGTATTACAAACAAACAGCCTGTTGCTTGTTTTGAGACTTAGGTATTAATTAAGAAGGCACTAAACTGGCCACCTGGAGTAGCTGACAGAGGACTGCTGCCAGTTCGTTTCACAGACATACATTCAGGTGAGCAAGCTAATTATGAAGGAATGCTGTTTAGAATACTGACATCATCATATGCCCAAAGTTGCTCATTCAATGTCAGAGAAAGAGAATCTTGTTGTTTTGGGGGCAGTCAAGCTGATGATATCACAACTGCACTGTAAAAAGAACAACTTCATGGGAGCATGGGTCTAAACAAATGACTCGAAGCAATACTAATGATATTATAATATCAAAGTCCCTTTACGGTGTGAGGTCGCGAAGAACTTTCATAACCAAATACATTTCTATTAACAAGTAGCTTGAATTAGAAATGGAAATTATAATCTTAGTTTTCCTAATAATGACATGGCAACAAACTCTATTCATTATGTTTTGAAAAGAAACTCCAGAAGAGAAATGTGCAAGAAAAAAATAGAATAAATACTAAGCAGATGTGCTATTTTTGAAGTTTACCTGGATACAGGTAACTTTTGACCTTATCCAATCCTTTAGTAAAATGTTTTAAATTTTTGATTGAATAATAGAATGACAGAGACAAAAGAGATGATAAACATTATTATCTGCAATTCATGTACTATTTTCAGTATGGAAAACATTAAATGGTTATGGGAATTTCAAGGTAAGAACATGAATGGACAGCACAATTAAATGCAAATATAAGTAAAAAAATTGCCAAAAGACTCTCAAAGGAAATTTTAGCACAAAAATTGGATGTAAACAAATCTAAACGCGTACAAAAATGTAAATCTAGATTACTGCTTGAAGAAATGCTATAATCCCAAATAGCCAACATTTTCCAGGTGAATAAAAATGTTGGCAATTATGTAAGATTCTGGAATTATGATTTATTTTTATAAATTCAGTAAAATACAAATTGCAAAACCTTTCAAATTAGAAAATGATATTATTTTCAAAAATTCCTTTTAATTTCCTATCTTCTTTTAAAGATAGTCTCTCTCAATCTTTCATTACTTAATTAGCGCTTAAAACTTATCTGGAGGGTTGGGGATGTGGCTCAAGCGGTAGCGCACTTGCCTGGCATGCATGGGAGGCGCTGGTTTCCATCCTCAGCACCACATAAAAATAAAATAAAGATGTTGTGTCTACCAAAAACAAAAAAATAAACATTAAAAAATCCCCACTTCTCTCTTAAAAAAAAAAAAAACCTTATCTGGAGAATAACTGTTCTTCCTCTAGGGAGAATGATGATTATAGAACTGTGCAAGTTAATCAATGTTACATCCCCTTTATTTATTTGCCTCAGTTAGAAAGGGAGCAAATCCACTCAAGCAAAAGAAAACAAAACATAATTCATGAAATTAGACAGTGTATGATACCAACTGGTTGCCTGTACTATTCAATTCTAGGGGCTTTTTAATAACTGTCTAAATGAGAAACCTTGGAATCATAACTGCCACTCCTCCTCACCTTCCATATACATTCCATCACTAAAAAATTAAACAGACACTTCTCTTTCTTGTTCCTTTGTGATGTCACTACTTAGTTGGGGCCTCCCATCCTTTGACAGTCATAACTGAACTAATCCAAATAAATAAATTTAAATAACAGATAATGATGAATAAGTAATTATTACTTGTAATAAAATAAACAGAATGTCTGAATAGGCATTTATTGCTATATACTTCCTTCTGAGAACTACTGTTGCTATATCCCATAGGTTAATAGGGTATAAAAGAATAAAACTGGATGCATCCCACTACCTGACTTCAAAATATGCTACAAACTACAGGAACAACAACCCCCTGCCCAAAAAAAAAAAAAAAACAGTACTGGCATAAAAATAGACACAGAGACCAATGCAATAGAATAAAGAATTCAGAAATAAATCCACACACTTATGGACAATTGATTTAGGCAAAGATGCCAAAAATATACAATGGAAAAAGGACAGACTTTTCAACAGATGGTTTAGGGAAAACTGTATTGGATATATATTCAAAGGAAATGAAATCAGTACATTAAAGAAATATCTACATCCCCAAGTTTATGCAGCACTACTCACAGTAGTAAAGCTATGGGACTAAACTAATTATATATGGATTGTTGAGGATTGTTTTAATATATGAACAAAAAAGGAGATTAACAGATCTGTTTGTTTACTTTCACCTTTCCTTTTCATTATATTTAATAATTCTGTTGAAGATAAGGTACATTGTTAAGAAAATTGTTTTCTAAAAAAAAAAAAGAAAAAGAAAAAGAAAATTGTTTTCTTTTAGTGCCTTCTGGAATGTTATATAATTTTTTCTTTAGCCATTATTGCCAGAATTCCTATCTTCATCCCAGTGCCGGTGAAGACAAAGATAAAACCAATCTACAGCTTCTGCAATAGCCATCACTGAACTGCTTGCAGAACTTGCCTGGACTCTGTATCACTTGTATGCATTGTGAACTCACTTGTAAGCATTGTGAACTATCTGTTGGTTCAGCGACTTGTGGTAGTGTTGGGGTATTTTTGCTGATGATATCATCGGTGATATTTTTCCAAAAGGAGCCGTCAATTGGCTTGGTGTATCTTCCTCCCTTCTGCTTGTCATGGTCGTTCAGCTAAAATTTTGGGGCCAACAGAGGTGAGGCAAAGAACCTCACCGCCCCGCTGGTACAAAGACTTATCCACAGGTGTGGCTGTATACTGGACCGGTAGTCAGTGACAGGTAAGATCCAATTGCAATGGTACCAACCTAAGACAGGAGGCTGACGCCTTGAGGTCAGCTCATCCGATAACGGGTAAGGACCATATGTACTATTGGACAACCTAAGGCAGGCACAGTCCCTAAGCCACAAGCTTGTTGTTTAAACAGAGAGGGGGAGATGTTGAGAGCCACAGCCGAAGGGGCCCCAGCAAACTTCCAGCTGCCAGTTGATGATTGGCTCACAGCAGCCCCAGCAAACTTCTAGCTGCCAACTGATTGGCTCCTCTGCGGTGATGCTCATTGGGCTGTTTCCCTGCCCTTTCAGACCATGGAGCTGCTCATTGGGGGACTTTTTTTGGCTCTGCCCACGAGACCCAGCCAATTAGCCTCAAGGGCAGGAGGAGTGGGGGAGGGGGAGAGGCTTGTGGGAAGCCGGTGGTGGCAGTTGGGCTCTGAAGGTTTTCCTGAGGAGCTGTTTTGTTTGGCGTGTGTGGTTCTAAAAATAGTTCATTTCTTTTGACAAGTGGCTCCTGAATTGTGCCCAGCCAGACTGCGGCAATGGATGAACAAAGAAAATGTGATACATATACACAATGAAATACTTACTATTCAAGTTATAAAGAATGAATCCTCTCATTTGTGACAACCTGGAGAAACCTGGAGAACACTACATTAAGTCAAAAAAGACATGCACACAAAGGCAAGTACCACGTGATCTCAATCATACGTGTAATTTAAAGAAGTAGAGAGTAGAAGACTGGCTGCCATTGACTGGGGAAAGGAGGGAAAAGGGCATAGAGAGGTACAGATTGGCCAATAGATACAAATATACAGATTTACAGTTGTAAATTTACAGGAGTAAGTTCTGGTATTCTACTGCACAACTGTAGACTATGGTTAATGTGTGACTATGGTTAATTCTATTGTGCTGAATGTTTCAAAACAGCAAGAAGAAAGGACGTTGGATATTCTCACTACCAGGGAAGGACAACTGTTATGAAGTGATGAATAAGCTAAATACCCTAATTTTATTACTACATGATGTACACTGAATTTACATCTCACTGTACCCTGCAAATATGTACAATTGTTCTGTGTGCAAAATTTAAAAACTAGTTTGGGGAGAAAACAAAACAAACAATAAAAACTGTAACAATAAGCCCCTGAATATAGAGCTGTCCTTGCATCTCCTGTTTCTAGTCTAGTCTCCACACAGTTAACTGGCTTATTTTTCTAGAATATTGATGAGATATTTATAAAATAGAAATGTGGTCTTGTTACTTCCCTGATTTGGAAGCCTAAATTCATTCCTTACAGCAAAAGAGTTTGAACACATTATCATGGTATTACTGATGACAGCCACCTTGCCAGCCTCATTTTGAGGTGGTCCACATATCCCTAAGGTCTAGTCATACTAGCTACTTGCCATCCCTGGCTGACTGAAACGCCTGTCTTACCAGCTCTCCCTGCCTCATTTGCCTAGTTCTTTCCTCCTCATTTTTAAAGAGCCACCTCCTTTCTATAACTTTCTGTCTCCAAAGAATATCTTACTCATGTTTCCACCACCCAGACAGACACGAGTTTAAAAGGTACATTAGTGACTGTTTGCTGACTCTCCACCTCATGGAGAGATTTTGGAGGGTGAGGACAACTTTTGTTATTTTTGTACCTTAAGACCTAACTAGGCATGCCTTCTGGAATGAGCAAGCCCTCCATTAGCTCAGTTAACTAAGATAATAACAACAATAATATAACAGTCTTCCCCATCTCTTCTCTTTCAAACCTATTCCAAGCAGGTTTTCATCTGTCCCTCTTCAAAGAAACTGTCCTCAAGGTTCCCTGGTAGTCTCTTCAAACCCAACAGTCAACCCTGAATACTCAAACTGATCTGCAGCATCCTACACAGCTGATTTTGAAAAACTTTCTTCACATAGTTTCCAGAACATCACACCTTGCTGTTTTTTTCTCCTGTTCCACTGGCCATTTGTCAATCTCCCTGAACTTTAAATACTGGAGTACCCTCAGTTCAGTCCTCAGAATTCCATTTACATTCTCATTGATGACTTCATTCAGTCCCATAGTTTTATGCCATCTCCCTCCAATGACTACAAAACTCACATACCTGGCCCCAAACTCTCTAGTACATTTGATATTTGAAACTGAATTCTTGATATCTTTTTCCAATGCATCCCTCCTAAAAGTCTTATCTACCTCTAGTAATGGTAATTTCTGACATCTACAAGTTAAGTATCATCCTTGATTCTTTTCAATCTTATACCCCACTTCTAATCAATGAATTTCAGTGAGTCTACAGACCCAGAATCCTACCATCCCTCACTACTTTTTCCGCTAACTCTTTAGGACAGACCACCTCATCTTTCTCCTAAACTGTTATACACAGCAGCCCAAATAATTCTCTTTTAAATAATTAGGCACATCATATCAACTCTTGTGCTTAAATTTCTTCAAAGGCTTCCTGTTTTTCTTAGAGTAAAATGCATGATCTAGTCCCTGGCTATCTCTCTGGTCTCATCTATCACTGATGATCTTGCCTTTTACTCTTTTCCAATCACATGGGCTTCTCTGATGTTCCTGGAAGAGGCCAAGCATGCTCCCACTCCAGGGCCTTTGCATTTCCTGTTTTTCCAACTGTTTCCCAAAAGATGCTCTCCCTACTAGAAAATAAGTTCCACATGGGTCAAGAGTTTTGTCTGGTTTCCATCTTACCCCTGTGATTAAATCTTTAACTCCTGTTGAACAAGTGGGGTCTTATCTGGGTGTCTAACTTCCCAATGTTCTTCAAGGATCTGCTTCAATGTTATCTTCTTAGAGTTGTCTTCTTCTGCCCAAATAAAACTGTAACTTTTCTCTTTTCTTCCCATCCTTCTTACCTAGTTTTTCATAGCTCCCGACACAATCTGACATTAAATTAGATATTCAGTTATTCCTTATCTGCTTCCTCTACTAAATGGATCATCAGCCTACCACTGAGTACCTAAGCACACAGTATGTATTTGTTGAATGAATAAAGAGACTATTCGCCTATGTGTCCCATCTTTCACCCTCTCACGTGACTCCTTCCCCTTTTATGAATCTCCAGCACCTCTTAAAGCACTCAGTATTTTCTTCTCAGCTCAGAGTTGTAAATGTCTATTGAAGGACAAATCAAAGAACAATGAGAAGATCTGAAACCTTGAAACATTAAAAACCAAAAAAGAAGCTGGAGATTGAGATATTTCACTTGGGCAAGATGATTAGGGGAGCCAAAGTGACACAATGAGGAAATAATATTAACAGAAAATAGTTCCAGAAGGCAGATTTAGCTATGCCATAACAAGCTTAAGTATTATACTCCAATAGCATAACAAAATCTTCTAAGCACTCAACACTCTCGCTTTTGAAATATTTTATAATTACACTAGATCTGACATGATCTTCCTGACAATTCTGTATAAGCTCTAAGTCTATTAATAGCTCAAGGATCATCACAAACACCATAAATTTTTAACTGCAGAATTACTTTTGAATTTCATTCTTTTATGATTAGACATCACTATACATACAACATATTTATAAAACTGAAAGTTTCTTTGAATTTAGTTACTAACTATATATGTAATTTGGGATACAGCAAAGGAAGTGTTGCTAGGCAGTGATAGCCATAATGGAGAAGGGCTACTGTACCCTGAGGGAAATGCAGATCAACTCCACCATGACAGAAGGGGCCAAAAGCATATATCTAACTACTTCTATACTTCTATCTAACTACTTTTATCTAAGTACTTCCACTTATCTATCTAGCACCTTCAACATAAGCATGTTGAATTCCCCTTCTGCTTGAACAGCTTTTTTGCAAACATTCAGAAATGACTGAGATTGCTCCCACCTAATCACAAAGGTTTTGATTAAATGGCTTCCTTTGTTCCCAGTTGTCAGTGGCATTTTAGGCATAAAAATTATGGTAATCATCTGCTTAAAGGTTAAAGGTCTGTGTTTACATTTCAAGTAATATGCTTGAAGAGAGCAAGAGAGTCACAAAAATGTCAGACTGACATAAATAAATGGCATGTGCTTATTGTGCACTTTAAAAAAAGCTCCTAAACTGGATTATTGTTTCAGTTTATACCAGTCTAATATGTAAAGGAAGACTTTACATATTAGACTGGTATAAAGTCCTCGAAGACTCAGAAATAAAATCTTAATCTTTATTTTCACAATGAAAGTCACATTTTGGTTTTTTAGCCTTTCCTGCCATTCATTTATGACTACAAAGAGAATTCATACTTACAGACTTTTCTGAAAAAATTTAATATACATTTTTATTATTAAAATTCAAAGCTGTCACAGGTCTTAAAGCAAACAATTTAGTTAGCATCACCAAATAGAAGATTAAAAATTCCCTCATTTCTGGTACCATTATCACCAACATCAGCTTCCTTTCCTACTTTTCTTCTATCAAACTTCTTTTCTTAGACTTTTCTTTGATGTGTCAAACAAATTTTATTATTTTACATGGAATTTAAATAATAAATTATTTTAGGTGTCATTTTTAAAATCATGATGATTCAATTTGCCTTTAACAGTTTAGAGAAAAGCAAAAATTTAGAAGATATTATGGAGAAAAATTACATTATGAAAAAATTATTTATTAAGATTTCAACTGACAGGTAAGAGAAAAATAAAAATAAAATATTACTTCCATCTAGCTGAATCCAGGTTAATTAGGCTATAAACTATTTTACTACACAAAGAATATACTGAACATCAAGAAACCAATTAATGTTCTCTGTCATTTTATATGTAAATTAATGAAGTGAGAAAATATGTCAACTTAAAAAAACCTGAGAACAAAGTCTAATAAATGATAAATAGATTTTCTAAAATAATAAACCAATGCTTTTCAGTATGAAAAGACAGAAACTAACAGGAAAAAAAATGGAAAACTAATGAAAATTTTCAGGAAAACTTGTATTGTACTGTATTATACTTCAGAGGGATCAGGACACTGCAGAGACCCTTTCAAAGGGCAGTGATCTTTACAAACTGAAGGAGGAACACCTGCTTACATGGTCTTCTCATTCAACAGGCGATCTTTTGATTCCAGACATGGTAATAATAAAGACTTTAAGAAAGGATATGCTAAGAAGATAATGTGACCAAGGAAAAAGTAAAAACAGGCAAATTTACTTATTTATTGGGCAAGGGAAAGCACAGTTAGCTTTTAAATACACATCTCTAAATTTGACAATTAGACAAGTTCAGGAAAAAACTTATCCAAAGATCACAGAAGTTAGGCAGATACCATAGATACTTTATTATTAGGCAGCTCATCTCAAAGAAGAGCTAGTTTAGTACCACTGCTTACTTACTTGGTCAGGCCATTTCATTGTATATCTATGCGGGAAATTACAAACAAATCTGAAACTATGGTTGATAATCATAATCTATTAACTACAGAGATGACAGAGAAACTGCCAGACTCCAATGGTGAATTTCAGCCCATCTTGGCATTCTTTCCCTTTTTTAAAAAATTCCAGTGCTGGGGACTGAACCCTGGACCTCACACATGGTGGGCAGGTGCTCTACTGTTGAGCTATACCCATAACTCCCTCAGCTTGTTTCTCGAGAAAACAAGAAAAACTTAGGCTGTGGACTAAGATCTGTAGAATAAGACTGGATGACTAAGGTCATGCTAAGAATCAAACAAAGAGAATCCAAAATGAAACACAGAAAAGTTCCAACATATTTGAAAGCCAACAGAGTTCATAAAACGAAGGCTTTTGCAGGATGGGGGTAGGATGGGTTAATAAAGGGAGGGGGCTTGTCTGGTCAAACAAGGATCCTTGATTTGAATGAAGATTTAAGATTAAATAGATAGCAAAGCCAGGGGGAAAAGCCAAATTAAGTTAGGAAATATGAAACCTAGGGATCTGAGTTTATTCGTCTACTCCATGAACATATACTGAAGAAATGCTGTATGCCAAGGTAAGTACCATGACTTAAACTCAGCCTCCACATTCATGGGTTCCACATCTGTGGATTCAACCAACTGTAGATCAAAACTATTTTTTTTTTAAAGAAGTATCAGTACTGAATATGAATAGGATTTTTCCTTGTTATTACCTAAATAATATAGTATAACTATTTACATAGCATTTCGATGGTATTAGGCATTTTAAGTAATCTAGAGATGATTAAAGTAGGTCATATGCAAATATGATGCCATTTATACAAGGGACTTGCACATCTGGACTGTGCTATTTGCAGTGCCTCCTGGAACCAATGTCCCAGATATTGAGGGGCAACTGCATTTAAAAAAAAAGAAGAAGGAGGAGGAGGAGGAGGAGGGAGAAGGGGAGGGGGAGGGGAAGGGGCAGAAGGAAGGAAGGAAGGAAGGAAGGACGGAAGGAAGGAAGGAAGGAGGGAAGGAAGGAAGGAAGAGAAAAGAAAAGAAGTACAGGATTTACTGGGTCAAAACATCTCCAAATGATCAAGGAGAAGTTCACTGCTTATTTTCTTCTGTTTCACTCTGTTCACCTAAGGTATCAAAACACACTTCTCACATTTTCCACATCTCTGCTAAAGATCACCACCCAACACTCTGCTTCATTTTCATCTTAGCAGTTATCAGCCTGTTTCACTATATTATATATAGTTTTTTGTCTCTGCTCCAATAAAATACAAGTTCTAAAGAAGATAGGAATTATCTCTATGCACTGATGCTTTCTTAGCATCATAACTATGCCTGGCATATAATAATTATTTCAATAAATATTTCTTATAAGAATTATTACATTTGATTTATAAAAAACTTCCAATAATAGAAGTATGCACATAATATAGAATTTAAGAAAAAGAAAATGATTGCTTGTTTGGGGTTGGTTGAAAGAATGAAGAAAAATTCAGAGAAGCCTGGGGTTAATGTAGACACAGAGAAACATCCTGAAACACATAAATTTCTGACCATGGTGACCAACCACAAGAAAAAGATTTTTTTTTTAACTTACATATGACAGCAGACACATTACAATTCTTATTACATATATAGAGCACAATTTTTCATATCTCTGATTTTATACAAAGTATATTCACACCAATTCGTGTCTTTATACATGTACTTAGGATAATAATGATCATCACATTCCACCATCATTTATAACCCCATGTCCCCACCTTCCCCTCCAACCCCTCTGCCCTATCTAGAGTTCCTCTATTCCTCCCATGCTCCCTCTCCCTATCCCACTATGAATCAGCCTCCTTATATAAAAAAAAAATTTGGCATTTGCTTTTTGAGGATTGGCTAACTTAGCATTATCTTCTCTAACTCCATCCATGTACCTGCAAATGCCATGATTTTATTCTCTTTTATTGAATATTACTCAGATTTTTAAAAAAAATTTTAAATGTTGTGTTAGCTTAAAAACTACAGAGGGTCCCCTTTGTGTTGCCATCTAACCCATCTTCTTGAAGCATGCATTTCATCATGGATGCAATTTTAGGATTCAATTGTCAAGAACTGGGCTCCTACTACATAGAAAACTAAAACCAAACTTTCTTCCTGAATTAAAAAACTATTTATACAGTGATCTAAGACTCTGTCTAAAACAAAGCTTCTCAGCATGTACCAGTGCCCCAACCACAAACATATGCCAGACTATAAGCAATCTCTGTTTTACTTTCTATATGCATTTAGCATAATACTAAAGAGTTCAGGTACTTCATAATACATAAAAACACACATTTATATATAGTTGATTAGATGATTGACTTCTACTCTATATAACAAAGGAATTAATTCTAGTTACTTACCAAATCAATAAGGCTTTCTTGGATTCTGTTGAGAGTTGTTCTTAATCTACTACTACTAAGACCAAGTCCTGTTGATTCCAACTTAAAAAAAAAAAGGCATAGTTATATCACTCTAGAGATGATTTTGCAAATGATGCATCTTAAAATTAACCAAAGTATTTGATGAGTTTCCAATTAGTTAGCCTTCAGAGGGTTTCCAAAAGGCATTAAAAAATTCTAGCACATCAAGGAAAGAAGTCAAACCTTAGCCCTTAAGGGAATCAAAGCACAATTTACTCATGAGCAATCTTATGAATTAGCAGGAGAATTTCTTTCCCACAAGTTATTAGCTTTAGTTACAAAGCTTAAGGTTTTAGATACTTAAAGAGAGCATCCTCTATTGTAGTTAAGGTTTGCTGCTGTATATTTATCTAAAAGGAAAATGCAGAATGTTACTAATTTATTTTTCTTATACAAATTAAAGACAGCCTAAATCCTCATTCAAAAATTAATCAAATTTTCTTAGGCTTAGTAAACATTTCACAGCATAGAATTCTACTCATTATCACAAAGCCAAAGCACTCACAAAAACATTGACACAAGAGAATAAATGAGAAGAGTGACTTGATACTTAAGACATGAAAAGCCAGTGAGTCAGTTCTTGGTGTGATAATTCAAATGATGAAAATAAATTTGAGAGATAATCATAGACACCTAGATATTTGGAAAAAAAGTTAAAATGTTCTCTGAGCCAATAAATTAGAAACAATAATTATTAATAGTAAGCTATAAAATATATATTTCCATTAGTATATTCATAGATACATGTATAACTGTGAATATATACCCATACCCACGAGCATGCATACACACTTATTAATACTCTTCTTCTCCAATCCAAGAACGAGAAATTTACACATGTCAAAAAGTCCCAAGCTAAAATAGCTAATGTGATGACACTATATAGTAAAACAGGAACTAATTGCTAATTTTAATAATTTTATTTTTTCTAGGTTTTATACACCTCATTAATTCATTTTTCTTCCCTTTTCATTAAGGTATTTTTATATATAAATTAATTGGTTTTAAGTATACAGTTTGACAAATTTTGGTAGTTGTTACAGTCTTGCAACCAGCTCACAATCGAAATATAGAATTCTCTCCTCTTTTGAGAATGTGCTCATGCTGTCTGCACTTATTTTCTCCCCACATCCTTAACCTTTGATCAGCTTTCTGTCACTAAAATTTTAGCCTTTTCTAAAATCTCAAATAAATGGAATCATAGTGTGCTATCTTTAGTTTAGCTTCTTTTATCAGCATGCTTTTAGGATTCAATTGTGCTATGAGTCCGTTCCGTTAGTATTTTGCACTTGTTTAATACTTAATAATATAGATAGACAGCAAATCTGTTTGCTTATTCACCAGTCTCTAAACATTTGGGTTCCAGTTTGGCCTATTTGTATAATGCCTCAGTGAATTTGCACTGAGGTGTCAGTCTTTACCTGGACATATATTATTTTTAGTTCTTTTGGGTAAATACTCATAAGTGTAATTTCTGGTTAATATTTTTAACTTTATCAGATATTGCCATACTGTTTTCTAAAGTAACCAGAACTTTTTCATTTCCACAAGCAATGTATATGAATTTTAGTTGCTCCATGTCATGAACTTAATGTTTGTACTTCCCAAATTCATGGTAAAGCTATGGCTCATAATGTGATGCTATTTGGAGATAATCAGGGTTAGATGAGTTCAGGAGGGTGAAACCCTGGTACAATGGGATTAGTGTCTTATAAAGAAGAGTCAACTGAGAGCTTACTCTCCCCACCAAATGAGCAGAGGAAAGGCCAAATTATAACACGATGAGAAAGCAGCTCTCTATAAGCTAGGAAGAGAGTCCTTGGGAACTAAATTGGCTGGTACTGTGATCTTGTTTCTTCAGCCTCCAGAACTGTGAGAAATAAATTTGTTTTTAATGTTGCTCAGTCTATGATTATTTTGCTATGGCAGCCTCAGCAGACTAAAACATGCACAATTTTAACAATCTGTGATGTTCTTTCAATTAGCCATTCCAGTAGATATGCAGTAGCACTGCATTTCTGATGACCAGTGATGTAGAACACCTTTTCACATGTCTTCTTTTGTGATATATTTGATCAATTTTTTTTGCCCATTTTTATACTGGATTCCTTATTTTCTTATGGAGTCCCAAAAGCTGTTTATACATTGTGGAAACATGCCTGTTCTCAATATGGTTTGCAAGATTTTCTCCTAGTCTGACTTGCCTTTTTGTATTTCTGTCTTTCAAAAAGCAAAAGTTGCTACTCATGAAGTCCTTTATCAATACTTCCCTTTATGATTCATGTCTTTTTAAAGCAGCATATGCCCAACTAAATTGCCAGAGATTTTTTTCCTATGTTGTTTTTTAGTTTTAGTTTTTTTTTGTTTTTTTTTTTACTTTTGTGGACATATGTCTTTATTTCTCTTTGGAATGTAACTGTTGGATCATAGAATAAGTGTGTGTTTATAAGAAACTGCCAGTTTTCCAAAGCAGCCAAACCATTTTACACTTTTGCAATGTATGCGAAATCCAACAGTTTTACCTCTTTACCAACATTTTATGTGAGGTGGGATATCATTTTAGTTTTAACATGGATCTTCCTGATGATCAATATTTTGATCACCTTTTCATTTGTTAGTGGGAATTTTTAAGTTTCACGGTTTTGGATCTTATTTGAGTTTTATAAACAGTGAAAACATTGAGACTGAATATCACATTAACTGTTTTATGGAGGCCCATAATTTGGTTAAGGAAATTCTCTGCTCTAACTAGTTTCCTGAGTTTTTAAATCACAAAATTGTCAAATGCTTTTAAAAATATTTAAAGTCACGAGTTTTTCTTTTAAAGAATATTAATTGGTGAGATACACTGATTCTGGGATAGGATTTTAGGCTGTTAAATCAATTCTGTAGTCTCAAGATAAATACCACTTGATCATGAATCAATTTTCTAAAACCTTAAGGATTTCTTAAAGTGTATGTACATAAGAGATACTGGACTGTTATCCAGTATCTCTGTGGTGTCATCATCTGTTTTAGGAATGAAGGTAATACTGGTGTCACAAAACAAATCGTCAAACCCCTTTTCCTCTATTCTTTGGCATATTATGTAGTGTTAATACTTTTTGAAGCTTTTTATTTATAAATTTAAATTTATCTAAATGAAAAAGAACTGCTCAAGTTTTCTACTTGTTAGGTCAATTTTTATAATTCAAGTTTGCCAAGGAATTAATTCATTTCATCTAGTTTGGAAAATTTATTGGCATAATATTGTTCAAAATATTTCCTATAGTCCGTTTAAGCATCTGTAGTGATGCTCTCCATTTCATTTTTGCTACTGACAATTTCCCTTATCTGTTAATTTTTCCTTATCAGTATAATTAGCATTTTATCAATTTTATTCATATCTTATAAGAACCAATTTTTGGTTTTTTTCCCCTATTGCTTTTGTTTTCAATTTCTTCTTTTACCTTTACTATTTCTCTCTTCTTCCTGCTCTTTTTGGGTTTAATTTGTACTTCTTTTTCTAGCTTCCTAAGGTGGAAATTGTGAACATTAACTTGAGATGTTTTTCTGGTATCAGCATTTTAAAAACTACATACTTTTCCTCTGCACATAGGTGCATCCCACCTATGTTGTGTTTTCATTATTATTTGGCTCAAAACATTTTCTCATGTGATTCTTCTTTGCCCCAATTATTTGAAAGTGTGCTGTTTAATTTTGAAATATTTAGAAGTGTGTGTGTGTGTGTGTGTGTGTGTGTGTGAAAGAAAGAGAGAGAGAGAGAGAGAGAGAGAGAGATGCGATATGCTTGGGATTGCCCAAGGCCTTGTGCACATAGGCAAGCACTGTACCTCTGAGCTACATCTCCAGCCCTAGTTATCTTATTGTTATGGATTTCTAACTTAACTCATTGTCATTGAATAACATGCTGTGCATTGTTTCAATTTAAAAAAAATATTAGGATATGTCTATGGCCCAGAATATGATCTACCTTGATAAAAGTAGATACTTTTATCTACTTTTTAAAAATCTACTTTCATAGGCACTGGAAAAGAATATTTATCCTGTCATTTTTCTGTCAGTTTGATATGTTGTCCCACATGTATCAATTAAGTCATTATGGTTGATGATACTGTTCAAATCTAAGTATTTGCTGATTTTGTCTATTTTACTATATTAGTTATTGTTTGCTCTTAAAGTCTCCAGCTATGGTTGAATTTTATTTTCCCTTTAATTCTATCAATTATTGTTTTATCTATTTTGAAGCTGTTATCAGGTGCTTCACATTTATATCATCATATTTTTCTTGAATTGATGCTTATATCATTATTACTCTGATAATACATTTTATCTGCAGATCTAGTTTACCTGAGATTAATATATTCACTAAAGCTTTTTTATGCTTGATATTTATATGGCATATCTTTTTCTATCCATTTGTTTTTAACCTATGTGGGCTTTTTTTTTCATTTTAACATTTAAGGTATGTTATTATTTTTAAGTGAGGGCTTTGTTTTTAATCTGTCCAATCAGACAGATTAAATGTCTGGTCTATTAACATGAGATGAAATCATTAGTTGGATCTGTATCTACCATTATATGTAGATTTCTACTTCCCAATAATTCTTTATATTCTTACTTGGAATAATATCTATTGACTTCTCTTCAAGTTCACATGCCTTCTTTCATGTCTATTTAGTTATTAAGTACATTCATCATTTTTTTTCCATTTTTTTGAAATTGTATTTTCAGCTCTAAGATGTCACTTTTATTTTTTTTTATTACTGTCACTATTAGAACTTAATTCTCTGCTGACTTGCTCATGCATTTAAAACATGTTCTTTTTTACTTCATTAAAGACAGTCAAAGTCGTACTTCATTGAGATTAAGCCTTTCTTAATTCTAATATCTTGGCATCAGATTAGATTTTTTTTATTTAGTTAGATTTTACTTAACTATCTGCTCCACTTTTTTGATTTATGCATCTGAATATTCTAGACTTTGTTTTTTCTTCTCCCATAATTAATATTTCCTTTATTTTCAGTATGTGATTTTCTTGGCTGGGCTTAACTATAAACTGTCTTACGCAGCAGCTTTGTTTCTGTTCAGATCATTTTTAAAAATATATTTTTAGTTGTAGATGGACACAGTATGTTTTATTTATTTTTTTATGTAGTGCTGAGGTTCGAACCCACTGCCTTACATGTGCTAGGCCAGCATTCCACCACTGAGCTACAACTCCAGCCCATCTATTCAGATCTTTTTCTTTGAGTAGGTTGTAGTTACTCTGTGCTACAAAAACAATGGTTCATGGATTAGTCAAATATAAGTAAGGTGAATGTAATCATCTCTTCTATAGCTACTTCCCTTCTCAGTTTCCTCCACTCTTAACAGTATCCCTGGTTTCCTGGATCTACTTTTCTAGTCACCAAGTGCAGTGAAGATGCAGGGTTTCTCAGGCTTATCTCCACTTATGTGCCACATGGACTTCACTAAGCCCTGGGTAAAAGCCATAGGCATGGGGTTTATTCATATAGCTCCCCTTTCTCCTCCCTTTACATTAACATGAACTCCCCACCAGTCTATTTGCTTCTTTTGCTTACTCTCCAGAATGCTCAAACAGTTGGCTTTTGAATAACATCCAGGTTTTTATAGTTATTTTCTATAGAAAATATCATCCAGTAAGGTCTCAGTCTCTCATACCTGGAAGTGAAATAACTTCCTTGAAGTTTAAATAGTCAATCACAGACTACTCTACAGGGAAACAGTTTTATTAATAAAAGGTAATTAAATTTATTCAGGCTTACAAACTGTTGTCAAGAACCCTCCTAACACCTACTTGAAAAGCAAATCATTAGTACACTGAGCCCTGGGCACCTATTTTCCACTTTGTGCTTAGTAGTGTGTGAAGGTAAGCTACAAAATGACTGGTCTTCATAAGAGCACAGTTAAGACCAAGGAAAACGTAACTCAAGAGAAGAATGGAAAGCCTGAGGCAAGGCAAGATGAAGAAATACTAAGAGTGACATTATTACAACAGAATTTAATGGATTAGATATAAAATAAAGCATGGTGTAGTTCAGTGAGGAGCCAGAGCTTCTGGAAGAATTAGTGTCAACAGGAGGAAATCTCTGGATTAATGCATGCAGTGCCCCCCACCTACCGCCAATGATTTTCTAAAAACCAGAACACCCAGGAAAACATGCTTATAATTCCTCAAGGAGCATCCAACTAAATTCACTCACAGTAGTCCCTTTCTTCTGGGAGAGAAGCAAGTGCAAGTACATACTTGTTCTTTCTATTCCACCTACCATCTGATTCTTTCACTCCTTTCCTACCAATGAAAACTTAACAGTTAATAAAGCAATTTAGTGAATGTTATTTGGAGGCAATCTGGAGTATGTAGTTGTTTTTATAAATATGGGAATTTCTAGGAATGGGCTTGAAAAGCTTATTCTCTTAAGAAATCAAAACTATTCTTCAACATTGTATGCATACATGTGCTAACTTGTGTTTTTCATTTAGAGATTGTCTTCCTCCAAAAGTGATTTAAAATAGTTAAGAAGAATATAATCTGACAAAGAAAACAAAATAAAACAAACCAACAAAAACTAATAAAGCAAAATACAGGCAGAGGAGGGAAATGGACTATTTATTTTTATAAATTTGTTCAGAAAAACCCCTTTCATAAAGATTCAGTCATTCCTTGAGTATTTTTTTTTAATTTTGCAAAATCAAAAATAGTAGGTTCAAATTTTAAGCTATTCTGTTTGAAAATGTTCATATTTTCAATATTTACTTTGTAGCTAAAAGTTAGTATTAATAAATGTAATCTAAAATGGAAAAGGCCGTTCTTAAAAAGTACAAGTAAACCAGGTACAGTAGTGCACACCTGTAACCCCGCTATTCCAGGAGGCTAGGGCAGAAGGACTGTAATTTCGAGGCTAGCCTCAGCAACTTAGTAAGACCCTGTCACAAAATAAAAAAATAAGGGCTGGGAAGGTAGCTCAGTGGTAGAACACTCCTGAGTTCAGTCCCAAGTACAATAAATAAATAAATAAGTGAAAGAAAGAGGAACAGAAAATGCTATATTTACTCATGCATACTTACTCATACAGATATTTTATATTGGCTCACATAAAGCAAACTATTCGTAATATAACCTAAGGGCAGATACCACTGTTAAAATCTCCTAACGGTTATCTGTTTCAATGTAATTACTTTGTGTTGAGTCTTATATAACTGAAAATGCATTCAACATATTTTCCATTAAGCACCTAACAACACTCCACCAACCTTCTCAGGTTCTAATGAGCCCCACTGCAAACAAATTCACTCCAGTACAAAATCAGGTGGAAAGTCATGTCCCACACCAATTAGATTGCCAAGAGATTTTAAATGATGCTATTGTAGCACATTTTATCAATAATATTGTCCCAAACTGTTCTGTACAATATGGTAGTCAACAGTCACATGTGGCTATTATCTAAAAATAAATTAACTAAAATTAGATACAATTAAGAATTCAGATCCTCAGTCACATCAGTGACACTTTGAGTACTCAAACGCCATAGGCAGCTACCACACTGGGCAATGCAAACACAGAACATTCCCAATTACTGCAAAATCTCTAGGACAGCACTAGTCTGGAGGAATAATTCGGAAGACAGAGTAAAGACTCTGTAGAAGACTGAAAGTTTCTGATACTTAGCTAAAACCCTATAATGTCTTCCTCTGTTAACATTTATTTAGTGAGTTTCCAAATTCAGTGATAATTAGTACTCATTTTTAAGTAACATAAATTCTGCAGCAACACTTTATCTCTCATTATATTAGCATTCTTTCTAAAGAACAATTGTCAAAATTAGGAACATAGGAAATTCAAATCCTATATAAAAAGATCATCTCTTTGATACACTTGTGATCATTGGATATGAATATTAATATGATGAATGTTAATTATACATTAAAACTTACATGTTTTTGAAAAGGAAACATGATATTAGAAAAGTTGCTATTATGGTATATCCCTATGACCCAGTGGGATGTTCTTAAACGGAAAACTGTCAAACATCTATGCAACCACATAATAATTTCCAAGCATGAGATTTGTTCAAATATCATGGTATTCTCATTTAAGAGTAGAAAAATAATACTCCACTAGGAGTAGAAAAATAATAATAGTTTTGGGAACCCAAAAAGGAGATGTAAGAAACATTACCTCTAGCAGTCAGATGGTTCAATTAAACAAAACTTCAATTATTTTAATAAATACTTGTTATTACCTTTAAAATGTATTAGAAAAGTTTACCTATCCAACTGCTAAAGTTGTTAGTCAACATTTAAAAAGTCTCATTGAATATGTAGTAAATATATACAAAGTAACCTGAACATGTTTCATTGAGAAATATGTCCAGATTAGAAACAGATATTATATTTTTTCTGCCAAAAATTTGAATAGCATACAATATGGTTATCATATCAAAGCTTAAAATTAATATTTAAATAAGGAAACAGGCAGACAGAAAGCTGATATTAATAATTTGAAACCAACATAATCTTCAAAATAATGTTATCTAAGAATGTCATGTTATATAAGAATAAACATTTTTTATTTAAAAAATAAATAAATTTTAAAATAAGCATTTTCTCTCCAAAGGTTGACTTACTGAATCATTCCGGCCAAAAAAGGTATATATTGCATATAAGTAATAATCAAATAGCTGAGACATGAAATGGATAACATCAAAGGCAATAGGCTTAAGAATGTTCATCATCTGCATATATTTCCCTGAAATGAAAAAAAAGTCCAAAATTAAATGAAATAAAATACCTGATATTTTATAATTCTAATATAATGATAAAAAAGAATAAAGTATTATCCTCAAATATTTAAATAAAATGAAATACTGCCTCCTTGGTCACATGAGCCTTGTTTCAAGTATTCAGTGGTCACATGTGGCTGGTGGCTACTATATTACCAGCAGAAATTATAAACAGTCCCAACATACTGGAAAGTTCTACTGGACAGCACTGATGAATGATACCTACCCATTATTATATTTTACAAATTTTGTCAATTTTTTATAGAACTCCCATACTCTACCTCAAAAGATGCTCTACAAACAACATAGTTCCTCTTTTCTAGGAAATTCTAGAAATGTTTAAGTGTAATAAAGTAAAATACAACATACATAAGAAAAAGAGCTTTCATAATCTTACACACACACAACAGATGTAAAACGGCAAGAGAAAAGAGGACACAGCCACTCTCCCTTCTTTTCAACTCTAGTCCTGCTGAAATCTTGTGTCAGAGACAAAGAACATTTCTTTATATCCACAAAGTATCAAGAATATATGCTCCTCATTCCTTCCTTTGGGAGATGCCAATATTCTATTCTTTCTCTAAACATATAATCAGATAGTCACAAGAAAAAAAATTTAAACCAAATATCTATATTTATAAACTTGCTACTGTATTTTAAGGGTACATGATAGATGGGCTGAACCAAAGAACAACTACAAGTCCTTAATTCTATTTTATTTTGTTCCCTTCCATAATATAGGGAAAGAAATCTATCTATTAAAAATACTCTATACCTTCTTCTAAAACAATTAAATTTTAAACAGGCCATTTACTTAATTTCCAAATAATTCAGGTGCTAGCTCAACTTCATATAACTTGTAGTTATAAATTTTAAATTGGCACTATTGAAGATAGCATAATTCAGAAGAAAATACATTAACTGCAGTAGAAGAAATGAAAAATTTACTATCAAAACCATTTCTTTACCTCAGTACATGTGTCTTAATTTATGTGACAGACAATCCTAAGTAACAGATGGTTATAAAGAGAAACTCAAATACAAGTACATATCAAAATAAAGTAAGATCTTTCAACTCATATTCCAGTCTTATTCCTATTTATAAATCTTTTGTTTTAGAGTCATCTTTCCCAATTAGTTTGTGTGTTCTGAAATTTTAAAAATAATCAACATTTTAAAATATTTGAAAGATATGCTCCTAGAACATTCTGGATAATTATGCTATTATTTCCTCAAATACAAACATAGTTACCTACACTACAACTAGTTAACACATTTAACAATGTAACATTGTGAAGAAAAAAACAGAAAAATATTTTAAACAGTACAAGAAAAATAGACAAAGTAGAATGCAAATAACTGAGCTGATATATATCCAGAATACACAATTCCTCTTCATTTCTAGTAAGATAAATCATTGCTCAGATACTTAATCTTGAGAAAAGATATGAAAATGAATTATGAATAAGTAAAGGCTATTTAACTTTTTTGGTAAAGGTTATTTTAAATGTACATTCAAAATAAAAAAAAAGATTCCCTGTGAAAATAAAATTTAAAAATAATATTTATTCATTCAACAAACACTTTTTGAAGACTTTCTACATATCTGGCTTTGTGTTAAGGTACAAGGACACAAAGTCCCTGCTGCTCTCATACCTTACAAGGCTATGCCTGGAAGGTGATGATCAAGGAGGAGGCTGCCAGTGTATTAAAGTGCATGAGAATGAAGATTGTCTATTCAGGCCAAGGGAGTAAACAGGCAGAGAGCAGTTCTTCTCAGATCTTACTCAATTAGAGGATTTTAAAATGAATTGAGCTCAGATCTGAGAAGGGGATGAAAAGGCAAGGACAGAAAAAAAGGAGAAATCTAAAAACATTTCTAGAACAGGGGTTGGCAAATCCTTTCTGTATAAAACCAAACAGATATTTCTGGCTCTGCATACCACACAGTCTCTGTGGCTCTGCTGCTCTCTGCTTTGATTACTTAGCCCTGCCACTGTAGGACAAGCAGCCACAGAAAGGGAGTAAAGACATGAGCATGACTGTATCCTAATAAAACTCTGTTTACCAGAAAAGGCAGCCAGCCCGACTCTGGCCTACATGCTAGTTTGTTAAACCCTGTTTTAGATGGCTGACCATGGATAGGAACAGGTTGACGGAAAATATAAAGAAGCTATTTAACCATAACAAGGACATAGAGGACGTGGAAGCTACTCATAGAGGAGTGACTGCTTAGAATCAAGTTGATATAGTAAGAGTAAAAAATGGGGCTGAAAAGGATGAAATGGCAGGTCCCATGTAGGACTGACAGCATCAGTCTATATTGCCCCAGCCCTAGCCCCCCTCTAGCAGATAGAGGCATAGGCTGCTACAATTTACCCACAGACAAAAACAAAAACAAGCCGGTATGGTGGCACATGCCTGTAATCCCAGCAGCTCAGGAGGCCAAGGCAAGAGGATCACGAGTTCAAAGCCAGTCTCAGCAAAAGTGAGGCGCTAAGCAACTCAGCAACTCAGTGAGATCCTGTCTCTAAATAAGATACAAAATAGGGCTAGGGATGTGGCTCAGTAGTTGAGTGCCCCTGAGTTTAATCCCTGCTACCCCCAACCCCCACCAAAAAACAAAAAATGAGAAGAAAAGACTTTAGGGCTCCTCTCTCAAAAAGTATATAAAGCAAACTAACCTCACGCACACAAAAAAAATAAATAAACAAACTTTAAAATTTCATAATAAATTACAAAAGCTTAGGCTTTTAGATTGGATACTGGCAACAGAGACTAAAGTCTAACTCATTCTGGGATTTTGGGGTTCTTTCACCATAAAGTAAAGACTGCCAGTAAGTACCCCAGTCTTGTCCTATGACACCAAACCTACCCAATCAGAATTCCTATTGAGGAGAAAGAGCCAGCTCAGACACAGATCTAATTACACAGAAGAAGAGACCTACAACAGCTATGTAGGCCTTTATCTTAAATATACATAAAAAATTTTAAAAAAAATAGTCAAGTGCATAAGAAAACCTGGAGCATGAGAGTAAAAAGAGAAGCTGATCACAGAGAAAGCAAAATAATTCAAGCTAAAGAAGAGAGACGCGATAATTATATAATACCCTATACCACTAGAATATTTAAAAAAAGAATATGGCTCTTAAAGATTAAAAATATCATTTTTAAAATAAAAAATTAAATAAAAGGGTCACAAAGAAGTTTCCAAAAAGGGTCAAGAAAAAACAAGAATACAGAAAATATCAGAGAAAATAAGACAAAAAGGACCAATTTAAGAGACTAAACACTTGAATAAAGGAGAGACAGTGAGAGAGAATGAGAACAAATAAAATAGGTGGCAATTATCAAAGAAATACTAGTATCAGTCATAAGGAACATAGGAGCCCTGAGACTGAGAGTCCACAAACTACTGAACATACTTATTAAAAAAGAACTCACACCCAGCATATCAACATAGAATTTGAGAATGTCAAGGGGGAAAGAAAATAATAAAAGCTTTCAGAGAGAAAGAGATGGGGCCGGGGGCAGGGGGAGTAGAAAGAAATTCAACTATAATATAACAACTAGAATACTTAGAAGTTTCAAAGTTCTAAAGAAAATAATTTCCACAGATAAACTGTCATTCAAACCAAAGAGCAGAATGAAGATGTTTTTCAGACTGATATGAATTCAAAACATTTACCTCTCACCATCCTTTCCTGGGAAATAACTGGAAGACAAACAGATCCCAAAAATAACCTCCACACTGTTTCCAGGAAGCAGTGAGACAAGTGTCTCTTGCTTTTCTTTACAAGTTCTTCCTTAGTAGACTTATTATTGTGAGATAAACTACCTTGATAAAAATATAAATATACAGTGCTGAAGTGAGCCTGCCTGGTTTAAAATATGCATCCAGCAGTTTAGGATGTAGTTCTGATGCTCACTGAAGAGAGTTACCTCATCCAGCCCAGATAACCAGGACAGATATCTCTTCCCAGATTATCCACTGCAAGAGGTCCTTCCTTCCTCCAACCAGCCTGTGTGATATCCTTTCTGATCCATGAATAATTAGCTTTGTTCAGGAATGAGATTTAATATTCATGATTTCCTCCACTGAGAGTGAAGCATGAAAGTTAAGCACTTACTAGCTCTAGGATGAGCGAGCCTATGCTTTCCCACTTACCAGATGTGTCATAAAGTCAAATTCTATCTCTGAACTTCTGTTATTTGTTGTGTAAAAAGGATGTTGTGAAGAATTCATGAGAAAATACGTGTGAAACATTTAGACAGCATATGACAGATACATAGCTAAGCAACTGCAGTTACAACTATTATCTTAAGAAAATTATGGGGCTGGGGTCATAGTACAGTGGTACAGCACTTGCCTAGCATGTGTAAGGCACTGGGTTCATTTCTCAGCACCACATATAAATAAATAAAGGTTCATTGACAACTAACAACAACAACAAAAGAAAACTATAATTATGATGAATTCAACAGGGAGAAGTATGGGATGTCACAAAAAGGGAACCCAACCTAAAACAGATATGAGGAAAAACTTCACAGGGGCAACACTGTTTAACTCTCTCATTCCCAAGTCCAGATGGGGAAGAGACAACAAAGAGACTGGCAAAGAAACCAACCAAATAACAGCATGGATAGGGACTAGACACAGAGAAAGAAAGAACAGTGGGCTGCCTTAGCTAACTCATCAGCAAGAGGTATAAGAAGGAGTGCGGTTATCACAGGGAAGGTGGCCCAGAGTAATTCTGGGTTCTTGAGTCAGCTGGCTGCGCCTCCTGAGTGGAGGAGGGAATACACAGGTGAAGAGAAGCACTGGAAGTGTGGGGAAATTTAATCTGTTTGAGCAACGTGACAAGAGAGGAAAAGGGGTTTCTCCAACAGTCAAGGTTTTAAAAATTAAGGTTTGTCAGTCCAACTCACACTAGGAACTTACAAAAGTTAAAAAAAAAAAAAAAAAAAAAAAAATTGGCTGAGTGCTATAAACAGATGCTGCAAAAAATGATCAACTCTTGTCTCATCTCTAGGAGTTTAAAGTCGGGTGAGGCGAGAGCAAAAAACAGAAACTGAGTTGGAAAAATGTTCATTATTCTTGTTACGTTGCACTACTCCAAGAAATCATCAATGGACATAAATACTTATAAAGGTGTAACAGCATATGTATATATATATAAAGGCAAACTGGAAACAATATAAATGAGGCATGAAGGAAAAGAAGGAAAAGAGTCCAGCTTGGCAATTTAGAAAAGCTACTGAAGTGAAAAATGAACAGGTCCATTATATTACCTAAGTGCTTGGCTGCCAATTTTTATTCTATTGTTTGATTATTATTATTATTATACCTTAGCTCCATAAACCTCCAATACCATTTTTTTATGACATATACTAAGGGATTGCACTTTTTAGATCATCCTCTCAAAACATAATGTTGTATATACACAGCTAGAAACCAAAAATATTTTAATACTGCTTGAAAAAATAAATATACAATTATAGTAACATTATCTTATTACTGTAATTATAATATTAATACAATATTGAAATGTAACCTAAAGAGTGAGAGATTTTTTTCTATAAATGTCACATCTGAAAAGTCTCTAATAATTTTTAATTTAATCTTATAACAAGGTTTTAAATTTTTTAAATGAAAAAGTATTGACACAATTTTATAATATTACACTTATGATTTCACTGAACTTTATAACTTGATCCAAATATCTGAAATAGATTATTTTGAAAACAATTGATATAATTACTTACATTTGTAAAAAACGAAAGAAACAACCACTTGAATTATTTTCTTGTTATTTAAGCACACATTGTTTAACATTCTAATTATGAAAACAAAGAAATCAATGATTTTCAATTTGTTCCCTGGCCCAATTTCATCAACATCATCCAGAAGTTGTTAAAATACAAGTTTTCTCGGGTTAAACCTCAGACCTACTGAATTAGATGCAAACTATATTCCTATAGGTCCTCTAGGTGACTTTGATGCACATTGCAATTTTGAGAATCAGTGGCTTAAATCATTATAAAAAGACTGATCAAGCCGGCTTTTCTTCCTTCTGGATAGGCTCTTACCCTTTGGTTTTCAAGATCTTTTCTTTACCTCCTAATTTTTTTCCTGTCTCTCTACCATTCATTCAGATTCTCCTGTACTGGTTTCTCTTGCTTTCTGCCCCTTCAATATATCCATATCCACTGTTGTTCCCTAGGTTTCTCTGCTTTGCTATCTCCTGTTCAGTTGCTTATATGTACTATGGGATGGTAGTGCTTCTTTCCAAACAATTATGAGCCCAAAAGGTTAAAAGTTACTGCCAAAGCAAACTCACCCACTAACATGGTTTTAATATTTAAATCAATGACTCAATAATTATCTAACTTACCTTACCTACAGAGTATTTCTACTTATTTCTCATTTGGTACCTCTGTATGTCCAAAATCTAATTCCATCAGCAGCTCCCCAAACCTGGCTTTCCTCTTCTTTCTTTTTCTCCGTTATGGCGTGTTAAGTGGTCAATTATACAAACATAAAATTTAAGAGTGATTCCTCATAACTAATTCATCAATCTTGTCCTGTATTTATAAAATCTCACAAATTTATCTTCTTTCATTTTAAAGTACTGATGTATGTGCCAGTGTGTATATTCTAGCTACCAAAGCATTTTTTTGCATTAAGCTCTGTAGTTGTTATAAGCATGAGCTTTGGCTACCTATCTCCTCCCACTTAGACCTATCAGAGATGTCAAGGAACAGTAGCCTCTAGGAGAAAGAATCTTGAATACCAAAGCTATTTTAATGCTGACACTTCAAATTCCTCTGCTCCACTGGCAAGCACTTATCAGGCTTGATGGGATTTTTTTCTTTACACAAGATCACATTCTGATTAGTCCTCAGCACCGGTGGAAAGGTTCTCTGAGCCTTTCTAACAGATTTAGATACCACCTGGAGCTGGCTGACCCTAGAAACGCTCTTTTGTTTAATCTCTCTAATTATCTGCCTAGTAAATAATACTTGAAAATGATGTTTTGAATATGCTTTCCATGCATTACAATGTGTCTCCCAACTAGTCAATAATCATTCCATTCATCTTCCTGGGCACCAAAAATTTATCTTACTTACATAACTGTACTTCTCCACTGGTGAGAAGAGGCACTGCCTTTGCCTTTTAGAATCTTCATGCTCCTCAGGGCAATAACAACAGGGGATAGAAGAGTGCATTTTACTAGCTGGAGACCCCTGAGTGAATGGTCCCTTCAAATTATACTTTATAAACCTATTTCAAAATGAAGATAAAGACATTCCAGGGAGACAGAAAGTGAAGGGCATCAATGTGTGTAGTGGGTGGAAAGGGGAGTGGAGGCTAAAGGCAGCACCTCAAGCTAGTGCTAAAGAGAAGATGGTCCAGTTAAATGATCACACTTAACACTGGTTCCAAATTACAACTCTAGAACACACAGTGGTGCAGACGGTTAAAATTACAATGGTCAAACTCTCTCTTCTAAGCAAGGTTTAATTCAGGATTGTGCCCTACTTTCTAGCATGATATATCAAGGGCCATAGAATGTGGCTTTTCTCAATTTCTATAAATCCATTGTTAAAAAACAATGTCTACTATGTTAATCAATAATCCTTATATACAAATATGCTGTAGTACCTTTTGAATTTAGCATCAGGAACATATTTTTTACCATTAACATAAGATAAAAAATCCTTTTATATAACAAGATTAGCAGAATACTTTCCTTTTTCAAATTCTTTATGCCTACTGGGAAAT
This sequence comes from Marmota marmota marmota, assembly GCF_001458135.2. Lineage (NCBI taxonomy): Eukaryota > Metazoa > Chordata > Mammalia > Rodentia > Sciuridae > Marmota > Marmota marmota. Next base: position 1,204,790 of record NW_026000109.1, on the reverse strand, counting down.
TAAGAGCTGCATTTGATGCTTGCATTTATCTAAACATAACATGATATCCTCCTAGTCCTCAATCTGTTAGCCTTGTATTTGATTCGATTCTAATGACTATATACCCTTTTAGACTAAAAAGCAGCATAACTACCTCTAGTCTCTTCTGAACTAGGCTAAAAAATACAAACAACTACATAGATGTGGCCAATTGTATCATTTCCCCCAATTATCTGCTCTCCCCATTCCCTGTAAGAACATTTTACATTCCTGCTCACTTCCCTTGACTTTATGCGCAGAAGCATAGTTTTTTTCACCCTGTGGGTGAAAGCTACTGATGTGTCAGGGCTGTTTGCTACTTCAATATAATCAGCAAAAGTACACAGACTACATTTTTAGTAGTATGTTCAGACACTTAAAAATTCTAAATGTAAACTAGGCTAAGGAGCATGATAAGGATTCAGAAAAGTTTGGAATTTCCATCTCTGAGGACCAGATCAAGGAACTGTGTGCACTGAGTCTGAAAATGGATTGGGGACGAGAGATATGAGGAAAGGAGACACAGGATCACTACCATCACACACCTGGACAGTAATGAAATAAAAGAACAGGAGGAAATAAAGCACTGACTCACTCTTTGTCTTTGAAGGGCAAAACTAACTATAGAATTAGAAAGGGACAAACTTTGATTTACCATAGGGAAGAGATTTCTAGCAATTAAATTGGTCTAATAGAAAAATAAGTAGTCTTGCAAAATAATATGCTTTGAGAGACTATGAGTCATGAAACAAAAGCTTGATGGCCATCATGTATTACAGACATTATTGAAAGAAAACCTTATTTTGTGGTAACTTATACCAGATGACCTCTCAGCAAGCACCCTTCCAATTCTGATTCTATAAATTCTCAAGAATTATTCATGATACTGCTCAGTTAGGTCTCTTGGACAAAAGAAGAAAAGATAATTTCCCTGACAATAATTAGCTATAGAATAGCTTTTAAGAATCTGTCATTTTTCTGTGTGCCATGAAAATGCATACCATTTCTTTTCCTCTCAATTCATTATTACTGTTCCATATTTTCTCTAAAAAAAGCAGGACTAAAGCATTTTGTACATTTCATCATAACATTAATGAAATTTGGAATTTATATTAAAGAACACAGACCATTTCAACAAAGCTAAGATTAATCAAATAAGATCACTGGTAAATTCCAATTTTGTAAATAGAAAACTGATTTTTTTTTTTTTTAACAGAAAACCACTAAAGTTCCTGAATGGTATAGATGGCAATGTGAGAAGACAACTCTATAACTTAATTTGTCAAATGTACAGACCTATATGTGAAATATAAAGGCTGAGAGAATGTAAGATATTTAAACACTGACATTAAAAAAATCCACATAACCTTCAAACCTGCATATTTAAAAAGGAATTTCTTCATATTGTCTGCCTTTTATAAAATCATCAGTAAAGGTCTTATCTGCAATAAGAACAATACTTCCTATTATCTGAACATTTAGTTTGTAAAACTCTTGCATTTGAAAATACCAGAGGATCACTATTCACTCTGCCTATCTGAAAGGAAGGCTGTGAAGATCTATGAAACAATTAAGTAGAAAAACAATGTGTAAATGTGCAAATGGTACTATCAGCATCCTATATGTACCTCTAACTCAACTATATAATTTTTATTACATTTCCATTAACAGGAATATTTTAGAAAGATTTAGAAGATGCAAAGATTTAACAAGTTGTTAATGAAAAAACTAACATTAAAATTAGTATCCTACTATTTGGAACATTTAAAATGAAAAGCATTGACATATGAGATATCTCAAATCTCTTGCTGCATGGAGTACTGCAGTTATCATACAATGAAAACTTCAAGTAAAAATTATTCAGTAACAAAAGCAAACCAATTTAACTGGTATAATTTTTTTTTTAATCAAAAGGGGTAGCTACTTACCAACAAGCCTTATTACATTCAACGTCGTATTTGTTAAGATGGGTGCGTTCACTTTATTTAGACTGTAATCTGATTTCTTCCGACTTTTTAGGGTTTCTCGAGAAACACTTAATACAGAAAAACAAGAGTCTCAATTAGAATTATCAAGTAATAAACCAATAAGCTATTCAGTTTAGCATCTAGCTTTCATTCACTAATTACTCACTGAAATTCTCACCATGTTTCAGATGAACTCACAGTACAGATACAAAGATAAATAAATAAGCAGAGAAATATAAGTACTCTTCATGCATTTCTTTGATTCTAAAACAAAATTATCAACCATTAATAAAAAGCTACATGACTTAAAAAGCAGATTTTCTAGGGAAATTATATACATAGGTACAAATTTACTAACTTTCCTGATTGCAGAAAATTAGGGAAAAAAAATACCCTCCTTAGAATAAAATATAAAGTATGATGGCAATGTTGGGGTAGAGAGGCTGCACTAGATACAAAGGAAAAGCAGAAGTCATATGGCAAGTGCAGAAAACAAAGGACAGCAAGTAATGAGGCAGAGGGAGTGAGAATACTGTATGCTGAGAGAAGTACTGGAGTCCACGATAGTAGCTTGTAGCAGACAGAAAAGTGACAGGAAAAGAGGTAAGCACAGAGAAGATCACTGAAAGCAATCAAACCTAAATAGTATGAACCCTATCATGAATGCAGTAGTAAACCAATAAAAACTTTAACCAGGAAAATGGCATGATTAAATTTGTATCTAAGAAATAAAATCTAAATTCATATTAAGAATGAAATGGAAGGAGGTAAGACTCTATAAAGCCAAGGTTAGAAAGATGATTGAATAATCTGGTACAGAGATGATTTTGGCATGATACAGGATGGTCATTACATCCTAGGACAGGAAAATTAATATATTCAAGGGAAACTGAGAAGTTAGAATTGATAATAACTGCTAACCAACTGACTTCAGTAATTCACATGACTCAAACTTCTTATGGGTAGGTTATAGGGTTTAGGAGTCGGCATTAACTACCAAAAATAGAGGTATACATACGTGAACAAGTGACTCTATTTTAGTCATTTATTTCAACTTAATAGAGCTTTCGTTTTGGCCAAACTATACTTAAAACATATCTAGTGAAGAAATTCAGTACATACATAAAAACCCATACAAATAAATTTTCCCAATTAATATATCTACAACTACATGACTTGCTCACTTTTAAGGAGATAATTATTTCAGTCAGTGTTTCAAGTTAATCAAGTATCTAGAAATCATGAGGTTTAAGAGTAAGGAAGAGTGTACTTAAATCTATCATTTAAGTCCTTTTGTTGTTGCAGTACTGGGGATTAAAACCAGGATCACACACATGGCACCTAACATTACACCAATCCCCAGTCCCTTAAATCTATTATTTAAGAAAAGAACATTTGTGTTTTGCTAAATTTCTGATGTTAATAATATCAATAAATAAAAATCAGGCACATTTAACTGGGAGGAGGTAAAAAAATTTCTAATATAATTATCATATTGTCTGCCTTCTATAAAATCATCAGTAAAGGTCTTATCTGTAATAAGAACAATACTTCCTATTACCTGAACATTTAGTGTAAAACCCTTGCATCTGAAAATACCAGAGAATCACTATTCACTCTGCCTATCTGAAAAGAAGATAGTTGGTCACAAAACAAAACTCAACCACTAATAGAAAACCTTAATAGAAGGTCCATATACAGAACTCGAAACACCAGAAAATAAGTAGAGACCTGCTGTATTTACTAGATTGAGGCAAAAACACCACAAAGAAAATAATGGCCATTTTCTCTCTGAGGTTCTCTGATCTATGTGAAGCAAGTACTGCCCCGAAAGGCAGCACTGATTTTATAAATCTAAAGATTTTGTTCTTTTGTAAAAACTGTTGATCACTAAATTAAAAGATCTTTGGTTATGCCCAATATTTTCATTTTCATTTCATATTGTTTAAAAATTTGTAAAAAGATTGTCTTGTGAAATTTAAAAAAATAGGAATTAGAATCATTCTGCAAAAAACAATGTCAAAAGGGCTATGTAAATTTTAAGAAAAACTAGTTTAAAACCTTTTTTTAGCCTTTTAAAATTACCTGATGTGATATATTCTTTTTCTTTATTTTGAAATAGTAACAGTCAAATTCATAGTCAAATGAATTCATTTGTGAAATAACAAAATAAAGCTTTGCTAAGTAGAATTTTTCTTAGAGATATTTTTTCTTGAAAATCTACTGTTATGGAATATAAAAGAAAACCTACATTTTCAGTCTTTTGGAATCATTCTTTAAAATACATTAACTTTTTTCATAGGATGTGATAACCACTAAATTTTTATTTTATTTTTTTTCTTGACCTTTAAAGGTAATTCAATATGTCAAGAGTACAACATTAAATGCTAAATACCATATACCCTAAACAATTACCTTTTCACAGGAGCATCTCCTGTCTGCTCATCCACATAATCTCGCTTGAGTTCCTCAGGAACATCACTGTCACTGTCATATTCCTGATAGGCACTCTTTTCTTGTTCATCAGATTCATACTAAAGAGAACAGAGTAAAATACAACAGTGAGTACAAAGAGCAACCTTTCTTGAGTTCTTTCAAAATAATTAAAAGTACATCAATTTTATAAGAAATAGTTTATCTAGGTAAATTCTTAATAATTTAGCTTTAATTTTGCCATCAAGAATCCTCCTTTCATTTTCTTCTCTATCATCCTCCTTAATCCAGCTAAATAGAAATGGAAAAAAAAAATTATACCTATAAAAGCTTGTAACTATCTAACAAAATCACATCTCCATTTACAAAAAAAAAAAACCAAAAACCAAAAAACAACAACAAAAGAAACACTGAGGGCTGGGGATGTGGCTCAAGCAGTAGCACGCTCGCCTGGCATGCGTGCGGCCCAAGTTTTATCCTCAGCACCACATACAAACAAAGATGTTGTATCCGCCGAAAAACTAAAAAATAAATATTAAAATTCTCTCTCTCTCTTTAAAAAAAAACAAAAAACAAAAAACATTGAACCTTAACTGAGGAACAAAGTGTTCTTTCTTTCTTTTTATTTACTGGACTTCAATAGAGAAACGAAGAGTACATTTTTCTTTCTTTCTTTTTAATAAACAATCTAGAATTTTCATCAAACTTATATCCAATTTGTTAACTCATTATAAAGAGGTTGAGTGTGCAATTCTCAACCTCTTTGGAAGTACTAACTCAGTTAATAAACACATACAACACACACATATATTCTACTTAATTCATTACAATGAGCTTTAGTTCCAAGAGCAGCTTAGGGCATTATGTTCAACACCCAGGGACCTATTGAGAGCAAGGACAAACATGGTTGGTTTACTCTTGAAAAGATGTATACCTTCCTAACATTTTCACCATCTATTATGTTACCATGGCCAAATGCCAGCAAGGGGAAGGACAGTGGAAACCACGCAAGGCACAGAAAGCAGTGGCAATATCATCATCATCAAACTATTGTTATCGATTAATAGGGTTAAGATCTGGCCAAAAATTATTATTTTGAACCCATCGGCATGCAATCTGCTGTCATGAATTATCTCACTGAGTCTAAAAACAATTCTGAGAAAGTTTAATCTCATTTGACAGTTGAGGAAACTAATATGATGACAAAATGAAAACAATTTAACAAACCACTTTTTAAAGTTCTATTAAGGAAAAGCATTTCGTTAGGCCATATTTAGATTCAGGTTCTCAAGGACTTAAGTTGTATCTAAAAAGATTAGATCACATATTAATAATTGCAAAAAAAAGCAAAGTAGGCTTCTTCTATACATATAAATAATTCGATTCCAGTGATATACAGATCAGTATTTCATGCAAACTAGGGTTTCCTGGTTATTACAACAGAGATTTATGATTACATGGTATAGTGGGTATTCATTATTTAATTAGATTCTTACAAATTTGCCTAAAATTTATTTGTAAGCTCCAAATCAATGTTTAAGAGACTTTTGTGATTATTCATGGACATGTGCAGAGGCACAAACTCTGAGTCATCAAATATACACATTTTCAGCTGAAGGTATGCTCTGCTTTCTTTTTGCTCTTATACCATAAACAGTTGTCCTTATCATGGTTTATTCAGTATTTTATATTTCCATGCTTTTTGTTGGTGACTTTGTTTAGAATGGCTTCCATTTCAAGACAGTGCAGAAGTCTTCTATAGTGTTCCTAAGTACAAGGCAGATGTGATTTCCCTTACAGAGAAAACGCTTATGCTGGATAAGCTTCAATTTGGCATAAGTCACAGTGCTGTCAGCCACAAGTTCAATGCTAATGAATCAACAGCATATATTACATACGATGTCTTTAATAGAAGCGTACATAAAACAAGGTCATGAATTGATGAGTTGGTGAGTATTTTGCGACTAGAAGCTCACAGGAATTTAATTCTATATGAACCACAGAAGCAATGGTTTAGCATGTGCTATCTGAAGTGTTCACAGCAACCATATGGAACACAATTAATGCAAATAATAAGGATCAAATACTGTGTGGGCATTTTAAAATTTTTATGTATTTTTTTCATTTTCTAATTTTAATTTATATTTTTTAAATTCACAAATCATTATAGAGGGAAACATTATTTCAAAATAACTGAAATGCCTTTTAATTCTTCTCAGTTTAGTCTATATAGGGCAAAATGTCACCAAAGAACCATAGTTTTAAATATGGCTTACTGTGAAATAATTTAAAGTCCATGATAAGACATGATGATGGTATATTTTCCTAGTTGTAGTTTTAAAAATACATGTTAAGTAAACAAAAGAGAAATTCCAAAATTAAATACAGAAACAAATGTAATAGATTTTTCTCAGGTCAAATCTGAACAATTTTCACTCTGGCTTCACCAAATCTAAAATAAAAATCATGGTGAGTTCATTTAGAAATTATGACACTTAGAAGGATGCATCAAACAACATCCTTTGCCAAGTGAAATATCTTGGAATACCTTGATGGCAATTCGGAAGCAAGAATTTTCCTCACTGTTAATAATGGATAACTCAGAATCACAAAATAATTTTCTAAGAGTCACACAGTTAATAAACAATAAAGGCAATACTTATTACCAGACTTAAAATTCTTTCCACTAAAACACTATTAAGACTGTTTTTGAACTTCTCAAAATGTTGCTAAAGCAATGTACTTCTAAATCTTAAAAACATCCCTGCCAAGTGACTAGAAAAGACACTACTCTCTCTCTCAGATAAAGGAACATGGAACAAAATGATTAGATACCCAGGAGTAGAGCTGAGAAAAAAGTGCAGATGACTTATTCCCTCCCATAATCTGGTAAGAACATAAAGCAAGCATAAAAGCAAAATGTATTGTTCAGAAGGACATCATCAACGAAATGTATTGAAAAGTCGCTACCTATACAAGTACTATTGTAAGTATATGATGTACGTACAAAGGTAGCTGGTATGTGGATAAATAAATCTAGCAAATTACCTTCCTCATTGGTTAAAACACTTTCAAATAAATCTAACTTCCTTTTCACAGTATGTTTTAGAAATATCACATACCCCATTAGAAGCCAAGACATCTTCTGTTTCTTCATCTTTGTGGCTGGCCTGAATTTCAAATGGATTCCCACCACTACAGTATTGCTCAAACAAGGTAACTGTTTTCGAAGAAGATGAGACTGGCTGCTTACTAGGCGAAACTGATGGGGAACGAGACTGTTCCATGAATTTAAATTCCTAAACATTAAAAAAGGAACCAGATGTCTTTTAGGGAAAACAATAAAATTCAAGTAATAAACATATTCTATCAATGTAAATGTAGAGTGAATCAGGGAAAAAATCACGATCTAATCTGCTTTTAAATCTTACAGGTTGTCTGAAATCACAATCTTACAAAGACAAGTTTAAATGTTTCCTAATGACAACTCAGTCAATTATATCACTTAAATCAGTGCTATCTGCATCAAGCTACTTTTGGCGTTGACTTTAAGGAATTGCAGATTTTTTTTTAAATAGCTTAAGAAATTTGAATGACATTTAAAGAAAATTTAATGTAGCAATAAAAGTCCTAGCAGGATACAGTTTGAACAAATAGAATTATTTATAAAAATGAATTAAGTCACACACTTTGCTTACTCATATGCTTGTACCATTTAAGATATTCTATAATAAAGCATGAAGTATATATCTTACTTTGTTGTGTACATATCTGTAAACCTTCATTTACTTTTCTTTATATACCAACAAGGAGACGACAAAAACACAGGTGATATTTAACCCCTTACATTCCATTAACTTTTTACATACTATTGGGAATATCACCTGGCTTCTCTATGCTTATATTTCTTCATCTGTAAAATGAAAGGAACAATCTAGATTGGGAGAATCATAAATGCCAGGGCTAAAAGAGTTGTAATACTTGGTTCAAATCATGCATTATCCAGATGAGGAAACTTGAGATGTTCTAAAGGGATTCAGTGCTAAATTCAAGATTATACAGCTAGCTAGAGAAAAAGTTATCTTTTAAAATAATATTTAAAGTTCATTTGAATTATATTTTTGGTTTGATAATTTATCACAAAAAATTCAACATTTTTCTATATCTAAAGATTAATCTCAAATTTCATATTCAATAATATTCTTATTATAAGATCCAATGATATTATTAAAAGGTATTCTTAAATTTCTAAAAGATACATTGGCTTGTTAAGTTTTAAATTATGAATGTGTGCTTTTTCTTTCTAAACTTCAAGGACACCTTAAATCAGATTCACTGTAACACCTAAGAATCATGCGATTTATTTTTCTAATTTATAATTTTATAAACAAGGGGTTAATATAAATTAATGAGACAATTTTTTTAAGTATCCACAGAATACAGTACATGCATCTAGGAATATGGAACATGCATCTAGTAAACAACAAGTTGTGCACAGTGTTCAAGGTAACCCCTTTAAAGGAAATAATGCTTCCCTGAATAGAAATGTTTCAAGGTGCCTCTAAAATAAGTTCTTATACTAAGTATGTATGTAGACATTCACAATTTGATAGTTAAATAAAAATTCAAATAAAATTATTTAAATATATTCTAAAATTAATGTTAAACTTACAATTCTAAATAATGTTAAGAAATTATCTTCATTATATTAGAATCTGTAGATTCTGTTAATGTTAATTACATTATTTTGATAGTGTTAATTAAAATTAATGCTAATTTTGTTGTCTTTGAAACATTTGTTACCAACACATTTCAGTATTTTTAATATTTGAATATTAGGAAAGGAACACACTAGAACTAATCATGTTGTCTTTGCATTTATCCAGACTAAGAAAACTGATTACAGAAAGCCATTCTTTTCAAAGTCAAAAACCGAACATACTACTTTCAACACATGGATCTAAGTATATGCGCTGCATTTTGATATTTGATATTTGTATAACAAAATATTTCAAACAAATATTTGCAGTGTGTTTCAATTAAAGGTAAAATCAACATTTTGATTTTACCTTTAATTTTTTATTTAGGACTTTTTTTTTTTTTTACAGATTCCTTATTCTATAGAGATTCAAGGAATCCAATTAACTAATAAAAATCAGGTAAGTTTTTTTTCATAAGTATCTCTTTTATTTCTGAGGCACTGTCTCAGTATAGGCAAATTTATGAATTGTAGTACAAATTTAAGAGCCTTAGCATAATTAAAAAGGACTTAGCATAATTTAAGTCCCTTTAAGAAAAGAAATATTCTACATATGTAAATAAGCATTTTTACTCAAAAGTACCAAAATATAACTAAAAGCTTTCTGAAAACTTTAAATATAGCAATATACCCTTTTTTGAATTTGAAAGAAAAAAAGGCCAATTTAACTGCAATTCTTCTTAGGCAAAAAAGTTTTCCTGAAGAATGTAAACTGTATTTTGTAAATAGATGGATTTTTCATACTCATGAAACGATCACTCTTATTGAAAGGATTTACCACTAACGATTTTCAAGAAAGGAAGACACATCATGGTTACTTAATTTCACTAATTTTTTAAATGCTCAAATATGCTTTTTTAAAAAGTAAAAAGATCAAAAGATGACAAAAACACACTGCTCTTAAGAAAAACTTACATGAAGTTGCAAAATGCTGAAATTTGACTTAACAGGACAAAGTTCCCAGGTCTCATTCTCTAAGAACATTCTCAGTTCATCAAGTCGTGTTCTTAAAATAAAGAAAATAAACACCTTAAAGAAGAAAAATACTCTGCACATAGGAACTGAGGAAATAAATACCATATAATTATAGGATTACCATGATCATAATCAATTTTGAGAACCCATTCAGATTAACACAATAAACATAAATTATGTTCATTTTTACTTGCTAATACTTTAGAGAAAAAAACTCTCAAATATTTACTAGCTGAATATTTTTACCTTACTGCAAAAATAATGAATGTGTGGAAAATGGCATATTTATTAAGGAACAAAACTAAAAGCTTGTCACTAACTCATGTGCCTAAATATCTTATTAATCATATATCAATGCCAAAACACAGAGAAAGAATTTACAAATTATATGAAAATATACATACTAATACTTTATGCTAAACGGCATAGATCTGACCCATACTTACTCAGCTATAATATTAAGATAATTAATCACTCTTCAAAGATCTTTAGTCAGGACCTATGTCCACATATTAAATTAGTAGGTAAGACATGTATGTTAGTGGACTGTCTGGACAGTCAGTGGACTGTCTGGACAGTATGACATCACCTATGTCATATTGCTCTTTCTTTAATGCTACTATTCTATCTGTCCAGAGTAATCCTTATGTCATATATAGAGTCCCAGGAAAACAAATCCTTGCTTCTAGTTGAATAAAGGGTCAGCACCTGTCCTATTCTTTCCCTTCTTACCACAAGCTGTTGCTACACACTAAAAAACAAAACTCGAGATTTCTCTTTTTTTCCAATACAGATTCTAAAATAAAGAGGTGATAAACAGATAAATATATGGAAAGCAGGAACTGCTTCAAATATTGGGTTTAACAGGCAAGGACCTTAAGATTATTATGTTAAATAAAACAGAGACAAAGATGCAAAAATGGATACAAAAAAAGAACTTCAAATAAATGTAATAATAAAAACAAAAAAGAGTCAAATAGAAATTCCAGAATCAAAAAATAATAATACCTCCAATTAAAATTTATTGAATAAGCAGAACAGCAGACAAGGGGTACCAGAAGACAGTATTAGTAAACTTGAATACAGATCAATAGAAAATACCCAAACTGAAGATCAAATGGAAAAATAGGAAAAAAAAAACAGAAAAGATCATAAGAAATATGTAGTAGAGTGGAAACATCTAGTGTGCATGCAGTTGCATGGAAAGGATAGAAAAAACGAGCAGGAAAAATACTGGGAGAGGGAATGGCTCAGAAATGGTAAAAGTGATTTGTGTCCATGCCTAATACCACACACTAAAATTAACTAAAATGAATTATACATCTAATTTAAGAACTTAAATTATAAAATTTTACAACTCAACAATAAAAAGACAATTAACCCAATTAAAAAATGGGCAAAAGCTCTGCATAGACATTTCTGTAAAGAAAATAAACACACACACACACACACACACAAATGGCCAGTAGCACATAAAAACTTAACATCTTTAATCATTAGGGAAATGCAAACCTAAATCATAATAACATTCACACATACTAGGACAGCTATGATTGAAAGGAAAGAAAATAAGTGTTGACGAGTTTTGGAGAAATCGGAACCCTCAGACAATAATGGTAGGAATGTAAAATGGTACAACTACTGTGGAAGATGGTTTGGCTGTTCCTCAAAATGCTAAACATATTTATCATAGAATCCAGCAATTCTACTTTCTGATAGTTTCCTGTAGCAAATTATCACATAATGAGTGGCTTTAAGCAACAGAAACTTATTCTCTCACAATTCTGGAGGACAGAAGCCCCAAATCTGCAACACTGGGTGAAACTAAGGTATTGGGAAGGGTGGAGTCCCTCGAGAAGCTGTATGGGAGAATCCATCCACCCCTCACCTTTTCCAGCTTCTGGTGGCTGCTGGCATTCTCAGACTTGAGGCTACAGAAAGACCACTCTAACCTCCACCTCAGGTTTCATGTTGCCTTCTTTTCTATGTAGTTTTTCCTCAGCATCTGTACTCTCTCTCTCTCTGCCTTCCTCTTATTTGTGATGGTATTAGGGTTAGGGTTAGGATTAGGGTAATATATAAAATCAAATATAAAAAATGTTTTAATAATTATGCATTGCCACATAATTTCTATGTCATCATTGTTTAAATAAGACTATTTGTGCTTCTAGAAATCTTGCAACACCTAGCAGAAGAATGACAACTTTGGTGTATGCAAACTTAGTACATGAACATAAAGAAATTTAAGGAACTTAAATATATTTTGTAATTTTAAAAGATAAAAATTCATAATGATACTGTGTTCACTCATACTTCATACAAATTTGCCCTAGAAAAAGATAATGATATGTAAATTTTATACAACTACCACAAATAACATGAGTACACTTAATAAATAGATGTTCCTCAAGAAAGCAAAATGCTTCTATTTTCATCTTTTTATTGTATCTACATCTTCAAACAAATAGCCTCAATAGACTTCCAAAGTAAGAGTAATTTGGTTCAAGTATTTCTTCCTTTTCAAGGGCTCTATTTAGTAGTAGAGGATCACAAAACACACTATTATACATTTAAAGAGTTTTATTGAAAAACACACACTTGACCCATATAGCATCATATTTCACACAGCTTTTCAGTATTTGTAGTATGATTTGGTGAAAGGGATATTAAATTGGCATTTATTAGATTTAGATTTATCACTGGCTAATGTAATTTTAGCCAATTCAACATAAGTCCACAGGTATCATTTCTAAACTGCTTGTCAAGTGAACCTTCTTTCATTAAGGGGCAAGGGGGAGAAGTACTTCAGAACACACTGATGGTGGATGCCATATTTACCAAGTGATTTTCACTATAATTTTGAAGTGGCAACTGTTAAGAGAAAGATACAAACTACACAGGCTTAAACTTCTGTTTTAACACTGGGGAAAAAATTATACTAAAAAATAGTTAATTCGTTGCTTTTTCAAGCTGTCCCAAACTTTACATTATACAACACAGCAAGGAGGGGGAAAAAAAAAAGGAAAATGTGTAGGTAATGCTTATAGAGACCATTTAATCAAACCACTTTAAGATTACAACTGATGGAACCACACCCCAAAGAGCTGGCAAGGAAGGGCAGAGACCAAAGCCTATCATCTCCCCCATTTAGCTCCTCTAAAAATACAGCATAGTCACATCAAGGAGAAACAAAGTTCACAAATATTTCTAAGAGAAGTCCTTTAAAACGTGAAATAATTAAAAATATTAAATAATTCATTTCCATTTTCTTTAACTGCACCAGGGTGAATTATTGTGAGGAATCTACATCGTGGTCAGAGTTTAAAATAAAATGCCCATGCCTGTCTGCCACAGAAGACAAACACTCAAAATAAGCAGGATTTAGAATGGAGGCAACTACAGGAATCAGTATTGTTACAGTGCCCGCACCTCAAAAGGTCTCCCCGTTGTTCTGTTGGGTAAAAGCAATCTTTGGGGAAACTAAAATCTGGCATGCTTCTATGCTGGCAGGGAAATTGAGGTTTCTGGCTCCTTTTTCTTCATCTGTGATTAAAAGGCCTCGCTCCCTTCTGTATAGAAATGTTTACAGCCAGACCTTCTGCTTTAGCACAAAAGGAAGTTATAAATAAAGCAGTGTTAGGGTTTCATGCTGTTCCCTAACCACTGTTTCCCAACTACTGTTTCCCTGATGTTTATTCAACTAAATTTGTTTTTTAATTTTCTTCATTCAGTTATGAAACTCAAAGGCTCTGCTTTGGTACAGGTTCAACTTAAATTTACTTTCAAAGCAATTTACTTAATAGTTTACAATTACCATAGAAAACTTGTATCAAAATCTATTTAATTATTAATTAACCAATTGTCTGATGTCCAATAATCTCTCTACTGTCATGGCATATATCACTGTGAGCAGGTAGTGACCACGAACAAAGAAAGAATGCAGAATTTGAAATCCTGACTCTTTCTACCACCAAATAAGAACAAAATCAAAACTTAGTGGTAAAAAGTACAAGTTCAGAATAAAAGGTAAGATATGACTCAATTCAAATGGCAAAATGTATGCAAGAAGCACAGCTTAGGGTCAATCTGTTATCAAGGGAAGTTAAATGTTGGTTCTCTCTTCTCTCAGTTTAACACTGTTTTAAGGATACACTCACAATGCTATGTAAACATTCTTTCCCATCTTCTTCCACTCCTAAAACCATTCCTAGTCACCCTTTCTAAATTCAGCAGTGATGACCATAATACACAATCCTTGCTTTGTAGTCAGTATCTGAGTACCATGAAGTTCCATCCACAATCCATCTTACTCCCAAGAGAGAGATGCTCTCAAGCACCCTTTCTCTGAGTACTGCCTCTTCTGATCTGACTTTCTTACTAATTGCACCATTTATGTGTAGGCATGGAAGGAATGGCTAAATTCATTTGGTTAACCCTGATATAATAATCATCTCTTACCCATAAATAAATCATTTCAATATCTGAGATCCCCCAAGACAAAAAATATATTAATATTGACAATGAATAAATAATGAGAACATTTTATATTTTTGGTGAAACATCCTTAACTAGAGCTACAGAATGTATTCATTCAAATTCAAAAGTAATTATTTATATCAATTAATACTATAAGAATAAGCAATACACAGAACTATTCTCAATTACCTATAATTATTAGCGTTCTTACCTATGGTAGTTCTTGAAATAGTTGATGCTTTGTTTTCTTATAGATTCTTGCAAAACTTCAGACTTGCTACCACAAAATTCTTCTCCAACTTGCATCAACCTGGTTGGATAGGAAGGTTTTTGTAAATTTCTATGACATCTTTTCAAGAAAGAAGAAATTCATATTTCTTTCTTCAAAGAAAGCAAATCATAAAAATTGAATGCTTGGAAAAATTCTAAAAAAATCACAAAGTCAGAATGTTATATAAACATCCAAAGGGCAGAAATATTGAAACACTTATAAACAAACCCAGTAGCAATTAGTTGTGAATGTATAATCATCTATATTTGCATGAAGAAGATATAGATAACTCACTAATTTATCATTTGTTTGATTATAATGGTTGAATCAAACTAAAAAGTAAGACAAGATCTCAAACATTACCTGCTGATTATATCCAAAACAAAGATGAAGTCATCATATTTGAATATAGACAAATCAGTTCCAAGCAAGTAGGTTTTTACTTTCAGCTGAACATCCTATAAGAAAAAAAAATTCAGTAACTCCAAATATAGAAAGTTCTCAAAACCACTATATTTATACATAGAATGAGACATACACATTCTTAACTGGATAAACAGTATCTCTTAAAGGCCATCAGCCAACAGCCTCCAGGGTAATACAATCCCATGAATATCAGATACAAAAATAGTAAAGGTCAGAATCATCACTACAATTCAACAGAGGTCTACAAAATTCTATCCATTGTAAAAAACAACATAAACACCTATACAAGGAAAGAATTAAATCCTCATAATGGAAATAAGGACAAAAATTATCTTTACTTATGCATGGCAGTGGTTGTTTAGAAAATTTAATCAATTAAAATTTAATAACTAAGAGAAGTGACTAAGTACAAGACAATACATATACAATGATACCTAAAAATTGATGGCTTTCAGGTGTATCTAACAAGAACCTTAAAATGAAGAAATTTATTTAACATATAGTAGGGGTAATTTTGATAATATCACACCATTTAAAAAAAAACTAACAATTTCAGTGGGATACAAAAAGAAAACTGAAATTTCAATAAATTGTGAATAATAAAACTGAATGATGAATTCCAATTTTTCCAATTAATGTATAGGTTCAACAAAATTCCAAACAAAACCACAACCAAAACTTATCTTCTAAACAATTATTCTAAAGTTCACCTAGAAGAACAAGATAACTGCTTTTAAAAAATAAAGTTTTGTAAAGATGGAGTAAAAGTTAGAATAAAGTTAAAAGTTATGTACTACCTACATCAAATATATTAAAAACTACTTAAAATTAAAAATGCTAGCAATATAATAATATACACAGAAATCAACAGACAAAAGACAACTCAAAAGTAGTACACAATGTATATTATGTAGATAATATATATAATGGTTTAAAAAGTTGTTTTAGTCAGCTCTTTTGTTGCTGTGACTAAAAAATCCAACAATAACATAGGGAGGAAAAACATATTTGGGTTTCATGGTTCACAAGTCTCAGTCCACAGAAGGCCAGCTACACTGCTCTGGGCTCAAGCTGTGGTAGAATATCATGGTGGAAGGTCCTGGAGAAAGAAAGCCACTTAAGACATGGCACCAGGAAGCAGAGATCCCCTCACCAGGGACAAAATATATACTCCAAAAGCATGCCCCCAGTGACCTATCTTCTGTAACCACACCCTATTTGCCTAGATGGATCACCAGCTAATACATTCAAGGGAATTGATGTACTGATTAGGTTAAGGCTCTCATAAACCAGTCATTTCACCTTTAAACTTTCTTGCATTGTCTCACACATGAGCTTTTGGGGGACCCTTCATATGGTCACCATAACACAAGTAGCAGTAAAAAAAACTTCTACTTTCTGATTATCTACTTTGTGTCACACATTATGCTAAGAACTTTACATATTATCTAAGGATAACAGCAGCCCTGTTGAGCAGGAACTTATAATCCCCCTAGAAGAAGAGCAACTAAAAAGAAGTCATGTAATTATCCTTAGATGCCCAGTGAACAACAAAACTAAGCCTTGAATCCAGTTCTATAATCCTTCAAAGTCTCCTTTTTTCACTGTACCTTGCAACAAATGAAAGGTAAGGGAGTAGAATTATTCAGCAGAACTGAAAGGAAAATTACTTAAATTTTGGGGGAAAATCCTCTTTTAAGCCAGGGACAGTGGCACATACCCACACTCCCAGCTTATCTGAAAGCTGAGACAGGAGGATAGCAAGTTCAAGGCCAGCCTGGGCAACTTAAAGAGATCCTGTCTCAAAACAAAAAATAAAAAGGTTTAGTGTGTAGCTCAGTACTACAGTGCTCTGGGTTTAATCCTCAGTACTCAAAACAAATCTTCATATCACACATCAAAAGAAATGTAAAATGGATTAGATAATTTTTTTGTATATTTTCAAGAGTAAAAATTAGGCTATTGATCAATTTAATAATGCCAAAATGTTGTAGGTAGTTGTACTCTTTAAGTACTGAAGATATAGCAATCTATTCCATCTGATTCAAATGTATGATATCTCAAGGTCATTGTACTGTCATGTGTAACTAATTAAAACAAATAAAAAAAAAAGAAAATCTAAGGGAGTTCAGTAGAGCAGAGGAAAGGGACTGGGGGAGGTAGAAGGGAGGCAAAGAGGAATGGTACTGGCCAAATTCTCTTGTTATATTGTGTGCATGTACGAATCAGTAACAACAAATCCACCATTATGTACAACTATAATGCACCAATAAAAAAATGTGAGAAACAATGACAAAAAAGTCTAGATGAACATTCATAATTACCAGACAAATATACAGCTGAGCTTTACAAGGGAAAGAACTTTCTAAAAAACAATGTAGCATAAGAATTCACAAAAGGACAAAGGTTAATAGTTTGATATCATAAAATGTTAACCAACAGCATACCAAAAATAAGTAGAAATAATAGATAAGGAATTACTCATCACAAAAGTCATTTAGAAAATGAAATAAATGAGCAAAAACTAAAGCAAATAGTTTTTTAAAAATACAAGAACTAATAAAGTTTTATTCTCAATTAAAAGATAAAATATCTCATAATCCCAGCGGCTCAAGAGGCTAAGGGAGGAAGATCACAAGTTCAAAGCCAGCCTCAACAAAAAAGCAAGGTACTGAGCAACTCAGTGAGACCCTGTCTCTAAATAAAATACAAAACAGGGCTGGGAGTGTGGCTCAGTGGTTGAGTGCCCCTGAGTTCAATCCCTGGTACCCACCCCCAAAAAGTAACAAAATTTTAAATGTAAAAAGGACAAACATAAAATAAACCACAAAACATTTAAAATAAAAGAGATAGTGAAAGATTTGTTGGAGAAGTATGAATGAATGGATGAAATAAAGCAGGAGTGGTAATAATATTAAGCAAACTAGAATTCACAGCAAAATGCCTCCAAACAAAAGCACTTTTATTTCAATTGAATGCAGGAAATCATGTGAAGAAAAGGTAAGGTGGTATTCACATTTCAGTATCAGTCAATATGGCATCCCCATATTACAAAAAAGAAAAGCCCAAGAAAACTATGATTATTCTGCAGTGTTAAAACTCCTTCAGAACTGCAGGTAAGTAAATGAGAAACAAGATTATAGACCACAATAATGCAATTAGTAAATCTGATTTAACATAGAGAACTAATTCCTAGTACAAAAAGGAAAGAGATGATCATTTTTCAAATGCTTCAGGAAGAAATTTACAAGTGGATGGCACACAGAATGAAAAGAAAATCTCAAAAAAAATGCATAATAGTATGATCCTAATTTTCTATAGTAAAAGAGGTATTAAGTATTTTTAAACTCACTTTCACTTATCAAATTTTAAAATATAAAAAAAGAAAATTTTGAAAGATCAACACTTTATTTAAAAGCATTCAAACTGAATTCTAACAAGAGTAACAGGGCTTCTCAGCAAACATTATTACTGAGGATAAAGACATGATGATACCCTGAGTCACTGAGATTACAGCCACACACCACTTCACCCAGCGCAGTTGTATTTATAATAGCCCCAAATTCAGAAACAACTCAAATGACCATCAATGCATGAACAGATAGCCAAATTATGTATATGTGATGGAACACAACTTAGCAAAACAAAAGAACAAACTACTGATTCATTCAACAATTTGAATTAACCTCAGAATAATTATGCTGAATGAAAAAAGCTAAACCAAAAAAAAGTATATTGTACATGATTGCATTTATATAAAACTCTAGAAAATGCAAATCAATCTATATTGACAGAAAGCTCATTAGTAGTTGCCTGAGGTGGGTACATGGGAAGTACCCACCTCAAAATCAGCTAATAACTTTGCAGGGGTAGATGAACATGTTCATTATCTTGATTGTGGCAAAGATGTAGGTGTGTGTGTGTGTGTGTGTGTGTGTTCAATATCATAAAGATATCAGAGAAATGCAAATTAAAATCACAGTGAGAAACTACTACACACTTATTAGAATGTAAAATTTTGCAAAACATTTTATTTATAATATGTATAATTATATATACACATATTTGATGTATATGACAAAACTTATAAAATTGAATATTTTTTTTTTTTGGAATTCAGCTACAGCAGGGTTTATTTTATTTTTTTTTAAATATAAGGGCCTTTTATTTAGTAAATAATAAAATCTCTGAATTATTCTAAATATATTGCTCTTTAATTTTTATTTTTCTTGATCTTAAATACATTTTTTTCTTTTGAAATTAAGTTGAAAACCTACAGCTATGATTCACTAAATAAAAAGGCTAGACAAATGCAAAAATGAAAAATAGTGATTGTGTCTATACAATGCTAAGTATTCAAACAAAAACTCTTTTCAGGGCATGAGAGATCCTAAATTGGGCATAATCTCACTATCAAACAAGGAGATATTTGAAAAGCAGTCAGTATAAACCAATTTTCAAAAATTGTTTTTGTTGATTTTCTTTTAATTTGGATGTTCTGTTCCATAAATACAGAGCTAAAGAGTTGAACGTGGAGAATTTAGGATGGTCAGCAAGTGGATTGAGACTTTCATAATCTCATAAAAGCCATTGTTCTCAGATTCAAATAAAATTTCAGCTCAGGGTGTGTGTCACTTATCAAAAGAACATTTTATCACTTCCTGAGCTTGGCTTTGCTGCTTATTTTTTCCCTAGCCCATTCATTTGGCAGTCTGGTGAGGGGGACATCCTTTTCTCTCATCTGAAGTCCAATGGCAATCCAGAGCCTGAGAGGTCACAGTGTCCAGGATCAGTGCTTTATCTCCTGGGAGAAATTTTGGAATGAGCACATCTTCTCATGACTGAAGTTGTTATTTATTAAGGAAGAGAT
>NW_026000109.1:1078503-1181832 GCF_001458135.2 Marmota marmota marmota | reverse complement strand
TGTAAATCAATGGATGTGTAACTGATGTGATTCTGCAATCTGTGTATGGGGTGAAGGTGGGAGTTCATAACCCACTTGAATCAAAGTGTGGAATATGATATGTCAAGAAATTTGTAATGTTTTGAACAACCCACAATAAAAACTAAAAAAAAAAAAAGAAATTATTATAACAATTTATACACTCACCAATAATCTTAAGAGTGCCTGTTTCTTTGTAAATGTTTGTTTAGCAAGAATATCTCTATACTAAGATCATAAAAATATTTTCCTATATTTTAAGTACTGTTTTCTTACTTTCAGGTTTAGACAATATATAATGCTTGCTTGGAATTTATTTTTGCTTATGGTGTGAGACAGAAATAATTCTAATTTTATCAAATAGATAACCAATTTTCCATATTAGACTTCCAAATAAAACTTAAAACTATCAAAACAAACTAAAAAAAAGATATGATGATAAAGTCTTCTTTCATACAGAATGACATCACTGAATTAAATACAGGTTATGATGTCTTTGGTCAAAAGTATTTCTATTCTGACAAATTAAATGTAAACTATTAAGAATCAAAATGGACAGTCCACTGTTATTCTACCATCCATTTATGAATTCCATGTTTTTATTATATTTTGTTCTATTTGTCCAAATTGGGATCAAAACCCCAGAATGGCAGGGAGGCAACCTATTAAAGCCAGAACAATGAAGGTAACTGAGAAGGGTCATAAGATTGATTACATACAAGGCTGAGTAAACAGATAAACATATTGAGGATAATAGGAACCATGTTTCTTGCTGATACAGTAGGGAATTGCAAATATGAAATGGGGAAAAGCTAGCATAAGCCCTATCTTGGACTGAGATAGATTTATCAGTGTAAACTTATGGTTTCAGTGTGTATACATAGGTAAAAAATAAATACAATGTACAATGTGTGTATGTGTATACACATATAATTCTTGGTCTTACCATGCATAGGCCCTGAAACCCAAGAGCAGCAACAACACAACTAACTACAGTCAGATCTTGGTTTCCAAATACCATTCCCTTCAAACAGGAAGGTCAAACGTGAGTCTGGAACATTTTGTATGAAAAAGTAAGTCCCCAATAAATGATGGAGAAATTATGACAAAACACAAAAACTATCTTGATGGGGGCTCCAAATGACCACAGCATGGGCAAGATGCCCATCAATTAAATAATGATAGTGACAGACTATACAATAGATTACATATGCGGTTGCAAATGCATATGTATATGTATATGCTCATATGTATGTGTATACATATACTCATATATTATTACTCAATGATAGAAATAAATTAATATATAAATGGGAAGAAAATTCTTCCCTATATTAGAATGCCAATTAATAAATGATGAAGCAATAACAATTTTAAAAATCATGATTTGAAAATCATTAAAGTAAAAATAAGCAATAAAAAACATAACTATATTATAAAACTAGTGGGTGATAACAATAGAGCGCCAATTCTCAAAGAAGTGATAATTAGCATTAGAAAATATCATATAATAACATTGATAACAATAACAGCAAAATAATTATTTACGAAAAAATATCAATGGAAACTAAAATTAATGAGTGAATGTTAGATAAGAAAATATATTTTTATTTATTATGATTTAGATCTGAGGTGTCCCCTCAGAATGTTCAGAAGTAAAATGAATGAATTACTACAGCTGTAACTGGGTGGTAACTATAGGCAGGTAGGGTGAGACTGGAGGAAGTAGGTCACTAGGGATGTGCCTTTGGGATTAATATTTTGTTCCTGGTGAACATAACTCTCTCTTTGCTTCCCTGTTGTCATGTCCTGAGCTGCTTTCTTCTGCCATGCCTCTCCTCCATGATGTTCTACTTCACCGAGGGCCCAGAGATATGGAGTTGGATAGGATTGAACCTCTAAAACTATGAGCCAAAATAAACTTCCCCTACTACACATTTTTCCTGTGTCAGGTATTTTGGTCACAGCAACGAAAAGCTGACTTCTTTTTGGAAGCCATCTTTTCCCGAATAAGTATCCATCAGTAGGCAAGAGTAACTAACTTCACAGTGGAGGTACCTTACTCAAGTTAACATTGCCAGTGATGACATAAATTGGAATCATGTGCCATCTGATGGGTGGGAGTGAGAATAACATAGTCTCAACTTCCATAATAATCCTTTTAAAAACCTGTGACCTGAAATTAATAAAAGCACATCAGACAAACTCAAATTGAGAAACATTCTACAAAATAACCTATCTGCAATCTTCAAAAATGTCAAGATTATAAATGTCAAGGACTGAGGAAACCTTCTAGACTAAAAAAGATGGAAGGGATATGACAACTAAATGCAGAAAATGGCCTTACACTGATCATTTTTTGCAAAGGGCATGTCTGAGACAGTGCAAGAACTTAAATGGGTCTCTTGGTAAAGGTTATAGGAGTTCCTCACACTGTTGATACACACACACATATTCCATTTTGTAGTGTATCTTGATTATTCCTGAGGTTATGGGGAGAGATATTGTCTTACAACTGACTCCTCTGTAAAACAGGAATAAATCTTTAGGAGAAAAATCTTCTTTGATTACAGGTAAATTTTCTGCTTTTATTCCAACTCTTTCTTTTGTTCACTGCTTTATCTGAATCCATCCCTAGCCAAGTATGCTTTGTAATTCAGGATTTCAGATGTTAGAAAGGTAATAAACTCAACATAACATTAACATCCCTACACTAGGGTCTGCAGCAAAATCCCCAAATCAAATACATTAATACTCCCACAACATATTAATGTTCACTTAAATGCAATAAGTAAGTACTATCGATACCTTAAAAAGACAATGCTGGTCAGGTTCTATTACCAAACAAATTCAATTCAGGTCAGATTTTGCCTGCTGACTGTTACCAAAATAAAAAAGTAAGTTTTTCAGAGCTTTTGCTTTTTTTCAATAGCACTGAGCCCTATAATTTTAATTTAATAAACATTCCATGAGTTCCTAAAGTACACAAAGTCCTGACCAAGAATAGGCTGAGAAGTGGGCTTGGGGATGCAGAGGAATCTGAGGAGCGGTGGTGGTAAAACTACTCCAGTGCCTGAAAGCTAAAATACAATTATCTATACTTAAAAGCAAAATGGTTTCCATTAACTGTCCAAATGCTTAAGCAAAAAGGGTTTATTAAACTTTATATTTAACAGATTTTCCTATATCATGAAAGCCATCAGGTTGTCAGATTGAATGGAAACTAGCTATGAAAAATGCCAGGTGTTTCAAAGTACACTGCATTACCAGAAATTATACCATGGAAGCTGTTATGGTTTAGATATGAGATATCTCCTCAAAAGCTCATGTATGTGACACACAAGAATATTTACAAGTGAAATGATTAGATTATGAGAGATGCAATCTACTGGGTATTAATCCACTGTTGTGGCTCAACTGGGTGGTAACTGCAGGCAGGCAAGATGTGGCTGGGGGAGGTAGATCACTGGGGGTGTGCCTTTGGAGTATGTATTTTGTCCCTGGTGAGGAGAGCACTGACTATCTTTCTCTCTTTCATGTCCTCAGCAGCTTTTGCTCTGCCATAACCTTCCACCAAGATATTCTATCTGACTTTGGGCCCAGGGAAAGGAATTAGGCTCACTGTGGACTAAACCTCTGAAACCATAAGCTAAAATAATCTTTTCTTCCTCCTTTAAGTTGCTCTCATCAGGCTTTGGTCAGAGTGCTGACGAAGCTAACTAAAACATGCTATAATTTCAACTAAGTACAATGAGGGTCTATTAGGAGACTAAATCAGAAACAACTCATCTGACCCTGGGTGTATATTTAGTTGATATAAGATTTTTCTTTTCTTATACATAATTTTCAAAAAAAGTGTCCCAAATCCACATTAATGATAAATTTAAAATTAGTTCAATGTGATTATAAGAGGAAATATAAAAGTCAAAGCTCTTACAACTGTCATATAAATATATTTTATTTTATTTTTTTTAATTTTTTATTGTTGGTTGTTCAAAACATTACAAATTTCTTGACATATCATATTCCACACTTTGATTCAAGTGGGTTATGAACTCCCACCTTCACCCCATACACAGATTGCAGAATCACATCAGTTACACATCCATTGATTTACAAATTGCCATCCTAGTGTCTGTTGTGCTCCGCTGCCTTTCCCATCCTCCACCACGCCCCCTCCCCACCTCTCCCTTCCCCTCCCTTCCTCTCTCTCTACCCCCTCCACTGTATAACCTGTATAACCCTGAGGGTCTCCTTCCATTTCCATTTCCCTTCTCTCTCCCTTTCCCTCCCACCTCTCATCCCTGTTAAATGTTAATCTTCTTCTCCACTGTATAACCTGTATAACCCTGAGGGTCTCCTTCCATTTCCATTTCCCTTCTCTCTCCCTTTCCCTCCCACCTCTCATCCCTGTTAAATGTTAATCTTCTTCTCCTGCTCTTCGTCCCTACTCTGATCTTAGTTACTCTCCATATATATATATATATATATTAAATTATAAATTAAAATAGCATATCTACTATACAATTATAAAAAATTAGAATACTAAATTATAAATATTAAGTGGTATTTTAGGAGATTTGTTTTTCCTAAATGATTGTTTTTTCAAGAGAAATCCCATTTAAAAGTGGTCAAACTAAAAATCAGTTTCACAAAAAAAAAAAAAAATCAACACATTTTAAAAGGCTATACCATGGTCAAAAGGTCTACAATCTTCCAAGGTTCTAAGAAGTTCCAAGAAGACTTACCCTCTAAGAAATTACACTTTTATCTGGGAAGTACCAAATTTTAACAAATTAAAATATTATCTGATTATGACAACTGAGCCACTAAACGGAAAGAAAAACTTAAGATATTGCTGTGATCTCAATGTTTGGACCCTCCCAAAATTCAGGTTGAAATCCCAACCTCCAAGGTAATGGTATCAGGATGTGGGGACATTGTGAGATCTTGAAGGTGAAGCCCTCAAGAATGGAATTAGTGCCCCTATAAAAGATGCCAGAGGGATATCCCTTTCTGTTCCCACCATGTAAGGGCAGAGCAGTAAAACACCACCTATGAACAAGGACAAGGGAACAAGGGAACCAGGTTGTTGCCAGAGACCAAATCTGCCAGAGCCTTGATCATAAATTTCCCAGCTTCCAGAACTGTGAGAAACAAATATCTGTTGTTTCTAAACTACCTAGTCTAGCGTATTTGTTATATACAGCAGCTCAAATGGACTAAAACATATATCTTCAGCCAATAAGCATGAAAGATTCCCTGAAAGGCATAAAGCTCATTGAAAAGAAAAGTTTTCATTAGTGTTTCTGACCTACATAGGTCACTTACTTATTCTTTTCCTAAAATTACGAGAAAATAATTAAGAAAAGATGAATAAATGAAAAAAATAATAGAACATCTCAATTTAAAAAAAAATTATTTAGGAAAGCATAAGTTTGTAAGGACTAGAATATCAAAAATGTAATTAGAAATTCATGAATATCTTTCTAGGAACATTTTTAAACTAAAAGACTTTTTCTACTGTCACTTGTAGACCAGTATAATTGCCAACTAAATTACAGAAATTAAATTAAATGACAACCTTGTTCCAAAGAAAAATAACATATTTTAAATCTGTAAAGATACAAATACAGAAAATTTGAGAAATTATTTTTAAAACAATTTTGACATGAAGATTTCTATTACTTCTCTAAAAAAAATAATTTTAAAAAACCAAACCTGCCATATTCGTGTAAGTCCATGTTCTAACTTCTTTTTCACATAGCCACGATCAAAGTTGGTTTCTTCAGTACCCATCACATTACTTCCTTCTGAAAGTAAAATATAATATGTATTTTTAGATTTAATTTAACAATTTTTTGTTTTCCAAATAACTCCACGTGACTTGTGAGAAATCAGATGGAGTTATTTGGAAAACAAAAAATACAGAAAGCATGTTTAATATTTATACCCAAAATAATACCAAAATACAGGTATTAGGACTAAACCCATTCATAAGATAGATAATTCTAGTCAATGAAATGCTAAAGATACCTGAGACTATTCAATCATAAATGACTGGAGTTGGGTTTCTAACATAGGTAGTAGGGTCCCAGAGATCAGGTTCTTAATGGTTACATACTGCCTACTCCAAGACCACATGACAGGCTGGGGTAAGGGCACTACAGGACCAATTAACTAAACTACTAATTAATAGGAACATCAATAAGAATGAAGATTGCAGAATTACTCATACAATCAAGTGATGATGCATAATTTTATATTTTTCATAATAAATAATAGTAGTATTCAATATAAATTATCGAACAATGTAAAGTTCAACAGGTAAGATCAACAATCTACCTCAAAATAAATTCCCCCAAGGAACTGGAAATACATATATTCATTTATATTAAAGAGAGTACATTTTTTTCTGTGAATACAACAAAGTCTATTGTCATGTCTTTTTAGGTTAGCAGGTTATCCACTGGTGACCAGAAAAAGGCCCTTGCACAGCCAGACCACAGATGCCTACCTAGTTGACTTCTGAGCATTCCTAGAACTTAAATGAAATGCAAATTTGGCCATTATAGACAAAGCAGCTTAGGGAAGTGCCTCAACTGCAGCTTTAGAATTTTATTTAGAATGTTAAAGTATTAGAATTCCAAATAGTATCAGTACTGAGCTGTGGCAGGTGAATTTTAGAGTTCTCTGCAGCTTTATGAAGTTCTATGAAGAATAATTTTCAAATTACTGATTCCTACAATTTTATTCCTGAATGTGAATATGAAAGAATTAATTTCAGGTTATCAAGTGAATTTTTAGAGTCCTAGATAGCCTTGAAAAATAAAGTTCAGGGTCAAGGAATTTTAGTAAGGAAGATAAGTATATAAGGCTATTAGTTTTGAGTCAGTATTCCAATGAATGTAAACTTAAACTAATGCAAAAAGCACGCAAGCTTCACCATGTTGAATACATAGACATTGTCCTCTGAATTTGTTTTTTTTTTAATTCTTAAAACACTTTTTGACTCATAGTTATTGTACATATTTATGAATTCTTATATCTAATGTATGTTAATTCTGTTACATCCTTTCTTTTGGTTTCTCATTAATGTATTTAAAAAAGAAAAAAGAGTTGCTCAAATGTTGTGTCCACATCTAGAAAAATTTAAAGGTTGCCAAAACAGGCCAAATCCTGTGAAAAACTGGAATCTCAGTAAGCCCAGGAATTCCTAATACACTTAAATTAAAACAAACAAACAAACAAAGACCCTATAGGCATCTCAGGATTATTATTATAGTTGTTATAATTATCTCTTGATCTATTCTCTTTCATGATAGTTACAATAGCCAACGGAAGAACCTGACATCCTTCTAAACTTTACAGCAGCAGCCCTGCAGGATAGATACTTTCCTAACTCTGGGTTTTCTGTTTTGTTTTGTTTGTTAGCCTACCATTTAAAGGAGCAAACTGAAGACTAGAGAAGACAATTTCTTCCAGTTCTCATGGCAGTGAAAATTTGAAGCTAGGCCTCTCAGATTACCCAGCCTGTGTTCCCAGAGGTAGTACAAAGGTTAAGTTTAAGGTGGGTAAAAACAGTCTGGTCTATACAATCTGTTGACTTGCTAGTTATCACATTCAGGATCTTGCACAGGCTAAGCAGGTGACCCCCACTTGAGCTACATCCCCTGTCCAGGGACCTACAATCCTGGCTCATAGCTAATCCTCTCTGCCTTCTCCTCCTCTCCCTTCCTTTACCTTCTTCAACAGTGTTTCTTAATAGATGAAGATCCATCCACAGAATTTTCCTCTCCGTTTTTGCTTTCTATATTTATGAGGCTCTTATGAGTCAAGAAAGAAATTAAATCGGTGTCTTCCAACCTTTCAAAATTCCATGTTTAATCAGTGAGATTTGGATGTTTCCTGTACTACCCAACCACAGAAACCAGGTACTTCAGAAACTGGAAAGTACTAAAATAATTTGATTAAATAGCAACATTAAATTGTATCTGCCATACAAAAAACTTGTGCAGTATTATTTAGTTTATCCACATTAAACAAAATGTTGATAAAATAATTTGTTGTTTTAAAAAGTATTTTGAATACTTAACCTCAGCTTTTGTTTAAGGATAACCAATTTAAGTTATATAACTACACAAATGAGGCAATTTAAATAAAATGGCTAGTAAATAATTTAGCTCTTCTATATATGACAGTTTTTCAAAGTTTCACTTTCCTATTTTTGGAAAGGAAAATATACTAATTCTTAGAATCTAATTTTATTAGTACAGCTTGAAAACTGTATAAAAATAGATTAACACTGAATATTTAACACTGAGTTCATAGTAAATCTAAGTAGACCAATGTCTTACTTAGTTTGACATTAATAATAATATTTTTTAATATTTTTTGTTTCTCCTTCTTCCTCCCCTACCCCTTCTCCTTCTCCTTTAAGAAAAAGCTCCTTCTCTATTGAAAAAGCCATCAGCACATACTCCTGGAAACTGGTACTATCAGTCACTTAAAAAGTCCTTTGGTCCAGTTAATTCCAAAAGGTAATGGAGCTTTTGCAGTAGCTGAATCACTTTCTTTGCTGAACATTTATTTAATCAATGGTCACTGTAATAGTATCTGAAATTGTAAAGGAACACCTTTTCCCTTTTGTTTATCCATACTCTAGAGATGTGGCATACTTTATATTTTAATTTTTAAAATAAAATAATTTCCTACCAGAAGCTGAAACAGTTTCCTCACTGTCATGCTTTTCATGCCATTCCATAGTCCTGTAATAGCTGAGCATTACTTCCCACAGTGCTTTACACAGGTCGGCAAGACACGGAATATAGCTGTCTGGTGTCACATGCTGAAAAAAATGATAACAGCCCAATTTTCAAATTATTATGTTACTTTTATACTCAAAGTTAATTCAAGTAAAATGTTATGTTATTAATCAAATTCATTTGAAAAGTTAACAATAAGAAAATTTTTCCTACTGACATACCTAAAGAGAAAATTCAATAGTAAGAAAAAATTTTAAAGTAATTCCCATTTCATCATGACCTTTTAGTACTTATTAGTAATAACAGTTCATATACTATGAATCAGTTATGCTCACAGAACTATGGAGAATACAAGATATTACAGAATTAGAAAGTATTCTCATAAACTACAGTATAAACCTCCCCAAATGTCTTTCTCAAAGACGTAATTGTAAACATGCACAGACACCTTTATATTTAAACTTGGGTCTGAGTAACAACCAGTAAAACAGAGGCTGCATTTATAATTCAATGATTTCATTTGTGTAATTTAAGTAATCACCTTTGACAAACTACAAATTCTTTAAATCATATGACTATAGATATCCTATAATTGACAGTAATATTTTAAAATTTTTTTTTAGTTGTAGATGAACACAACACCTTTATTTTATTTATTTATTTTTATGTGGTGCTGAGGATCAAACACAGTGCCTCACACATGCTAGGCAAGCACTCCACCACTAAGCCACATCCCAGTCTCTTGACAGTAATATTTTAAAGTAATTATTCACATTTAAAAAGACTGTAAAACAATGTGATCCCAAATATTCTAACTGATGGGGATTCACATGATTGTTTTTCTTCTCTACCCCTCATAAAAACAATGTCGTTCTGCTTTTTCTTTTCTATTTTATAGGCTTCCCATTTGTCATAAAGCAGCCTTTGTACCATTATTTGAGATTTTCTAGCATTCCTTTAGTATATAATTAATCCACCAAAACAAATCAATGCTAATAAAACACTGAAGGTAAAGACTTTGGCTTATTAATATCTGCCCTATTAGTAGGTCTAAGAAGGAACAAAAAATGGTTATCTCAACAGATGCTCAGAGGAAAAAAAGGGACAACATTCAATACCTATTCCTAACTAAAAACTCATGAGAAAAAAACAATAGACTTATATTTTTCTTTTTTTAATATTTATGTTTAGTTGTTGATGGACCTTTATTTTATTTATTTATAAGTTGTGCTGAGAATCAATATTTTCTTAAGATGAAGAAATTCTAAGGCATATGCACTATGGTTAGGAAGAAGGTAAGGGTGCTCATCACCTCTGCTACTATTTAACAAAGTTCTAGAGATACCAGTCAATGAAAATAGACCAGAAAATACAATGAAAAGCAGAAGAATAGGCAAATTTAAAAAAAGCTGAACAATGAGAAGCAAAAGAATAGGCAAGAAAAAAAAACTAAACAAGAAAAAAATAATAAAATTATAATAGCACCTAAAGAAAACATGAATAAAATCCTGTCTAACCTTTATAAAGAGGAAAGCTCTTTTATTTACAACTTGAAATTCAGAGGTAATGTTGATAAATTTTATTACATAAAAATGAAAACTTGGGCTAGGGTTGTAGCTCAGTGGTAGAACACTCGTCTAGCATGTGCAAGGCCCTGGGTTCAATTTCAGCACCACATATAAATAAATAAAATAAAGGTATGTGTCCAACTACAACTAAATAAATAAATAAATAATGAAATAAAAAAATTTGCATGGCAAAAAAACACTACAAAGTCAAGAGACAAGTGATAAACTTGTAAGATAGTCACAGCATATATTCACATTAAAGAACTAATATTCTATATCTATAAAGAGCTCTTAAAAGTTTGGGAAGCTGGATACAGTGGTATACAGTTCCTGTTACTTGGGAAGCTGAGACAGGAGAATAGCCTGAACCTAGAAGTTCAAGGCCAGTTTGAGCAACATAGCAAGATCCTATCTCAACAACAACAACGACAAATGTTTGGAAAAAATAAGCAAAAAGTGTTATAGAAAAATGGAAAGAATGTACATGAACTTCACAATAAGATACAAAATTCTCATTCATCACATTAGTGAAAATTTTAAAGCTGCCCAATGGCAAAGATCCTCTCCTTAATCAAACTTTAGCCAGGATCTTCTGAATACTTTACAAGAGGGCCCGAACTTTGGTCTAAAAAGATCTGAGCACACACTACCATGGTTGCTAATGGCTCAAGGTCAGGTCCCTAGGATGACACCAGACCCCTTAAAATGCCTGCCTCAGAAAACTCAAGGCTACCTAAAGAATTTACTGTTTATTTCAGTTAACACCTGAGGATGAGGCCATTGTCTCCCTGTCTTCAGGGAAAGATAGAAACCTAGGAACTTCCATAAGGAGCAGTCAGCAAATCTAAATGGGTTTCACATGGAATAGCCCCATTTCTAGCTCTTCTGCAATTTTTCACTTCTTGACTCCCTATGACCCTTCTATGTATCCCCTCTTTTAAGGGGAGTCCCTTTAAAATGTCTAATCGCCTTTATACAAAACAAAGTTGAGCTCAGTTCAAACTGGACACCATTCTACTGGAAGAGTATAACACTGATTAAAACCTGTCTGGCTTTATTTACCTCTATATTATACACAGTCTGTGGCAAGGCTGTGAAAAGACAGATTTTCTGATATAATGCTGGTGAAAATGAAAAATAGTACAACCTCCTCAAGGAAAGGAAATTAGCATCACATAACAAAACAGCATATGTATTTTCCCTTCTACCCAGGAATCCCCCTTCTAGAAATGATTATCCTGAAGATATACCTTAAGCAATGTGAAATGCGTATGCACAAGGTTAGTCATTAAAGGATTATTTGCAAATACAAAATAATGACATCTATCTAAATGTTCAAACAAGAAGACTGGTAAAATAAACTAAAATATCATTCATAAACACAAATGAGGACTGTGCAGCTATGAAAAATTATTTGGGGTTAACTTCTCATGCTTGCTTTTATAATTGCTACTTTTACAATAAACCGGTCTTACTCCTTTTTCCTTTGTTTATTTTAGCACATCATTAAACATAATCCACCTCTTATTCCACACACAGATACTGAAAGCCAATACTGATGCACAAGGTCAGGAAATGGCTAAAGGAAGATGGCAAAGAAAAGCAAAAGTCACAAAAAGTTCTGGGCTTCGACTCAGTAATCATTCACTTGAATAAAGGTACTCCTTTACATGTAGATTTTTCTAAATTTCATAAACTCGACTTTGCATAAATTTATATTTGTATTATGCAAATATATTTAATCTAAGTATATCCCAACATTCTTTCTGGTAGATAAGGGAAAGGCAGTATTAGTCTTATTTTTTGCCAAAGAAAAATTATTACTATACAAATAACTATGTTATAGTCCACCAATTAATTTCTATTATACTTGTCACAGTTTAACAAACCAGAAAATTAAAACAGACCTACCACCTTCTATTCTCCACCCAACCACTGTATAACTACATTTCTGCCTATTTACTTGAGGAATCAGAGGAGATCCTTTCCTAGGGCTATCACTTTGGGGTTTGCTGAAGTTTAGTGGATTTATATGAGATATACACACATGGACATACATGTAAATTCTTATTCAAAAAAGGTTGAAATTATGTAGTGAAGTATAGCAAGGCTTTTTCTCAATGATTTAAGTATAAATGATTCATAGATCTAGTGAAACCACTAAACTTACCTGAGTCTCCCAAAGAACTCAAATTTTATTATCTTCAAATATATTCATATGTATAAGCATAAGACCATGACATACTCACTACCAGTTAACTAAATAATCCTTGCCTAAGTTTGTATTCTAAAATAGAAACAAATGTAGAGACCATCTTACTAAATTTATTATACACACATAATAAACAACTTACAGAAGAAAAGTAAAATGGGATAGATAAAAAAATGTTTTCAATAGATTTAAGCCCAGATATATTAATCTCTGTATAGAAGACTATGCTGGGAACCAGCTACATTGATCTTATGTTAATATGGTACCACCTTCCATTACACCATGCAACCAACTAGTGTCAACTCTCAGTAACAAATCTTTCTCATGCTTTTACTACCATATACTTAAGATCGTTTGCAACTAGTTAGTATTTTGAAATCACCTCCAAATTTCAAATACAGAATCTTATTATTACACAGACATGTGTGAATCGTGATCAAACAGATATCTCATTACTGATTGAGTCATTCATTAATTACTAAATTCCTAACATTAAAACTTAGTTCAAGTTCCCACTAAGGGGAGACTTGCTTGACAGAGCACCAAAAATATCTCATGACAGAAGAGCATTATATTTTAACTCCCCTTCTGTGTTTACATCACATGAAAATAGGAATGAAAGTCTTAAATTTAGAAAATATCCACACAGTAAGACACCCCAAAGAACCAAATTTCATGCCTTGAATTTTTTCCTAAGAGCAGATAGAAAAGAGAAATTTAATTACCAATACTTCTCTGTGTTCTATAGTTATTTTTCTACTTTCATCTTTAGTTGAAAGTTGTGTGGTTAAGTATAAAAAACAGTACAAGCTTTTGAGAAATATTTCTAAAAAAGCATACAGAAAAGAAGGGATACTTTAAGTAACCTAAGAAAAAAATTCATATCCTCTACAGAGAAGACACAAATGTCTCATAACATTGGTGATCCTAAAAGGTAAAAAATATCCTAGGGTGTGGGATTTAGAGATGATTCACAAATCCAGATATTACGATAGAAAAGTTCAACATGTTTCTACCATGCTTCCCAACTGGAACATCAAAATAGGCTGCTAAATCCAATCTTGAGCAATGCAGTCACAAAATCTACAAACATATTTCCCATTTCATTCTTATCAGTTCACAGTTAACATTTGGCACTCTCATCTATATTATTAACCATCTTAACCGACTTATCTGATCAGAATTAAAATGAAGAACTTATCAAAAGTAGCAACATGTGAGCCTTGATTATAAACAATGAATGTAGGCCACTTTCAAAGAATAGTATAAATCTTGCCATAAATATAAGTCTCTTTTCCAAATGTGAAGCACACAATGAAAGAATGTCATCTTTTGACATCTTTACATTTATTGGTTAAATGTCATGTGATAAAAATGAAAAAAGAGGCTACTGAGTTAGTCTTTTACTTATTATACAATTTACTTTTATACATACCAGAACTCTCCATTTCCAAACCTTATAAAAATTTGAGAAAGATGCTATTTTTAATTTAACTATCAAAATGAAAATCCACAGAGCTATCATTAAAGCATTATTTTTTTAAAAAAATAGTTAATAGATGGACACAATACCTCTATTTTATTTATTTATTTTTATGTGGTGCTGAAGATCGAACCCAGTGCTAGGCCAAGTACTCTACCACTGAGCTACAACCCCAGCCCTAAAGCATTATTTTGTTCTTGTTTCACATTTAGGTTTAGCACTCTAATCATATCCTGACAAGCACAAAAAGAACAGATGTTTTGGCTTCCTCACAGAAATCCAAAACTCACAGTGCCCCATCCTACACACACACACACACACACACACACACACACACACACACATATCAAAACAATAAAGGGTTATTACTATTGTTAGATGAATGCTGTTAGCACTGTGAGCTCCCATCACCAGAAGACGCTGGGACATTTGCTAAGACTCTGGAAATGTGCTGCTGCTCAAATCAGCACTAAGGCCCAAGGAACCAAAAATGTGTGGGACTGTACCCTAATTAAATGCCTGAGCCATACATTCACAAGACCCTTCTAATCTCTGATTACTTCTGTAAGTGCCAAGCTGCTAAAAATCTAAACATTTTAAAGTACTTTCTAACCACAGGAAACCAGAGAAATAGGACCAAATAGCTGAAAGAGCACTGAACTGGAGAGAACCTGTTTGTGCTTGGGAACTAACCTTGTGATGACTTGGTCAGGACTTCTGCATATCATTTCATGTATATAAATCCTAATGGTTAAAGCAAATCACTTAGAGTCTCTATGACACTCTATAGATTAAAAAATATATATGTGCATATGCTTTTAGCAAAACTGTCCTTGCACCTGACTGGACTCATTCATGATTTGAAAATTCAAATGTATGATGGAGAAAAAAATCATTCTCTTCTACCAGGAACTTTGTTATTAATATTAAATATGTTGATACATATAAAGACAACATAATGATATAAATGATCCCAACTTGGAACTAGGTAACCAGCATTGCTAAATTGTAAAATAGAACATGCTCTTTTAGTATCATTCTCAAGTTTTTCTAACTGCTGTTAAATTAAAATTCTTAGGGATATCCTTAAAACATTATTTTGTCTGTTTGACCCAACAGACAGCTTGATAATATAAAATAAGCATAGCACTTATGCTTACACACACACACAAAATGCTGTTAATTCCTGTGCTGAGATCACAATAAAATCACTATCAAATAAAGAATAGATCTTGGGGAGAGCAGGTTTCAAAACAGTTTTTCACAATAAGCTATTTTTTGTTTCTACCCTTTAAAGGTTAGTCCTTTATTTTTACCCCACTTCCTTTCCCCCAAATCACCCAGCTGCAGGCTAATTAATCTGAAGGGTTCTTATGCAGCAGAGAGGTCTTGCCACACCTAAGTTGGGTTCAAGAGAACAGAGGAATCCCTCCATTTCCATTCAAGAGAGAAAAGGCACAAGCTCCTTAGTAATTCATTAATCCCTGTGTACACTACAAACAGTGAAACCACCATCCTGAAACCCAATAAACCAGGCCCCAAAATCCACTGTTCTTTCACCTGCCCTGTGCTCTCTTATTCTCATGCCATTGGATACAGTATTTCCCTGATATCCCTGGACCCATCCATATAAAGTGTTCCTGTTTGGCAAGACACCACGTATTTGTAAAAAAGAATAGATCTGGCAGTTAAATTCTTAGTTTATTCTAGAAATGACCTGAGCAAGCCCTCAAATAAATAGCATTCCCTGAACTGTAAAGATTGCTCTCTTGGATCAATATTCAAATATTGGTAGCAGTCAGCAAGAAAAGAAAGGTCCTCACCTTTACAAGAAAATTAACTTCAACAGGCTATAAATGTCCCAGTTTAATTTTCTTAACATCCCAAACATGCCTGGGTGATAAACAACACAAATTATTTTTCACTTGCTACTTTCTGGTACCTGACAATTAAGCTATGAAATAAAAAATAATAATAAACAACATTCATGTGTTCAGGGAAAGGTAGCAAAGCAGATGCTGCTGATGTGGAATGTAAACTGAAACACACTTTCCAGAGGGCAATTTGGCAATACAACCAAGTCTTTAAAATGTAAAGACTCTGACAATGCATTTTCACTTCTCATGATTTATCCTAAAGAAATAACTAAACACACTTAAAGATTTAGCTTTAAGAATATTTATATGATATAGTGTTGTTCACAACAAAAGCTGGAAATGACAAAAATATGCAATAATAGGAAACTAGTTAATCCACAGAATCTTCAACACTGAAATACCGTCAAGTCATTAAAAGCTACATGAGTTCTTACTTATTGAAATGGAAAATTGTTCTTTACATAACCAGTGGGAAAAAATTATATACAACAGTGTATAAAGCTACTTTATCTGCTCACATACACATTAAAAAGATCATGCAAATACAATTTTTATATTCTTTTTGCTTTTCTTACAATTAATGTTATAATTATATATAGTCATTTTAAGACTGAGCATCATATTACTTAGTAACTACCTATATAATCTATATTAGGCCTAACTCCATAAAGACCATGAGTGACAAAAAACATTCAATAACAAATTAGTTTTAAAAAGTCAGAAAATAGGAAAGAAATAAAAGAACAGTTAATTATACAGAAAACCCAAAATCAAGATGGGCACTATATATGAACATTAAATTTAGTTCTGAATTTCCTAGTAGCTTAACATGTATAGTAAAGAAAGTCAGCATACTCTTACACTACCTGACGAAAGAAAATAAATTAATTCTTCACAACAGAAAGTGCCCTGAGAATCTAGGAACAGAAAAATGTTTTCTATTCAAAAAAGGATTTGTCTTTAGGTCTTTATATGAATATTAAAATAGACTGTCTTCAACAGGAACATATCGAAGATATTTACTGATTCTCAAAAAACTGACATTGAATTATAATCCAATTGATATTATTTATTGACATCACATGATATTATTCATAAGAACGAAACTTTAAAAGATTAAAGGTGGAACATTAAACTAGTCTTTAGTTTGCCTTTCCATGATGTATGCTATAAAATACCTGTAAAAATAAATGGCACAGAGGATGTGATCAATGTTGAATTTTTTTGCCTACTCAGATTTGAATTGTGTCAACATTATGCCAGTTGAAGACAAAGATGGCAATCCAATTTACTCATGAAACATTTACTAAATACCTCTAATGTGCCAGACACTGTGAAAACACATACTGAAATGATTTCTAAAAGGTTTTTTTAAAAAGAAATCCTAAATTTTTCCCCAAAGTATAAATATATCATCAAGTTCATTTCAAAAACAGAACTGGAAGTTCATTAAAATCATTTGGAAATGAACAACTGAAAAATGGTTGAGAGAACTTCAGCCAGTTTAGCCAACTCTATTATCAAAAAATTAATCAATGACATCTTAATTAACATCTTGAAATAATTTCCTTCAGGGAAACCCAACAGGCTGCCAAAGATTGCTATTAAAAAAAAAAAAAAAAAAAAAAAAACACCTGTGGAATAAAACTGATCAAATTAGGCTACATACAACCTCAGTGAATTACATCTTTATGTATATCTATAAAGTACCAATTTAAAAAGAATATAAATAGAAGGAAGACCAGTAGAGGAAGGGGAATAAGGGAGACAGGAGGGGAGATAAAAAGGAAGTACTTGGGACTGAAATGGAGCAAATTAGATTCTATGCAACTATGATTATATAAAAATGTACCCCACTATATTTGTATAATCATAATGCACTAATAAAAACATCTTTAAACAACTGATGAATACTTTATAAACTCTGAAATAACCTACAATAGGTTTTCCTACAAGGTCAAAATAAAGAGCTTCCATATGCTGTCTACAAATCCTTTCACATATAAACATGTGGGGTACATCAAAATATAAATGCAATTATAAACAAAGTTTAATTTTTTTTTAAGCCAGGCATGGTGGCACATGCCTGTAATCCCATTGACTCAGGAAGCTGTGGCAGGAGGATAGCAAATTCAAAGCCAGCCTCAGTAATTTTTCAAGGCCCTGAGGAACTTAGCAAAACCCTGTCTCAAAATAAAATATATAAAAAAAAGGGGCTGGGGATGTGGTTCAGTGGTTAGGTGCCTCTGGGTTCAATCCCCAATACCAAATAAATAAATAAATTTTTAAAAATAAAAATAAAATTTTTAAGTAAATAAGATTACCATTCTGACCTTCTACTCTATTCCTTTAAAGAAATAAATGAAGTTGAGTTCTCCTTTGAAAATTTTGTTGTTACTAATTATTAGCCATTTATCGGGGGTTCAAAATAACATATGCCTTTTTAAAAAGAACTTCAATAATTAATCTAAAAACAGTAAACCAACATATTTCAGAAAAGGAGGGAAACTAGATCGAAGGATAGACTATAAAAACTATGCTTTAATTAAACCATTTAGAAACATGAGTTAGTAAAGAAAAGTACATTCAATGGCAAAATTATTTTTAAAAACTCAAAACCAACTAAACTTTTAAGCTCAGAGCAATGATGAAAGGAAACAAAAAGCACAGAATTCCCTAGTGGAACAGGATGCTGTTGGCCTTAAGAACTTTGAGGTTCTGTTTACCAGAATTAATAAAAACTGAACATTAATTTTGCTCAATTTCTTTGTAAAGAGATTTTTTAAAAATACTTCAATTTCGCTCTAGCTCATTTAGGCTGACATCTGAAAGTGGCTGAAAATAATACTATGAATAAAGCAAGCAGATTTATTATTATCTCTTTTCATTTCCAATCTCTTTCCATTTACAGGAATCACAATTGTTCCCTGTTCAGAGGAACTCCATCT
The DNA here is from genome assembly GCF_001458135.2 of Marmota marmota marmota. NCBI lineage: Eukaryota > Metazoa > Chordata > Mammalia > Rodentia > Sciuridae > Marmota > Marmota marmota. The sequence goes on along the minus strand of NW_026000109.1, from coordinate 1,162,961 downwards.
CTCTCTTATGCTGTACCACTCAATTATCTTAATTTTTAATGTTATTTTTAAACTCTATCTATGATTAAGGACTTCCTTCAAAATATTGCTCTGATACAGAGAAAATAAACTGCCAAAATGCCTAAGCTCATTCTTCTTGTTTCCAAAATATGCCAATCAATACCCTCCACCTGCCTGCTGAGGATTCTGCCACTTCTTGCTTACCACATTTGCCACATTTGCTTTTATACAAGTATATGCTCAACAGTTCTACTTTTAACCAGAGGCTAAAATGATTTCCACAGCTTCATACTGAAAAATTAAGAATCTTACATTATAATATAAGACTCATTCATGATTATCTCCCTTGCCTGAGTTATGCTACTCCAGAGCCTTGATATTCCTTTTCCCCAGGAAAATGTACTGACATTTCCTTTCATGACCTTATTTATTCCACTTTGAAGGATTCCCTCTATTTTTCCTTTCTTTAGCTAACCATCATCTTTTATAGTACTCAGTTACCAAAAGTTCACATCTTTTCATCTGACTAAATAAGCAACATGGTAACCCAGAAATAAATCATTTCTTTCTAATCTTACCTAGTTTAAATTTATCAAATATGACTCAGTATAGTGAAATAACACTTAAGTTTCAAAGAAATAAAAGCATTCCTGTCTGCCTGTAGCAGCAGTGACTAGGAATCCTGGGATAATTTCTAGGAGGCCGAGGGTTATTTCTTAACTTTACACTTTCTAAAATAATTCAGAGTAAGTTCAAACTTTCTTAAAGCATGTATGATTAAGAAAACTAATAACATATTTCAAAATTATTAAAATTTATTATATGATGGCTATATTTAAAGATATAATTATGAAACTATATTACACTTAAATAATATTTGTGAAAGTCTTCATGATTTATGAAATTATCTTAAAAAGATATTTTAGCTATATTAACAAGTCATTATTAACCTAATTTTTAATATACCACATATAAGCACATCCTTCCAGAATATTAGTTGTAGTTTTCAAGTAAGGAAAGTTCTCTAGTTCTCATTAGATACACAACCTGCACTTTTTACAAACTCACTGACAAATAAGGATTACCTTACTTTCATACTAATTCATAGACACAACTATAAAAGAGAATATATATATTTCTTAGAACTGCTACAATTTCCTGAGTAGACATCAAGAAAAAAAATAAATAATGCCTGGCATGGTGGTGCACATCTGTAATCCCAGTGACTTTGGAGGCTGAAGGATGAGCATCCCAAGTTCAAGGCCAGCCTCAGCAACACAGTGAAATCCTGTATCAAAATTAAAAATTAAGAGCTGGGAATGTAGCTCAGTGGTAGAGGACACCTGTGTTCAATCCCCAGTTTGGGGGTGAAGGAACAGAAAAAAGAAAAAAAAAAACTCTCTACTAAGAAACAAAGAATACTCTTAGGCTAGAATGAGAGACCACTTCCATAACAACTTCCATATTGTCAAATCAAGTATCTAGTTCTAGAATATCACCATCTTCAGACAGCAGTACCTGGCATAGTTTACACTTCATTCTTCTTACAACACTTCCTTCTTCATGAACTATGACACCACCATATCTTAGTTGTCTTCCCAGCTGCTCTCATATTCTTCCAGTCTCTCCTCCCCTACCTACATCCTGAAAGTCATAAAGCTAATAGCCCGAGTGTCTTCTTAACCTATACCATCAACCCTTTCCCCAATCTTCTTTTCCAGTATCATAGTTTTAAATACAATGTGTTGATGACTCTCAAATCTCTAAGTTTAGCCTTGATATCCCTAGACTAACCTCAGCATATCTACCTACATATTTAACAGGTATCAAACAGAATGCATGATTTCCGACTGCATCCTGCTTCTTCCCAGTATTCCCTAAAAAAAAAAAAAAAAAAAAAAAAAAAAATGACACTACAATTTCCAACTTGATCATTATTCTCTTTTCTTCATACTCTACCAGCAAGACCTACTTCTGAAAAAGCATGAATTCATCTACTGTTCATCTGTTGGGTTCTGCTACCTAAAGACTTAATGTTTCTTTAAGAATGAAAAAGAAAAGTGGTTACAGATACTGACAGGAGTGCATGTATACACATGGAAAGACTGAACAAAGATAACTGCTTAGAAGCACTCCAGATGCAATCACAGAAGAGAACTATCAGAGATAGATTAAAAGAAGCTATAAGAGGGTAGACAGCCAATTTTGAAGCAACTGCACTTCAATCTCAGCAACCTCTATGCATTTGTATGACTGAGTCTTTAGTTTTTGAGGAAAAGAATAATATTGGAGGGCTGGGATTGTGGCTCAGTAGCAGAGCACTTGCCTGGCATGCGTGAGGCACTGGGTTCAATTCTCAGCACTACATAAAAATAAATGAATAAAATAAAGCTCCATCAACAACTATAAAAATACTAAAAAAGAAAGAATAATATGGAAGAAAAAATAAACTTTTAGCAAACTATACTTGTTTTTATTATAGTAGCATCTTCAAATAGTATGTGCAAAAAAAATTGGAAATATAAATTTAAAACACAGGAGACAGACATATGAACAGTAAGTATTTAAGCTACTACACACCGTACAGAGATCTTTATACTGCAGCTTCTGGAATTTTGTATCAGTGTTTCCTGCACATAATTCCACATAACCAAGGACAACTTGAAACACAGTATTGTGAATGGCTTGGGTAAAGTGCATATGAAGTTGATCCATTGCAGTCTGTGGAAAGAAAATAGGTACAGTATAATTTCATTTTCTTAAAATAAATAAAGTTCAACAGATTACAAAAACACAGGAAAAAATCTTCATCAATTATAACTATAATACAAAGATTGCTATCATTCCCAGAATTAATTGTAGTATGGATTATTTGCAGATAACCCTTCATATAACCATGACACTATACCACTCAAGTCTGAATAGTGAACTGTTCTATTGCTCTGCATTTGTAACTAACTGGTACTCATCCTGCTCTGTATAAATGTGCTGCGGTATATCACACCTCTGGATTCTCTCTGCCATCACATATTCATTCTCTTACTTCATTCAGGACACTCTACAATAGCTTCTTTCTCAGAGAAGCTTTTCTTGACTTCCTATCCTATACAAAGAAGTACTTTCCATCACTCTATTCACTTATCCTGAATTTATATTTCTCCATAGCAACTGTTATCACCTGACAGCATACGCATCTATTTTTTGAATGCTCATATCCCTCACTAGAATATACATAAGGGCTAATATTCAGAGGACTAGAGTAATGCATCTGGCAGGTACCAATACATATTAAATGAAGGTAAAAAAATCTTCAGAAGAAACTTAGAAATCATAATTTTATTTTTGAAGGTCTTTATATATGTATCTCAAAATTAACATATCTTTCTTTTTCTATTTTTCCGTCCAAGTACAACCAAGATGTGAAAAGTCAGAAGGTACAACAATTAAGATATTAAAATGTAAAAATTTTAAATGGTTAGGTGAAGTATTAAATTTCTTTTTAGGAGAGAAGACCACTTCAGAGAAGAAAACATTTAACACCTATCATGATTAAATGTTGTAAGTGTAAATGTACAATTCTGTATATACAGAGAATACAATAAATTTTCAAATCATGGCCCTTGTTCCAAGTTCTTCAAGGAAGTCTTTGAACATAAGAGTGTGCAAAGTCATGTATTACAAGAGGAGTTATGGTATTTGGGGAATAACAGAATCCTCTGAAAAATCTGATGAATGCAATAGGCCTGTTTTAAAAGATAAATGTACACAAGTTTACACACCATTTTAAGAGAGTTGTGCCAGCTTATCTAGGGACAAATGAAACCCCACATTAGAAAGCCATGTTTCAGGATCAAGAGCTGAGGTCAAAGAAAGTACATGTCATCCCCCCTGAATTATCTTAAGATGAACTTTTTTCTTAAAACTTATACAAAATTGTGAAAATGCTAAACCTGACAAACACTTCACAGTTCAAAATAAACTTCTATAATGTTTAATCACACTACATACATTCCATGTAAGCAATCATGTTACCAATGTTAATTCAGTATAAAAATGTTCTTTGTTAAATAAAATGCTTCAAGGATACTACATTAGTTATTATATTCTGACTTAAATCTTGAAAGTAGATTTATGATTAATAAAAAAATGGAACATCCTTTTAAAAACTAACCTGTGTTTTTCCAAGAAGTCGATAAGCTTGTTGAACCTTGGTATAATGATTAATGTCAAAATTCTTGCAGATTTTGGAAAGAGCTACATCCAATTGTTCCTATTAATTAAAAGAGGAAGAGGTGGTTAAGTAATTGTTATCAAAAAGAATATATTAAAACCATTCTCTCACTTTTAACAATATCTCAATATATTTATGGTCACACTGGATTTGGTAGTTTTAATACTAAATTTAAATAAAATTATAAACAAATAGAGTTACAATTTATAAGCAACTATAACCAAGCTTACTGCAATGTTATTAGCATCAATTTCTATGTCTTAAAACTCTGCCTAGAGTTTCAAGGTAAACAAAATAAGTTTCTTAAGGAATCTTGTTTTTTACTTTTTCTTAATTTTGTTTCCTCAAACATTTGCTAAAATATTACAATTATAAGAACTGAATTTGTGAGACTATTCAATAACAACCACCTTTATGTAATCTCTAAAAAAGTAATTCTCAACAAAATAATGCCTTTGAAAGTATAAACCACAGCGTTTAAGGTTTTATACCTAAAAGCACTACTTTGTTTATGGCTTTCTACTTCAATAATGTCATTTTAAAATAATAATTATCTAAATATGTATAGAATAATATTTATATTAAGAGTGAAAAAATACTAACCTCTCAATAGAAAGCCTTCATTAAAAATATACAGGGAACTATCCATGTAAGGGATAAGCAGTTGTTTTTTTGACTATCAAGTTAGAATTTATTACAATTAGCAAATAATTGTATTTATGACCAAAGACTACTTTCATAAAAAGCGTCATTTTAAAGTCCAACTTTAACTTTCATAAGCACTCTTTTAAGGAAAAGCAATAAAGTAAAATATTAAAAGAAATCAAATAATTCTTATTGGGTTTAATGAACAGAATACTCTGCAGAGTATTTGGATCAGGCAATATTTACTCATAAGTCAAGTTAACTCACTCAACTAAAAAAGAGAAGCAGTTGATAAAAATGTAACTAAAATGTGGCAAGTATTTTGGAAATCATATAATTTACATGAAAATATACCTATTACAAACAGTTTGGAGATTTTTTCTAAAATGATGTTATTTTCAAGTCCTTTTTTTGAGGCCCAATAGTCCCTAAAATATTATTGAGTTTAGAAGTAGATTAACACTAAGTTGACCATGAGTAGATACTCCAAATGAAAACAACAGACTAAATATGGTTATTTAGAAACACTGGTAATGACAGAAATCAAAACATAATGCTGAACCTAAACTATTCAAAAATTTCTGAAATGAAAAAGTAATTTATGACAAAACTCCTTCTTACCTCAATTTGTTCTAAAGTATCTTGCAGCTTTGAATTCAGCTCACTATTAAATAAAACAGAGTTAGATATGTCTATCTTAAAAAAGAGACAAACTTAAGTGCTAAATACGTCAGCTGAAGAAATAATCAACAAATACCAGTGGTATGAGCACTTAAGATGTACTGATGATTCTACAGTAACTGCAATAAAGAAAAAGAAATCACATAAAAGAAAGAAAGAAATGAGTCAATACTAGCATCAATAGAATTGTGTAAGAAGAAAATCCTAAAGAATCTATACACAGAACTAAGAATTTAAGAATTCAAAATTAATTTTTAAAGATAAAAACTATAATTCAAATAAAATGTAAAATTTCAAAAATAAAAAAATTAATCTCTCTAGAGCAGTAACAAGGAATTAGAAAATGAATTTTTAAAAATATATTATTTTAAAAAACCAACTGTACAATGCCAAGACAAAATTAGAGTTAGATACATGGAAGTATATACCATGTTAATAGATTAAAATCTTCAATATGATTTTCACCAAAATGATCCAACAGACAATAAATACATAAACAGGCACTTGAGTTCATTAGTCATTCAGGAAAATCAAGTTAAAGCAACAACAACAAAAAAAAAAATTCTAGTATTTTTTGAGGTCTCATAACCCTAAAAATATTGAGTTCACAAGCATATTAACATTAATATGCATGGATATACCAAACAAAATATTAAATGTCATAGTCTAGAAATACTGGTAATAACATGAGAGTCAAAATAATGTTGTACCTATCCTATTTAAAAACCTCTGAAAAGAAAAGGCCATTTAACTTATGATAGGTATCTGTGTTACAACCAGAATAGCCCAAAATATTTTTTAAAAATCAAGATTCTATTACCAAATGTTGGCAAGGATTTGGAGCAAAGAAGAGGAAACTGATACAACATTTTGGGAAAACTACATCCGCTGAAACTCGACACACACTCTTACTTCAGCAGTTCTGGTCCTGGCTATATGCATATATGATCCTTGCAGCATTATTTGTACTAAGCAAAATCTTAAAACTGACATGTGTAAATTGTTATGTCTCATCACTAAAACAAATTGATGAAATCTAACAAAATAAAGTATTTTAATTAAAAAACTGATATAGGTTTTTTACAATTCTTAGCTGCTGATGATAAATTTGAATCTCAAATGCCTTATCAGTCAGAGCAAAGAAGGAAAGCCATAGTACACAATTTGGCATTCATAATATCAAAACCTACCATTAATTTACAAGGGAAAGAAGCAACAACAAAAAACCAAAAAAGAAATTTTTTTTGTTGTCATTAAGTTCTGAGAGAAATTTTTTGCAAGAGTTTTGATAAAGGGGACATTTTATCCCCAAAGGCTAACAGCCTGACCACATCACATCCTTCCATTATATACAATAACAGGCTCCTTGCAGTGGCTTTTTACAGAGCCTTTCAATATATGCTGAGGAGATACTGAGAGAGAAAGAGAGGAGGGGGAGGAGGAAGGAGATACATAAAGCAATTTGTTAAAAAGTAAAACCAAAATAATACAAGTACCCAATTTTTGATGGTCTCAAAGATAAATGTCCTAAACCCGGAGAGAAATTTGATTATTTTCTACAAATACTGTTTACCATAAGCATTTTTTGGTTAGAAGTTCAGGAAAATTGGTAATTATATTCTTCAGTAAAAGCTAAAGAGTGGACAAACTATAATCTCTGACAATCACCAATACAGGGTTGATGCCTTGTTAGAAAAATGAAGATCTCTAACCAGAATTTATAACTGACATTCAAACAAATCCACATATAAGGTTAAGGGAATACTTGTAAGTACTATTGAGATTTTCCTTAAAAAATGATTCTAGGACAACTCCTGTCCAAAAAAACAGTGCATACATGCATAAATGAATGAATGAAAGAAGAACTAAAGACTCTAAAATAATATCCCAAAAGGGACAGACATGATAGTGCCTTTTGCTTAGAAAGAATTAAATAAATTCTCCAACAAAACCAAACAGATCAAGGGATGAAGAAAATGCAGTGTATATGCACAATGCAATACTATGCAGCCAGAAAAATGGATGGAATCTTGTCATTTGTGACAACATGGATGTCTGGAGGACATTATATTAAGTGAAATGAGCCAGGTACAAAAAGTCAAACACCACATGATCTCACTAATATGCAGAATCTTATAAATAAGTGGACCTCACAGAAGTTGAGAGTAGAAAAGTGATACGCGCAGTAGAATAATGGTTACTTATCAATATGTACAATTATTTTGTGTCAAGCAAAAATAAAATAAAACCTTAGAAATATCAGTATCTTTTATCACTTAAGAGTTTCTTTCTTAGCATCACATTCATTTAATTCAAGCTCAAAATCTCAGTGTCATATGTAATTCTTCCCTCTCTTCATATGTAACCAATAATCAAATCCTGATGACTCTACCATTTCATTTCAGTATTCCCCATATCCACCTATGCTAATACTTTCTCAATTCTGTGTCCCATTCAAGCATTATCACCTTTGCTTGAATTGTTATAATACCCTCTTAATAAGTCTCCATATGTAAGGTATACACCCCATACATCCATCTTATTTGACAGACACTGTACAACACTCTTCAAAATGCTGTCATGGGTCTAGACATGGGTCTAACTTCACACTGGATTTGGTCAATATTCTATGTGTTTGGCAGACAGAGTGTTTTTAAATAGCCTGCTTGGGAAAGGCTTTGGGCAAAACAAGTATACTCTAGTTCAATGGGTCCTGCCATTCCCTGCTGGTTTACATCTGTTATCATCATTTTTATGTTACCTATTTGGTCTCTAAAAACAAAGAAGTTTGCAGCTCTTAAGTAAAGCAGAAATAAAATCACATGAATGTCTTACTTTAAAAAAAAACTTTGGTGGTTCCCCATTAAACTCTAAAGATAAAGCCAATTACTACGGAAAGTCCCTGAACAATCTGAAATGAAAAAATAATTTCCATTCACTTTTTAATGCTTATATTTTAGCTTATATGGACTGTGTGCAACTCTGCCAAACCCCATATTTTCAAACTTCCTATTCTTATACCAACATTCACAATAAGTAGAGTATCCTCCTCTCTTTTTTACTGGCAAATGCCCTTCTATCTTTCCAGGCCCAACTCAAATGCCATCTTCTCTGGAAAGTCTACCCCTGCTCACCAAAAGCTTCCATAATTTTCACAGAACCGTGTATTACAGTAAAGAATACCTATGACTACAACTCCAAGGTGCAAGTCTCCAAGAGACTGTCACTTATTCCCTAGTAACTCCCTAGAACAAAACACACTACCCAACTCAGAGCAGGTAATAACATCTACTGAGTCAAATTTGTAATTTGAAGAAAAATAGCAACATTTGACTATTATTCCTTTAGGCCCTATTTTCTGCCTCAACAAATGAAACTGCAGAAATAGAAGAAAGGGAGGAAATTGTTTTAGGAGAAGAAAAACCATATTAGACTCTGGGTCTACAGATGCTTCAGCAAAAGAAAAAAGATGACCACAGCTAAAGCTAGATCTACTGCTCTACCAGATGGAGTTTAAAAGTATACCCAAGGCTGAAGCTAGGGACACAGATGCTGAGAGGCAAGGGCAACTGGAATGACAGTAACTCAGAACCTACAAACATTTTCTTTAAGGGGAATATACTGAGTTTGGAGGGAAAAGAAGTATATTCAAATTCATTCCTAGATGAGACTAATTTTTTCAGCCTCTCTATTTAAAAAATAAATGTGTTAGTGCTTATTTATAAAATTATCACAAATCTCTGTTGTTTTCATTGCTGCTCTAATTTATAGTTAAATTACTCTATATCTTATGTATTAACAAAATGCAAACATCATAACGTAAAGAATGCACAGGGTTATAAATATAAAATCTATAAATTAAATAATTTGGTTTTATTAAAAAGGCTTTCAAAGTATACAACCACAGTTTGATAACAACTGACTACTAATCAAATAGACATATATAAAAATTACATGATCAAGAAATGGACATTAACTGTATAGCTTTTAAAGTCCTTAGCTATCATTTAGAAATGTGAATTCAAGCCATTTCAATTAATCAAAATAAGCTAAAAGGATCTACTCATAAACATTTTGATAAATAAAAGCTACATTATGGTAAAAAAAAAAAAAAAAAAAAAACACTAGTCCTAAAACAGAAAGCTAAAAGCTTTTAAAAGCTATCTTCAAGCTAAATTGAATGAATTGAACAATTCTACAGAGCACTGAACAATTCTACAGAAGCATTTTTGCCATCACTACAGAAAATATTAAAGATAACATCTATAAATAACTAATAATAGTGTTTTTATACAGCTGCTCTAGGATATGCACTCTAGCAAAAATTAGTCCGAGAAAGGCTGAAAATAAATTGTCTTTTTGTATGGTTGAATTTGTACAAAATTTTAAGATGGTGAAGGGATAATTAGCATCATATTGATCTTTCCAAGTTCTGTTAGTAACAAGCCATGTGATTTAAGTCCCTTAACATCTCTGGGCATCAGTTTCCTGTATAAAGGTGGGCTAGGTCGAAAGGGTTGCTTCCAACTCTAAGGTTTCCTGATTCATTTATATGTTGTACACCCTCTTATAATCAGGATATAAAGTATCTTCAAAAGCAAGAGGTGAAGTAGTTAGATGATGAGAACCAAATCTAATCAGGGATTAATATATTTTATGGATTAATAACCTGAAAGGACACTGTAATAGGTGTTCACTGTTGGCAGGTAGAATGTGGCTGGAAGAAGTGGGTTTCTTGGAGTATACCCTTAGGGATTATATCTTAAACCCCTGGCTCCTCCCTCTCTATCACTACTTCCCAACTACAATGAAGTGAGCAACTTTCTTACACACTGCCCTTCATCCATGATGATCTGTCTCACCTCAGGCCCAGGGCAATAAAATCCCCCAATCATGGACTGAAAGAACCCCTGAAATCATGAGCCAAAGTAAACATTACCTCCTCTAAGCTGTTCTTGTCAGTTATTTTGGTCATATAGAAACAAAGATGACTAACAGACACCTGCTCAACGTTATCATCTTTTAGTGGTTCAGGGAAATTCTAAAACTCTTAGCATGAACATTAAGTGGACTTACAATGCTAAATGCTATAATTTTAAGCAAACTAAAAATTATAGTTTGCTTAAATTAAACTCTCTTCTAGTAGTTTTAATCTATTCACAAGAAGCAGAGAAAATATCAATGACCTCAAAGAAAACCTGATTTCCAAATTCTGTGAAGATAAACTAACAATCCTAAGGTACCAGGAAGTGTCTATATGACCTTTAAATCAGATATGTTTTCATTTTAACAAAACTTCTAAGATCACTTTGGATCTAGCCAGATCTGTGTCCTTAGTGTGCTCAGAAATTCCTGGAAGACGGAGAAGAGAAAAAAAGTACAGGAAATACACGAAAATCCTATCTCTTATTAACATTTTGTTTTGGGGAATAAACAGAGGATATCAATAGACAACTACAGTGATAAGTCAAGAAAATGATATTTTAGTGCAGTATTTATAATGAAAGCTACAAAGAAAAAAATTTATAAGCAGTTGAAGTGATTTATTCCAGGGAGTAATAAAAGAAAAAATGGTTATAGCAAGAAAAAAAAAAAACTTTACTTTTTTCTTTAAGACCATTTTCATTAAATATTATGATTTTTGCCAAGTGCAGATATTATTTTACATTATTTTTAAACAGCATCACAGAGAAGAAGGCATAAAAAACTATTTAAAAGAAGAAGAGAGCAGGGAATATCCGAGTAGTGTGATATCAATAACTTGATCCAAGCAGATCAAGCAATGAGGACTCAGGGTCAAGGCAATAGTCCTAGCTAACTGGCCTGCTGACCCAGCAGTAACATTCAATATTCAAACATTACTTGAAGTTAGCTTCCTGGTGGTCCCTGGCCTGAGCTTAGAGAAAAAGAAATCAGGCACATCTTGTAATAAAGAAGAAAAGTCCCTAGTACTGACACATTTGTAATTAAAAGTTGTGCCCATCTGCTATACAACTTAAAGAAGTTCTACAATCAACAATTTTCATGAAACTGTCAAGATACTTGAAAGATTATGAGAAATTAAATACATTCATGTTAAAAGTAAAGTACTCAACAAACTAATTCCAAAAGTACATAAACTTTCCAGCACATGCTACAGCATGTTCTTGGAATCCCTCAAGTAATTTTTCTCAAATGAAATAAAAAATTCTAAAGTAGTTTTGTCTTTTCAGAATAACTTTTCTTGAAACTAATTTAAATAAATTTTAAGTGAAAAAGAAAGTAAACGCTTTATTCAGAGACACTTTAACATAAACACATTCTGATTCTTATTCCCAGCAAATCCCAACTATATGACTCTGTCAATCAACTCAAGAATTGTCACATAATGCAAGATATTCCCTGTCAGTCATAAACGTGAACAAAATTGGTGTTACAGTTGCTTTTATTAAAGATGCTAGAACACAGCACATCTCAAGGAAGATATAAGGTACAGACAAGGTACCAGTTTTCCTTTATTTTGCAACCAACCGGGTGCAGCATGATATTACTTGGCATTGCATGTCACACAATTTGAGACTTTACTAGATATTACTTGGTGCTTCTTTATGCAGAAGCAAATATGTGAATTCTATTTTTCATGCTAACTTTAAGAAGTCCAAATAATTTCTTTCAAAGATATTTTTATAGCTAACTTTTCCATGAAAGATATTTACTTTAGCAAGCTAAAATCAAATTTTTAATTAATGGAAAATACAGTTTCAATATGTAACCTGCTCCCTCAATTTCCTGTTACCAAATTCCCATTCATTCTTTCCCATTATAATAGATGGTGACCTTTACAAAGTCAATCCCTGCTATAATCCCCTGCAAAGTCATAATATATTATTATGTTCTCTATTTTGTTTCCAACCTCTCACTCTTTCCCAAAAGTTTTCAAATATTCAAGTTTCTCTGCTTAATTCCATCTCTCTCCTTTTCACAAAATTTCTTCATCTTATACTTCACCCACTCCCACAAAATCTGTCCTTCTAAAGTTCAACTATGACTTCTTTGTTGCCATAATCCAACAGATAGATATTTTCAGTCCTCATTTTGCTTAATATCTCTATAACAAAGATTTTATTCATGGGACCCATAATTTCCCATTCCCAACTCCTTACATCTTTCCCCAACTCCTCCTGTTCCTCCTTCAGATCTTCCTTAGTCTTGACCCTGAAAGACGAGTTAGATACCAATGCTTCCACTGTGTGCTCAAGATCCTCCTCTCTCAGGCCCAATTCTATTTGTGTCTGCTTCAATGCAAGTCCTTCTTCTATAGATAATGTCCTCTATAAAGCCAGAGATTTTTATTGATTATTTTGTGTATGGTTCACCACTAAACTACCAATTTCAAAACAAGAAACCTGGTGTAAATATGCTCAGTAAATAAATAACTGCCTGAATCATTTCTAATCACTAAACAAGCTATTATCACTGTTACCAGATAACCACCACAAAACAAATTAAATGGATATTCTGTTGTTGCTTTTTTCCTAGAAAGCCTTGCTAGAAATTTCCAAATACATTCAACATACTAGAACTAATTATCAATTCAATCTAATAAGTATAAATGATGTCACCAAAATTTTAGTAATAACAGTTAATCACTCTCAAATAAAACCAAAGTATCACTGGTGCTACACAACTATGTAAATCCTAATCAAATAAAAAAGTGCATTACTTCAAGCTGCATAATCCTAAGGAAAAAATATAATGAATATTTAAATAGAATCTCTAGTGGAAAATAACGCTCTTAGCCTCTATTCAGCCAAGACCTATGAGAGTATATTAAAAGAAAAAAAATTCTAACCTTTATCAATGTTTTTCTACCATAATCCTTCCATTGTTCATATACTAACAATCGACATCTGTAACATCAGTGAGTTATGTTGACTGACTGCCAGAATTTCCAGAAAAGGGAAAAAAAAGAGTTGCATTCTGAGATAGGTATCAATTTAACTTGAAACTGGATTTGCTTGACAAGCACTCTATTTTACCTAGATTGTGTGTTTATTTGGGATGGCTTGGGAGGAATGATAGAAATTAAAGGTAGAATTAGAGCTTTCCCAATGTACTATCTCAAGAAGTAATGCAAACCCTTTATTTTAAGCAAACCAAAACTCTATTAATAAAGTCAGAACTAACAGCAAAAGATGTGGCAGCCACTTTTGCTATTTTAAATAAGACATGTAACACATTAAATACATAATCAAGTATTACAAAAACGATTGTTACATGAACTGAAATCATATTTAAATTTTCTAAAAGACTTATGATGACGAGCCAAATACTTGAACCATCCGGATCTTAAAAACTAGCTGCAATAATACTCTCAACATTTGTATGATGGACACAGTTAAGGAGGAACAATTCCTAAGAGATTCAAGGAAAATGTGAGCAGATTAATTTATTATTTTCTACTATTCTATAAAAATGACATAAATCAAACTGGAAAGTACATAAAAAAAGAGTTTCAATGAGGTGATAAAGGAGGTAGGATTGAAAAGCATTTGATCTTTCACACCTGAAAAACTGTTATTTATAATTTTATTGTACTTCCCATTTATAAACATGAATACCAAACTAGAACACTGCTCTCTGTATTAACCTTCAATGCTAATTAACATTGGATGTTACACAATTCCTACATTAAAAAATTGACAAAAATCAGCTTTAAATTTTTTATATTACCTTACCTTATACAACTATAATGTTTAAAAGTACTGGCAGCTTTCTGACATTCCAGGCACAACTGAATAGCTCCTGGATAGTCTTCCTCCTTAAGAGAATGGCAACAGAAGTCACATCACTGGAAACATTTTTCTTAAAACCCCTGATAAAAACACATCTCTTTTCATACTCTAACCCAACAATACAGAATCAAAAACTTCTAATTCTTCTTAAATAAAGATTAGAACACCAAAAATAGATAGAAAACAAAATAAAAAGAGGCAACTAACTCTAGGCCCAAACTGTATGCATTAAAATATATATATATATATAAAAAAATTCTGTTCCCTCAAATACACAATAACATCCCTTTGAGACCATCACTTATGTGTAAAGTCTATACAGAATTATAAGCTGCTTCTGAAAGGATTCCTTAGCTGTTAACATAGCATCTTACTCTAATGTGTAAATAAACTGTTCCAAAATAGTACATACTGTATTATAATCAAGAGCCAACAATTCACCCACCAAGAAATCAAATATTTCTAAAGAAATGAATTTGGAAAAAAAGGGAAAATATTAATATTTTCAGAATATTTTACCACCTAATAGTAATTTAATACCAAATGAATTTTTCAAATGGATCTTTCAAACCCTAGTTTAGTAGTAACAGTTTAGAAGCAACAGGGTGATTATAAGAAAACCACAAAAAATGTTCCTGATGCTCATATCTAAATTCAACAGATGCAATTCGAACCACTGGGATGCTAAGATAATGACAAAGTATCTACCCCAAGGAGCTCAAGTATTATGGGAAAACACACATATTTCATTATGTTTTAGTGAACCTTATTATGACAGAGATAGATGCAGAATGCTAAGAAAACATCAAAGAGAAAACAGATGGCTCAGGCAGGAAACTAATTAATATATGATACTAAATATAACAAAAATATCACACATCCCATAAATCACTAATATATGTTTGATGAAAAATTTAATGTTACTACTATTTGTATTTAATACAATCAAAAGGCTGAAGAGAACATGCCAATGTTAGTACACAGTAAAT
Source organism: Marmota marmota marmota (assembly GCF_001458135.2). Taxonomy (NCBI): domain Eukaryota; kingdom Metazoa; phylum Chordata; class Mammalia; order Rodentia; family Sciuridae; genus Marmota; species Marmota marmota. The sequence goes on along the minus strand of NW_026000109.1, from coordinate 1,147,641 downwards.
ATTTTCTCAAATAAATTTGTTTTTCTAAAACGAATGTGTATTATGTTGATAGAAAAAGGCTCAAGGGCAATTACCTTCACTTGTTTAAAAATGTTCTTTATAGCAATTATCAACTCAAGAAAAATGCATGTCTGAATTTTGTTCACTATAATTTTTCTATATAAGATTATTAGCATCACCCAATTTCCAAGTCTTTTTAGCTTACCTCCAGCATTTCACTTAAGCGTACATCTGTTCTTTGCTGAAAAACACAAAAATCAAAGGTAAAATCTGTTTCAATCACAAAACTAAGTTTTAAATTTTTAAAAAGGGACCAATATACCAATGTTTTATATATACCAATGTTTTTATAGTTCTCAGAGATTTCAGAAGTCCAATCAGCAACTGACGTTTCCTTTGATTCGCAAGAAGGCCTAAACTAGCTTGAGTAAAACCTTCCTTTGCAATATTCAAGTGTCTGCAAAGTGAACAATAAACAATTAATATTTCTAATATAACAAGAATGCCATTTACACAGAACTTACAGGCCATTAGTGACCTGCATTACTATTAAAACTGGGGTTTGAAACTATAATTTAACAAATAAGTAATTATCTAAACCAGTTCTGTTCATACATGAAAGATGGATTAATGCCAATCCACAAATTATAAGAAAAGTACAGAAGTTGAGAATAAGCACCTAAAAACTTAATGCAAAGGTTGACAGAATAATTTTACTTATGAATCTAATAGTAAAAAATTGGGACTGTATTATATGTCTTGCATTATTTCTTCGTTTCATTTTTTCCTAATAATTTATTTCTATTTCATTTACAAAATACCCTGTAACAGGTTTGTGAAAAGAAAAGTAAAACAACACTGGTCCTTCATTGCAAATAATTTAGGAAAACCTAGTCTAAACAATACACAGCCAGTAATATTTCTTAACCCAAAAGTAGATTTGTATATATTTCCCACATCCTCTTAGTGCAAATTTCAGTTCATAACATATGTTCATTTAATGAATGCTATTCTAAAAACTACAACCATGATTTTAAAAAACAAGTGTCAATGACAGATTTCATACTTGTTCTTAAAATATTTTCCAGCTTAAAGAACAAAATATCATTGGAAACAATACCTCCTCCCATTTGTGCAGATAACTGCAGCTAACTGGAGACCTGTCTGCAATGAGGTAACTCTTTCAAGTTCCTATGGAAAGATTAAGTACAGGTTATTATTTGAGACGTTTTATTTTTCCTTCTTTCTCACATAGTACTCTAACAAAACCTCATGTGTTTCAAAGCAAAGCCAGCTTTAGAAAACAAAGTTGCAACAAAAATACCTAAACTTGAAAACTGTTAGTATATTTTTCAAAAGTTATTTAAAATGACTTCTTCCAATTGATTTTCACAATGACAGATGACAAAATATTTAGTCAGTATTGCTTACAAGAAAATCTAGACCCAACCTGTTTTAGGCAGGAATAAATAAATACCATTTACATGTTTCTACCTAACCGAACTTTGCAAAGTAATAAAGGCTATGACAAATATGATTTCTGTTTGCTAAGATGCTTTGACAAGGAATATCTTGATATGAACACTAGTAGATATTTCAATGGAATTTGAAAGCTCTCATTTTCTGATGAAAACACAGATTCAGATAAACAGTTTCAATTTTATCATATGTAGATATTTCAATGGAATTTGAAAGCTCTCATTTTCTGATGAAAACACAGATTCAGATAAACAGTTTCAATTTTATCATATTTTAAATTCGGATTTTTACATTGTCATTGCTTCAGATTGCTATATTGTTGATCTATGTATTTGTTACAAAGTTAATGGAAGCAATTTTCACTGCTTCTTCTAAAGTTGGGAAAAGCTAAGACATCGCTTAGAATCATCACTTAAAGTATTCTTTTACTTCATTTTTGATAAACTGCCAAATGAAAAAGACACACATCCCCAACACACACACACACACACACACACACACACACACACACACCAGGGTATGTTGTTTAACTAAAGACAAAAGAATAATTATAATATTCTAATAGTTTCAAGTGTAAATCAATCCACCATTAAAAAAAATTATTATTAAAAATAGCAAATATTATCCTACCTTCACATAAGCAGGCTGTTTTTCAAGGATTAAATCTGCTACTTTTTTAGAGACCTAGAACATACAATTAAACAGAAGATGTAAGAAAAAGTCTCAAACTTCCTATAATATTTTTTATATTTAAAATTTTTGCAGGAATATTCCATATGTCTTCCCAATATAACTCTAGAGCAGCTATTGCAATGTTATGGCCATACACATTTCCCTATGTACAAGATTAGTAAAAGAGGTAGTAAACAAAGCACATAGCATGGTACCTGCACCTTAACAGAAACTCAATAAATGGTTACTATTAATGTTAATGAGTGTCATTACCTGATTTAGCAAACATGCATGAAAATGTAACCTCTTTAGGGCAAAGGAAATGATTTAAAACAATCAATTTGCTAAGACAAATTTTTAATCAACTGAATTTATGGAGATAATCTCTGGGAAAGAGAACTTGCTTGGACCCTTTAGATTCTTTGCCCCATGTAAAAAGACAAGTCATTTGGTCCTCTACTTCTAAAAAGCTGAAAAGAAAGCTATGAAGCTATCAAAGGTTTTGTTGGTTAATTCCATGAATAATGTTAGTATCACAAGTTAGAATGATAATGATTTTGAAAATGAGGCTCTTATTCCACAATTTCAAGAGTACTGCTAACTACTCTGCAGAAACACCATATCTAGCAGGATGCATGACATACAGAGGCATTTAGTGTCTGCTCAAAAAACACAATTGGCTCCCCTACCCTAGGCCAAGGGAAAAGAAAACATTGAACACATACTAATCTACTGCATTGATCCTTTCATATGATCTTAATCTGCATCTAACATCTTTGGAATTACATGTATTATTTTCTAGATAAAACATTGATTGCTTTTGTCGAGAAAAGAGACCTCCACTAAGGTTAAGAATATCAAATTTCAAATAGCTTTTACATTTCAATTAATGAAGAGAGATTAATGTTAATCTGAAATATCATTTTAAGAATTTCAAACATTCAGTAGGACTGTCTAATAACAACTTAATTAAGATAATACAAACACAACCAAAAGAAGTCAAATAGGAGCCATAAGTAAGAAAATGCAATCAGGAAGTTCTAGCTCTATACCATGTATTTTGACATATATGTATTTATAGATGTGCATAGATAGAAATGATTGATTTTACTCAACTGGGTTTTAAAAAACATAGACAAAGTACTTATACTTAGTCTTCCCTGTGTCAGACAGTGTACAAAATGTTTTTCTACATTATTATCGCAATAGGGACTCATGACTATCCACCGAGAGAGGTTCCATACATCCTCGTGTTCCAAATGAGCAACCTTAAAAGTCACAGGTACTTGCCCACGGTTAATAAGCTGCAAGGCTAAGATTCAAGCCAACTCTTAGCAAATTCCAAAAGCCCTGTTTTGGAATGAGATGAGGAACATCCTCAAAATAATGCTGTCACATAAAGTACACATATAAGAGAGTATGTATTTAAATATGTTGAAACCAACAGAAGGCAAAAGATGCCACCTACCACTAAAATTGATTTTTTTCCCAAAAGCACAATACTTTATTACACAGTCCTCTTGATTTCAAGCCCACTCATACTACTGCCACCCCTAAGGAGACCCCAGCACCTACTGAGATCTCTGGGTATAAAAGGAAAGAGAAGTACATTGTCCTTGATCTGCCAGATATATTACTAAAAATCCTACCTTAAATTAAAATAGGTAAATTTATTATTACTGTTCCTTTTATTTAAAAATATTAATAAGATCACATATTACAATCTTATTTAGTGAGCTGCATATAGTAAGTTCAGTCAACACAAATAAATTACAGAATTACAGGGTTTTACAACATTAGAGGAAATGCAAGCCTAACCTATCACTTCACAGGTAAAACAAAAGAGTTTTAGCAAGGTTAAATGATCTGTTCAATGCCATAATTAAATAGTCACTACAATTCACACTTTCTAAATCTTAGCCTTGTATTCTTTTTATAAACCTATTTCAAGGAAATATGTGGACCTTAATTGTGAGATAAAAATACTCCATTACAATATTATAGGTAGGGAAGTCATGCACATATCACAGAGCCTGAGGTACTTACTAAACTGAAAACAAGTTCTAAGTTCTTTGATCACATTTAGGATTCCAGAGAGAACTCCAAGTTCTAGGAGCAAATCTATCAAAATAACATGAGGAAAACTGCATATGTATTAAAATTTTAATATAAATATACTATCTGATTCAGTCATGTTAAATAACAGGATTTGTTTCTATTTTAATATATTAGTTAAAACCATGAAATCTACAAACATTATACCTCTCTATTGTGTTTTGTCAGAAAGAAATATTCTTTACTTACTGCAGCTTGCTGTTGTTTCAATTTGTCTCTATACTCCTCTAATTCTTGCAAATTGAGAACAGGTGGGAGCTTCTATACAAAAAAAAGAAAGAAAGAATAAAACCATAAACTGCATAATTTCATTTCATTTACCTAAATGCCTTTGACTCATGAACTACAATCTGCATTCAGAACACTGTCACCTGTCACACTGACTGCCCTTCATTTTTCCTGTCCTCTCAACCTCCCTTACTGGACTCCAGCCACAAAAGCCTACACATCATTTTTACACAACTGTCTGACTTCAAACCTCACCAGCCTTGTTCCTTCACTGTGCTATTCTGACCCCTAGAAAATCCCACTACTACTGGGGTGCCTGGCCCCTAAGCTGGAAGATAATGTTTCCAGGAAAATGTGAGAAAAATTCTTAACTCTAATCCCCCACTCTACCAGCCACAGATATGTCCCTACTTGTCTACAATAGAAATCAAAAAGACTTTCCCTCTGAAATATTATAAATGGTAACTAAGTTCTACAATGTAACAGTGACAGTTTTTGGACTACATTCTGGATTATATCAGCTTTTAGAGGGTAATATAGGAAACAAGCAAAAATATGCACACCATTGTGCACATAGGGAAATAGGCTGCAAGTCTTAACAATTGATAAATGAAACTTCAGAATAACTTGGGGACTGATTGACTTTGTACTGCACTCAGTTTTACCTAAAACCAAATTTTAAAATTCTAATTTTTTGAAGTTCCTATAAATTCAAAATGTAATATTGTAAACAACATTGCATAAGGGTTTTTATCATAATACACATTTATGATCAAAAGTCTGTTTTTCTAAATATATTTAGCCAATATAAAACAGAAATAGTACAATAACATATTATTTGCTAACAGGTGAAAAATAAAAACACAGCAATGTTTCCCTGACCAATGCTCTACAGATGTATTTAAAATCACATTTTCAAAAATAATTGGATCTTTTAATAATGCTCAAAGTTCATTAAAGCACAATATGATAATCATAGACCTATAAGTGCTCCTTAAAAACATTCAAATCTCATTAAATCAATCCAAGAACCAAACAGGTTTTTGATAGGTTTTAATCAAAGTTTTCTTTTACCTCCAGCTCATATCTGACAATATCAAATGAGTCTGCAGAAAAATATACTTGTTCAATACTATTAATTAGCTCTTGTTCAGCTTGAGGGTCACTTGGCTGTTCTCGAAGTTCCCTGAATTCCTCCTTTAAAGAAAAAAAGTCACAATTATAATACTGACAATTGTAAGAATTCCATTTGCATGGAAATAAATGATTATGTGTCTTAACCATCACATATCTTCCAAAAATCATCCTAACCAAGGACACAAATTATAAACCATAAAAATTTGTGGAAAATTAGGAAATAGCCAAATACTTTAAAACTACTTATCTACTGGAAAATGAAAACTAGCCAGTTTAATGATTTGGATTTTACAATGAACTCCTTGAGTGCCAACAAAGTTAAAAGAACTTAAATGTTTAAAAAAAGAAAAGTAACTACCTAAACCTATCACATACACACTCATTTTATCTTTTTACTTTTATATTTATTTAATTGGTACTGGGGAATTGAACCCAAGGGTACTTTAATATATTTTTTTTTAATTTTGAGACAAAGTCTTGCTAAGTTATTTAGGGCCTACCTAAGTTGCTAAGGCTAGCCTCTAACTTGAGATCCTCCTGCTCAGTTTCCTGAGTTGCCAGGATTACAGGCATGCACAACCATGCCCAGCTCATTTTATCAGCTCAGCAACACTCTAAAATCTGTCTCACCATACAAAAAGGGAACATCAGGGGCTGGGACTGTAGGACAGCAGTAGAGTATTTGCCTAGCATGTGCAGGTCCTGAGTACAATCTCCAGTACCAGGGGGAAAAACATTCCTGTAAAGGGAATATCACCTCAATGACTTTTGGGTCACAATTACTACTGGAATTCATAAGCTATGCCTACTACCTAGTAATTCTGCAGCATTATAAGCAAATAAATATAGTTGATAAAGTGCAAAAAAAATTAAGATGCAAAATTTGCTAAGACTGAAAAATATCAAGTATGTAGCCAAGCTAAAAATTTAAATAGACAACAATTATTTTCATATTAAGTGTATAAATGCCACTGGCATATGACACCATGCTGAAATTATATATTAAGTACCAAAACAAATGTCCCAAAATGACACTGCAGTCCGAAAAAAAAAAAAAAAATCTTTTCCTTTCAGTCAATTTGATGGCTTCTATGTGAAATCTACATCTAAATTCAATTCAGACACACTCCATTCTGAAAAGAATCTAGATGATGTTTCTTTCTTTCTGTCTTTTTTTTTTTTTAATTTTTATTTTTAGCGCCACTGCACTTCTGGTCTGTAAGAAGGCTTCTACCTCATCACTCTCTAAATACTTCACTGTTGTTAAGACTGCCTGCTCAACCAAATTAGACACTTCTTGAGAACTGAGATCACTTCTATTCTCCATCATTATGTTCCATAGTGTCAAAGAACACTGCAGTTAATAGTCACTGAACAAACTAAAATTAATAGTTAATTGTATTGAAAAGAAATATAAAACAAAAATGCAATAATTTCTTGTTTTGAAAGTCAAAATTTTTCACAAATTCATAATAAAAAGATTCTTTCTTCTAATTAGAAATAATGGCAAATGTTAGTGACAAGAATATCTTATGCATATACATTGGAAAAATAAAATCAGTTACGATGCAAACTCTTAATATAATTACACCACAATTTTGCCATGATATAAACTGATTTCCTAGGATGTGAGATGTACAAAAATATGTAATTTTTTATCTAAAATAGAATGAATTTGTCAAGTACTTTACATAAACAAAAGATTTCCTACAAAAAAATGTAAAGACAAAACTGGGTGGGAGGGGAGTACCAAATGAAATTCTCTATATCATATTAAATTATGTGATTTAAGGAAAAAGGTTACAATGATACTGGGATATTTAAGCTAAGCTAGAAATAAAATATTTCAGTTGTATAAACTTGTTGTATTATTAATAAAATGTTTAAAGGGTTTATCTTGACAGTAAAATTTGAGTCATATAATACATAACTAAATATATATTAACATTAATAATGGGATAAGTGCTCTGTAATATCTGAAAATCCAAGAACAATTTGTCAACAACTACAGACTATCAAAGGGCCATACTTGCCTGCCAATGGCAACTACACCTAAAATATGTATCAGTGTCATTCCAGAATTAATGCTGGAGAAAACTACAAATAAAGTAAAAAATATAACTGCAGATGAGGGTAAACAAAAGGTAAAACTGAGCAAATGTATTCTCTCTCCCTTCTTTCAGTATGAACTAACACAACTACTGTCGAGGCCCTACCACCTCACCTTTCCCAGTCGATATAATTCCATTTAACAAACAATTATTTTTATTCCCCTTATGTAAAAATTCCCCAGACTAAGTGACACAGGAATGCAGATCAGTAAAATTCAGCTCCTCCCTCAAATAAGTGAGTCAAATACATAAGTAAATGGTTGACAAGGCAGAGGAGAGGTACAAAAAAAAAATCAATGGAAGAGGTGGCATTTAGAGAATATTAGAATAGGGATCATTTCAAATTTCAGAAACTGTGGGGATAGGGTCACAAATATAAAACAAGGTATAAGTAAACTCAGGAAAGCATATAACAGGTTCAAGCAATAAGGATAGTTCCCTGCAGGAAGGACAACTGTCAAAGGAAAGACTCTGTACATACATCAAGAGGCAATGAAATGTAACAGAATTTTTTTTTTAAATCCAATACATTTATATATACATGAACTAAATTTTCCTTTTCTAAAAATAAAGTATCTTAACACATATCCCTATACCAGATGCTATATCAAAAATAAACCCAATATTCAATACTTTCTTAACATAATAAACTAAGCAGGATTATTTCAGGAAAGTTGAAGACAATAAAAAAATTATTCAATATTTCAGAGGTTCTTTTATCCAGCATTCATAACGTAAGGCTGTATATAATACTAACAATTTTCCTATTCTGACCATCTCTGAAATAAAACTACATGAACATACACATAAAATATACATTATGAATGTAACTTAATGAAAAGTGAAGAAAAATAGTCATCACAGAAATTTAAGTCAACATCTCTGATTTCTTTTCCTCTCCACATAAAAACAAAAGGTATTATGAGAACTGGGGATTCAAGTACATAAAACAATCTGAGCCTTCAACTGTAAGGTGTTAGAAAACAGTCCCAGTATATTTATGGTTTCTAGAGAACTACACAAGAAAAGATGAACATAAGAGTCCATCTCTTAAGGAAATAGACCCAAGTTTACAAAGGAAACTAGCAGCTATAAATTTTGTATTTAACCACTACTTTCAACTTATCTAAAATGAGCATACTAATTGAAAATACTAACTCAAGTTCAGGAGTTTCAATTCTATTCACTTTTATAAGTACAAAAAGTTAGTCATGACAGAATAACAGTTCTGCTCATCATTATTAAACTTGATAGTCTCTTTAATTTTGAAAAATAATCTAACCGAATTTTTAAATCCACAGAACAGCTAAGAATCTCAATTTTCAGCAGTAAGTTTTTATTCGAACAAAAAGACAAATGTAAAATCTCCATAGGTTTCAAATTTCTGCAGAATACTGAAACCCCAACTCCCCTTTCTATACTTGCTTTATTAGAGCACAGTTCACATTATATACTTGATTATACTTATCTGGATGGCAGAGTATGTGTGTGTGTGTGTGTGTGTGTGTGTGTGTGTGTGTGTTTTGAAGGGTAAGAGTGGAGGATAGCAAGAAATGTTCTTGTAAAGCTGGGTTTATTTTTTTAACTGCTGGCATCTTTTCATCAGGCAAGATAAAAAGCTATTCTGTTATAATAAATTCTAAACAGAAACCTTAATATTATAAAGGTCACATCACATTAAAGCTGTAATTGAAAGCAAAAAAAAAAAAAAATTAGCCACCAAAATCCATATAGAGCTAAAAGGAAGAGCAAAATATTAAGTTTTCAATATTCTATCAGTATTATTAAAGTCATAAATCTATTTTAGTGAAACAGATTTGATCTGCTTCCAAAATGAAAAAGGATCCAAAACCTACTTTAAGATAACAGATACCCTAAAACCATATACCACATAAGTTTATAATGAACTGCCAGATGTCTGATTGCATGGGGAAATGGCGCATTTTCTTAAAATCCTCCTAGAACAACAATAATAATCCATCAAAATAGCCGGTTCATCAGTTTGTATGTGTGTGTTTTAAATAAAACATAGCTTCTGAAGCCTACTCCGTTTTCCTCCAGGCTTTCAGTGCCATCTAGTGGAATACTGATGAGGTTACAATTTGAAAAGAGGTTTCAGCACAATAATTTATGGAAAATTTTTATAAAAGGTTATTGTATGGCATTATTTTAATCCAGGTTTACAACACACTTACATAATAAAAAATAATGTATTTTAATCACTTCCCACACAAAAAAATAGATCATGAATAATAGATTACAAATAAACATGATTTTATTCACAGAAATTTATTGAGTTGATAGAAATTAAAATCACAAAATTAGTATAAATTTCATATTTAATACCTTGTCATGTACTTATTTCTTTTATTCTATAGTTAAAAATACCAACCCAAGTTCAGGACTTTGTTATATTTTTAACAAATATCTTACTAAATTTATTATATTAAAAAATAAAAAATAATAGCTCTGGAGATAATATTTTGATAAAAATTCATAAAACAATATTGATATCAACATTCTTTTCAGGTTATAATACATGACCATTTTGGAGGCACTATGGAAAATCTGGATGCAGATTCAAGGTTCTTAATACTGATATTTTAAATCAGGATTCAACTCCCAAACAGTTCTAATAAATTCTAAAACTAATAAGTTTATGGCTACTATAATTATAAAAAAATAAATATTGGTCTTAATTCTTCATAATTCTTGTAATCAATTAAGTGAAAATCCTTTCACTTTTAAATGGATAACAAGTGTAGTCAGCAAATGCTCTAATTCTAATATCCTTACCTCTGTATAAAAATCCCACGAATTTGAAATGTAACAGAACCCCATTTCCCAAGAACAGAATTTTAGATCATTTTCCTTTTTCCCACAAAAACTGTCCTCAAAATTGAAATTTGCTTGAATCGATCTTATATTTCCCATTTGTCCATTCTTGTTATCATGTTTTCACTTTTCTATATTATTTTATTCACCAAAATCCCAAAATGCCAGTATATGGATTACCATTTGACTTACATCTCCTCTTATAATGAAGAACAATATCATCTTGTCTATAAAATCTAGAAATTGTACTAGATGACTTTTAAGATTTCTTCCCTCTTTGTATTTATAAGTTCTTGAAATAGAATAAAATAAACAGTACCTTCTAGCTTATCAGATACCCAAATGCACTTCTTCAGTTCCCCTTCACTACATTCCTTTTTCTATTAAGTTGAACCACATGAAATTTGCCAAGATTCAACATTTGTAATCTAAATCAACAGCCATTTCACTCAATTCATCCTAATATCTCTCCCCTACTTATCCTTTTCACTAGGATCTCTCAATGTAACACAACTTAAGCTAATCTATTTCTTCCTTGAAAACTTTTGTAATAACTTAGAAAAGAAATAGAAATGGGCCCATTCTGAAGAGCAGGGATACCTTATTTTTTTTTTTTATCTTCTACCTGTGTGATGCGGTGCTACTAAATGAAGTTAACATTTAAAAGTTTCTCCATGATTCCTCAGAAAATTGGACTGAACCACAATTTGACCCAGTTATCCCACTCCTTGGTACCCAAAGGACTCAAAATCAACATACTACAGTGATGCAGCCACATCAATGTTTATAACAGTTCAATTCACAATAGTTAAGCAATGGAACCAACCTAGGTGCCCTCCAACAGACAAATGGATAAAGAAAATGCAGTACATACACACAATGGAATACTACTGATATGAGGCTAATTAATACTACTATTAATTAATTAATTCTCTCTGATATGAGGATGCAAACACACAACAAGGGGAAAGGGGAGAGAAGAATAGAAGTTCACTGGATTAGACAAATGGGAATAAAGGGAAGAAAGCGGTGATCAGAATAGGAAAGAGCAGAATGAATCAAACATAACTTTCCTTTATTAATGAATACAACACCAGTGAAACTCCACACCATGTACAAACATAAGAACGGGATCCCAAGTTATACTCCATGTATACTCCACGTAATATGTCAAAATACACTCTACTGTCATGTGTACCTAATTGGAACAAATATATATGTATATATACATTTTTTTTCTCCATACAAGCATTTAAATTAACCACTTAAATAGTATAAATTGTTAAATCCCAAAAAATATTTGCCAAAGTATGGGCAGCTTGCATTCTACACCCAGTAATATACTATGAACATTTTCTATGTAATATATATTACCAGTTTAAAACACAAGCTTCAAAATAATTTTTAGAGTATGATACCATATTTGCAGGGAAAAAAGAGGGGTTATATCATCTCCCTATTTCCTTTCTAGAATCTGTCATAATTTACAATTATCTTGTTTGCTATCTGCCTTACTCCTAACTGATGTAAATAAACTCCCTCAGACGAGGAAAGTTTTGGCTTTTGGAAAAGATGCTGTCTTTCTACAGCTGTACTGACAGTCCCTACAGTGTGTCTAGCATATAGTAGATGCTCAAAAAATCTGTTGAAAATGCATAGGGAGAATATCAGAGGGCAATGAACAACGTAGATGATTTCTGTGATTTTGGTTTTTTGGTTCCTTTTTCTGTTTACCATGTTTTCTGTTTGCATTATATGGAACTTTTAAAGGAAAAGCTACTTTAAAATAAAATCACCACTTCAAATGAATGTTTTCCATTTTGTTGAAATGCTTTTAATAATTTGAAAAAAATTCAATAAAGATCATTTTTGAACACATCAAATCTCAGGTCACCAAGAACTAGATGCACATTAATTTCAAAGCAACTATACAAAATAAATCATTTAAAATGTTTATATGATTTAAATATGAAGTCACATCCAACCTGTGAAAAATATACTAAGCATTAAAGTTATACTAGACTACACTTGTGTTTCTGAAAATGAGTCTTAACTGTCAATTTCAATACTGACTACCAATACCACCATATCCTATTCAGTCCACTGACTGAGCTTTACTGCATTCTAAACTGAGCAACTCTTTAGTTCTGAAAACCAGTCAGAGACGGCAGCAGCTCTGCTTCCCCTCCAGCACTGGTGATGTTGCAAGAGAGCCCAAAAAGAACAGATGGGCACCAGGAGCTTTTAAGGCTTTTTTAGAATAAAGGCTTATATTATTTATTATTTTATTTATAATGAGCATATATTTATAGTGTAGTTATTAATATAATTTCACTATTACAACTATTTTACAATCTAAGTAACTTAGGTTCTCAGTACGTGCCAGAAAGGACCAATGCCCCAGGCTTAATTGTCACCTGAATCATTTTCATTTGCTGGTCTTGTGATACCAGACTGGCCACTCTACCCAGAGCCAGTTATCTCAAAAGTACTGATGGGGCTTGGGTGGAGAGTCCATAAGACTAGGTAAAGAGATAATCATAAATCCACTGCCCACCATTACTGGAAAAACATCAAAATCCATGGTTTAAAGATAACAGAAAGTTTTTATTAATACATTCATGTATTTTTTAATGAGGTTCATTACCTGTAATTCTCCTTCCTCAGCCTTTCGAATCACTGAGATTTACAGGCATGCACACAGTGCCCAGCCAATAATCTTTTTAAGTAAAATAAAAATAAAGAGAACTGTCTGTCAATTAGGACATATGGTTATCACTCACTTCCCAATTGTACCACAGTCAATAATCTTTAATACATTTTATAAAATTACAGTATTCGAACATGACTCTGTAAGTTTTGTCTGGCCCATTTCATGTTAAAGAACTGGCTGGAATTTCATTGTATTTAGACAATGTGTTTGAATCTGCCCTTTGGGGTCTGCCCTAACATAAAAGCTAAGCAGTAAACGAAAAATTCACTCTAGCAGGAAAAGAGTCTCAAAGAGAAAGGAAATCATCCTGCTAAGTAGCTGACATTGAGGTATAAGAAGAAGTTTTTGATTACTTAGTAAGAGAAGCATCCCTATGAATTAAAATGCTGGACATAGAAAATAAATGACTTTCAAATATGGTCCTCAAATTAGAATCCTAAGAGCAGACATTGAGAAGTGTTAGCTTTTATCTGTAGTGGAGCTGCTGTTTGCAAGGTCACATTCCAGAGAAACAGCAGGGACTTAACAATGGTTAATAATTCTCCCAGGAGAAGCTGGAAGCCACCTAGCTTATAAATGACATATATTAAACTTGTAAACTTGAGAAATTCACATGAATACCAAAGGATTAAAATCTGAGATACATGAAGTTCAGTGTAACTTATGCCTTAGGTGCTTATTCAAAAATCTATGCCCAAAACAAAACACAATTAGCTATAATTTTTGGCTCAGAATGTTACAGTTATAAAAAGTAGTAAATTATTTTACCTTATTTCTTCAAATTACAACAGATTCATTAATAAGTTAAATATACACATACGTACTTATGGATTATATATAACCACATAAATTAAGTCCAAAACGATCTACCAAAAAATTTATGATTTATATAATATTACTTATTTATATATATAAAATTATTGGCTGTATACATAAAACGTGTGTGTGGACACACACACACACACACACACACACACACACACGCTTCCAGGCTAGGAACCACATATAACAGACTTTAATTTTATTAGTTTATTAATTTAACGAGTCTGCAGTTCCCTTACTGTACTAAAATGAATCATAAGCATCCCAATGAGTAATGAAAGCACAAACAAGCCCTACACCTAAAGTACACTTAAAATTTACCCAGTTTATCATAACAATCATTAGCCTATGGGAAAGAAAAGCTTCTGTGAACCAATTATTATCCAGAGGCAATAATATTTTCTTAAGAAAGTGAAAAGTCACGCTCACACATGTAGATCAATACCTTTCCAGGGACCCGGAGACTCTCAATAGCACCGAGATCACTGAGGCTCTCAGGAGGGCTTTTCAGACCCTTAAAAAAATAAGAAGACAAAGAGAATTTTAATTGTGCTGAAGAACTGTGAAAGGACAGAATATGCTTAGTAAAAATGAAAATTTTCCTGCTTCAAAATACAGAGAACATATATTTTAAAAATAATCATCACTTAACACCTGCAGTATTATTATGAAATCAGGTAAGGATGTACTTTTAGTGTCTTCAAATAATGAAGTATTATACAGCACCTTTGCAAAGAATGGAAGTCTACCTTCACCAGGGTTTTAAAACAACCAAAAGAAAGGAAATCCATTTAAAAAGTGTTCTATAAAAGTACTTATCTATTAATCATAAGCAAATTCACCTGGAAAAAAAGGTTCAAGCAATATTATTATTATTCACAGATGCAATATACTAACCAACTGAGCTATTCAAACATTTTAATAATGCTAATTACTTAATTCATACATAAGTAATCTCATCATCTTGCTTGATTATTTCCCACTAATGTATCTAATTCATGCTGCCAAAATTATGATTTAAATTCCAGGTCATATTGCTTTCTACCTCTTTTTTAGTTCTTTGATACCCTGTACTTCCTATAAGAACGTCAACTGAAGGATTCTGAAACCCTTATATGTACTAAGGGAAATTATCAAGACAGAAAGAACTCAGCAATTTAAATTTTCTTTAAAAACCTTTTTAAAAAAAAATAAGCTACTCAAGGGGCTGGGGCTGGGGTTGTGTTTCAGCGGTAGAGTGCTCGCCCAGCACATGCGAGGCACGCTGGGTTTGATCCTCAGCACCACATAAAAATAAATAAATAAAAATAAAGGTGTTGTGTCCAACTACAACTAAAAATATTTTTTAAAAATAAGCTACTCAAAATAGTAATATTGGTCTTAGGCAAAATTAACTAGTACATTAATTTGAGGAAAAATTTTCATAAGTCAAATTGTCCTTTAGGCGCCCTATCTTGGCCTTTGGTTCTCAGTAACCAAAATATACAGTATATGTTGATTATTTGAAACTTAAAATAGAACTTGTTTCTCTTGAAGACATAGAGGTGTGTTTTATCTTCTGCACTGTAAACCAGCACCAATCAAATACAGGATTTTTCTTAAGACTAAGTGCTGTCTCACCTTCAATTCTTCCATTACTCCCAGAATACCTAACCTATCCCCCACCCAACCATACCCTTTTCTTCCTCTGTGTGGTGCTCCACCCACCCCATCCCCTGCCCCACCACCCACACACAGGCACACAAACACATAAAAATAAGAAAATAATATACCACCTTCAGAATTATCACCTCTATGAAGTCTTCATGAACCCCTATGCTTCAAACATGGTATTTCTCAGTATAGACCAAGGACCACCTCTACGAACACCACCCAGGCAACTGTTTTTTGTTTTTTGGGGTTTTTTTTTTTTTTTAGTTGTAGTTGGATACAATACCTTTATTTTATTTATTTATTTTTATGTGGTGCTGAGGACTGAACCCAGTGCCTCACACATACCATTGAGCTATAGCTGCAGCCCCTCACCCAGGCATTTCTGGATTAGAACCTGAAATATGCATTTTAACTAACACCTCATGTGACTCATATGATCACTGACATTTCTGAATTATAGCTAAATATTTTCCAGGACAATAGCTAAGTCAAAGTTTTAAATTTTAAATGTATCTCTTTCTCCCAGACCTTAAGTAACAAAGAAAGGGAGAGACCAAGTGTTACTTGCATGTATAGCCTGGTGGCTAGTAAAATTCTAGGAACAGAATAAACACCAATTAGTCAATTACTGGGTAGAAGTTGTTGGTCAGGCTCCAGTGTTCAACCAAATACCACACTGTTCCCATGGGAACACACAACAGACTGCAGAATTATGTTACCAGGAATGCTTACTGGAAAAAGAAAGGCCTATTGCAGATCTAACATGAAAATGTGCAGCGGGATAAAATTGTTGTTAGTGTGTTCCTAGGCTGTGTGTTTTTCTTTGTCTCTATTTCTCACCAATGGCTATCTTGAGGGCACACCATCAAAGTGGCAAAGAATACATGACAAGGTAAGTACCTACACTTTTATGTGCAGTTCACATAACACTATATATACAACCATGTATATGCATCAACACACTCAGGAAATTAGAACTTCATAATTTTATTCAAAGCCATGACCACCCCTAAAATATCTTAAAGTATAACTGCTATATCTTTTAAACAAACATTTTTAAAAGCAGAGATCTGTTTAACTAATCTAACAGAAATCCTTGGAGGAATATATCGTGTCCAATTTTCTCTTTCCCTAGCACTGCTCAGTAAAGAAACTGATGTCTGAAATGTAAATGTGATATTTCCCAGTATCCAGAAAAAGATCAGACACCACCCACAACCATTAGATACTAATTCATGGCAACCTTCTGCCAAATTACAAAATAAGAGTAACAAATGGGAAACTCTGTGGCAACTCCGATGATTTGTTTCTTTTTCTTTTCAACAGAAATGAATAGTGTTTATACTCAGTCCCCAATTTCTCTGGCCCTGATTCTCTTGAACCCACCCAAATCAGGCTTTCCTCCCCACCACTTCATGAAAATACTATTATCATGTCACCAATGATCTCCATGCTGCTCAGTAGAGTAGAATGACACCAGGAAGGGGCTTCAGAGCAGACTATCTGGGTTTGTACCCTCACTCTCGCACTCAGGTCTTTAACTAAACTCTCCTTTAACAATCCTACCTATGCATTATCTCCTAATTATAGTTACAGCTCATAGTTTATTAAAAGTAGTCAGAGCAACATATGTAAGGAGCTAAAAATGCTATGTGGTACCTCACAAGCATTCTTTAAGTATTAACTATATTCTTAACATTATTATGCACACATAATTATTTTTCTTGATCAAAACAGAAATGAAGAGGAATTATATGTTTCAAAGCACATCTAACACTCAAATGTACTTCTGAATTTTGACTATCAGTTTTATAAGTTCCTACTAACAGATATGGAATCATTTTTATGTTCTATTTGTGCTTTTTAAAGAACAGTCATGGGCTGGGGTTACAGCTCAGTGGTAGAGCGCTTGCCTGGCATGTGTGAGGCACTGGGTTCAATTCTCAGCACCACATATAAATAAATTAATTAAATAAACAAAGGTCCATTGACAACTAAGAAAATAAAATAAAATAAAGCACAGTCATGGTTATACCTAGTAGTCTGCCTTTATAAACTGAAATTTCATTATGATCATTATCCTTTATGTGATTTTCTTCATTCTTTTTGATAATTTTGTATGTTTAAATTAATACAAAATCTAGTATCATTAACACCTGTCTCTATATTTTAATTATTTGCCCAAATCAGATTAACACTTTAGACTACTTCAGTTATATCTATGTGAATCACTATCTATTTGTGAGACCAGCAATTAATGTTCTATCATATCAAAAAAAGCACCCCAATCAGGCTTTCTTCCTTACCACTTCATGAAAAGTGCCACTGTCATGTCACCCATGATCTCCTTGCTGCCCAGACCAAAAGCTCCCTCTCACCCTTACCTTAGTTGGTCAATCTGCAGCATTTAACACAGCTGTTCACTCCCTCTTTAAAATTCTTTACATGGCTTCTAGGATCCACTCTTCCTGTTTGTTGTCTTTATCCAGCATTCATTCTACAAATACTTATTGGGCATCTGCTATATGCTAGAGACCACTGGGATGCTTAAGAATTCTAATCTCTTGGCTGTTCTCTCACGTTCTACTGTGCAGAATTCACCCTTCTCCTTTTGACACTGAATTCTCAAAAGCTCCAACCTTGGACTCTTCATATATCCACATTCACTCCACTGGTGATCTTAACCAGGTTTTTGCCATCAATAGGCTTGTAACTCCTGAGGTTTTATCTATACCTGGAATTTTTCCCCATAAATTCAGACTCATTTATCTTACCATTTTAGGCTTTCAAATTAAAAAGTTTAAAAGCCATTTCCATGCAAAGTATTCTTCCCTCAGTTTTATCCACCTCAGTAAAGTGGCAAATCCATTCTCCCAATTTCTGGAGCCAAACCATCTGGAATCATCCTCTTTCCCTTAAGCCCAAGTCCAGTTCATCAAGAAATTCTGTTAACTAGACATTTATCATATAATCACAATCCAACCTCTTAACACATCTACCACTAGGACCCCAAATAAACCCACACACTTCTTACTTGGATTACTGCAATAGCCTTCTTACTAGTCTTCTGTTTCCACTTCCCACTCCCCCCTGGCCTGCTTCTTCAATCTATTCTTAAAACAAAGGTCACAATGGTCTTTCTGAAGAGTTAGCATCATATTCCATCACTCTTCTGCTTGCCAATTCACTCAAAATAAATGCAATGGCCTTCCTATGCCGTATAAGGTTCTATGTAAGTTTGCTTCCTGCCCTTAGCTCCCTAATCTCATCCTGACCTCAACTCCTACTATTTTCTCCTCACTCACTCCACTTCAGCTATGAGGGTCCCTTCAAATTCCTCAAACATGTCCCTGCCTCAGAACCTCTGCAATTGCTTATCCTCCCATTGATATCCACATGATTCATTTCCTTACCTCCTTCAGGTCATTTTTATGGTTCTATTTCAGTCTTCAAGTCATCTCCATTTACACAGACCCTACCTGTCTTCCCAAACCTCCTGCTCACAGCCAGAGAGCCAGGATGCCATCTCTCTGATGCAATCCATGACACTCTAAAATTACAAATAATCCCAAATTGCCAATCCCAAATTTACTCCCAGGACTCCCTATCCTCTTTTCCTCTATAGCATTTATCATCATGTCTGCTTTAGCACTTGTCTATTTTGCTCAAGGCTTCATCCCCCAAACTTAGAATAGTGCCAGGCACATAGTGCTCAATTCAATTTGTTGAACGAACTGAAAGAACAGAGGCCAGCATAATAGAGAATGATGGAACAGATCTAATCTAAACAAAGAGAGCTAACAAAGCCCTCCCTCCTTCCCACTCTTTAAAAACAAAGATCTTGGGACAGCTGAAATGCCAACATATTATAAATTTCATAGACCTTAATTTCAAGACTTTGCACATTAACTCAACATATATGTTAACATAATAAACATAATAAACAACTGTGTGGAAGTCAGGACATAAACACATATAATTCGAATGACTTTTAAAAGCTGTGTAAAACTCCAATTTTACTTCACTTTTTACACAGTATAATTCCAGCTTTTCATGTATGTTCTTCAGATTTTTCTTCCATTCCAATTAGATAGATAAAAGCTGCTCAAATTCAATAAGCAACTGCCTGAGGCTGAGGAATTACCATTTTTAGTACAATTCCATTACGTTCAGGAAATAGAAACTTAATGTCACTGGTATCTAGAATTTTTATTTTTTCCTTTCCTACTATTTTTCACAAAGAAAGATCCAAAAACAACAAGCCACCCAAAACTGTTTTATAACTGTGGCAACACTGCTACCCTGAACTGTATGGGAAGCAACAATCATGAGAGCACCAAACTTAACTCATGAACAGAAGTCTAAATTCAGCAGTCCAAAGGCAGTTTATTAGTGGTAGGACATACAAAAGTGCAGTGTTTTAAAAGTCAAACGACAGATAACAAAACATTTGCTGAACTTCTCTACTGCTTGAATTACTGTAACAGTCTGCTTCCAGTTTTACTGCTTTCCCACTATGTAGCCAATGCAAGGGTCTGTATGGTCAAGCATTTTTTTTCTTTGATATGCCTAGAAACTGCACTATTACTACCTTTATTTATTCCTTTCACTTCATTTACATAATATGAACATCACCACCAGGCTAACCCCTAGAGGAACACATTATTGTTCCTATTTTAAAGATGTGAAAACAGGTGCTTAGAAACATCAGGTAACTTGCCCAAGGTCACAAAGTTATCACAGGATGAAACAGGATCCAAACTCATTATTAAGTAAAAAGTAGTAGGAAGCTAACTAAGCACCAGTAGACAACAAATGTAAAGAATGCTAAAATGCTACTAACCCCTTTGCAAATCTTTTTATTGTTCACAGAATTTTTATTTTATTTTCATGACTTCAACAATGTAATTTCACAAAAGCAAAATAATATTCCAAGGATCATTTTCACTGTCCATCAAAAATAATTTGTAACCTGTTCAGATATCTCTAAAATTTAAATTCTCAAATAAATAAGAATTTGAAATTTATGTTCTCTTTTAATCAAGAAAAAAAAAATCACAAGGGCTGGGGATGTAGCTCAGTGGTAGAGCCGTTGCTTAGTATGCATGAGGTCCTGCCTTCAATCCCTACCACTACAAGAAAGAAGGCACAAATGAATATTTCACTAAAGGATTTTCCTCCACATTCTCCCAACTTCGCATGTTGATTTAAAACTAATATAAATTGTTTATTTCATGTTAAAATAGTGAAGAACTGCCAATTCTTTTGAAATACTGGAGTTGAAATAAAGTAAGTCAGGTCAGTAAGTACATAATAGAAATGCATACCAATTCGTGCTTGAAGGAAGTTGAAACCTTATTAGGAAGCCTTAACATAAACGAGATAGGTTACAAAATAGCCAAAACTCTTACTCATGAATTATCATTTTGGCAAAAAAAAAAAAAAAAAAGCCTCATCTAGCCATGACAAAAATATATTTTTAAAAAATAAACAGGATTCACAAGTTTTAGCTTACTGATGATACTCATAATAGAATCGTGAGAAAGGATGAACAAAGAATTATTTTCATATGCAAAAAACTTAGCTACAAGGTTTGAGAATTTGGTCCAGAACACAATTCTACCAATTCTGTCTTCAAGTCATTTGTTTGTTGGGTTCTGTTTCACTCTTCAAGTCATCTCCATTACACAGACCCTACCTGTCTTCCCAAATCTCCTGCTCGCAGCCAGCCAGCCAGGATGCCAAGGGTCCCTGAAACACAACTAGTGCTGTTCTGGAAAGATGGCAAAAAGGCGAAGAGGAGAAACAAAGCCAGCCTGATTCCCTCACTAACCCTGTCTACAGAAATGTTTCTATGAGGGCCTTATCTACTTCAGCAGGAATCCGATGTAGGCAGCTCAGGTGAGTTTTACAGGGTGCGTCCCAGCTTCCAAGTCCTCCTGACTCCTGCCAACACCTCCAACATAGGTCTCCACTCGCCGCCGCCCAGGGACAGAACATCTCGCCTCTTCTCCCAGCCGAGAAAAAGGAGGCCTTTGTTTCAGCCACCAGGACTTACCTGTCGGGTCATAAGAGATTTTATTTTTTGCATGTCGAAGTCGTGGGGAGATTACCATGCCGCAGAGAGCTAACAAATCACACCGAACCACCAGACTGCTGGCGCCGACACAGGGAAGCCATAGTGGACGGTCACGTGGAGCACTGATCCGGGTCAGCCTTCCTTTCCCGGGGCATGCTGGGAATTGTAGTCTTCCGGCCGCAGCGCAGAAGCGGTGAGAAGAGCATCGCCAGGTACTACATTTTCCAGCAAGCCAAGCACCGGGTGCTTCCGTTAAGCTGCAAATCTTACATGTTGAGTCTTTTCGGTGGTACTTGCACTTGATTTCTCTGCTTTGGCGAATCTGAAACCGAAGTCCTAGGTGACCAGGCTGTGAACTAAAGAACAAACACTGAGACCATGTAAAAACCAGACTGACAGGTCGCCCGCTGGGCGTGTGATAGAGTGACCCCCCCCAGCTGGTCTAAAGGGGTAGGGTGGGAGAACGTGAGACAGACGGGAAGGGGAAAGACACACTTGGTGGAATCACCTGAAAACTTGGGACTTCCCAGGTGGCACTGGGTTTGGCCTGAGGAAAGGTGTGCTCTGAGTTGCCCAAAGCGTCTGGCCACTGGTGGGGAACAGTAATATTGAGGTTATTTTTAATTTTGAAAGTCTGTTTGATCTCTGAGAAACGTTTAATTTCTAAAAATGAGATTGTAATATTTGACCTAGGTGTTTGTAATTACAAATAGATTATGTAAGTGGGTGCAATTTTGTAAATTATGAAGCACCATACAGTTTTGAGGTGTTAATAGTCATAATTCTGCCCTGTTCCCTGCACCAGCGGAACCATCTTGTGTATACTTCTATCAGTATCAAAGTGCTTAGCAATTCCTTTTGATATTATGTTTTCCTATATGCATCTCTGGCTCTGTTATTTCTAAACCCTTAAAAATTCCCATCACTCTAGGGCAATTCTAGTTTAGTTCATTCTTTTTTATTTTATTTTATTTTATTTTTTTGTCCCTCCGCTAATTGTTGTTTGACCAGGTCATGGGCTGCTTGTATCTTTTCTTTTTTTAAATTTTTTTATTATTAGTTGTTCAAAACATTACAAAGCTCTTGACATATCATATTTCATACATTAATTCATTCCTTTAATCTTAATTGTTTGACTGTTCTTAGTTTACTAAAATCTTCAATATTTAGAAGTTTCTATATCAAAAGAAACAAATTCCCAACAATATTAACATATAAAACAAAATAGAATTCAATAAATATTTGTTGATCATTGGGCACAGAGCAACACTATATTAAGCAATTTAGATGAATAAGGAAGGAGTTCACAGTTTAATTAAAAATCATATCCTTCTGCAACTTGTATTTGGGGTAAAAAATGGGAGTTCATAACCCACTTGAATCAAATGTATGGAAGATGATATGTCATGAGCTTTGTAATGTTTTGAACAACCAATAAAAAAAATTAATAAAAAATAAAATAAAAATCATATCTTAGTGGTGATCAATTCCAGTAGTTCTGATTCTGAGTAGTCAGGTTCACTTGAAAAGGATCCTGTTGTTGTTATTATTTTCTTAGGGGTTGTTGGTTGATTTAGGTCTTCAGTGATTCTTAGAGGAAACCCAGCTGAACCATTTAAAATCCATTCGTTAGTGATAAGAGAATTAATCCATATAAGATATAGAGGCCACACATTTCATTACACCTTGATCCAGGTATAGAACCCAAATTCAGTCCCAGAATTTTCTCTCATACACAAAAAATGCACAAAGTTAAGATGATCAAAAAAAATTGGAAACATAAGTGTTTTGCATAACTATTAGACACTGAGAATCAAGAAAAGCATTACAACTATGTTTTACCTTAAAGCTCCACATTTTAGTTTACATCTTATAGTGAAGAAGGTAGAAAATACAAACTTCTAAAAGCACAAAGGCTTTAAGTACAATATTGACATGTAAAGTTAATTCCTGCTGGTTGTCTAAATAAACTGTATCAACTTACCCTAACACTTTATAAAATAACCCATAAATGATGCATTTTAGCTTGATAAAATTTTTTAATGCCCTAATGAACACTTTTTAAAAGATGGGATGTTATTTTATTCCCATTTAAAAAAATGTGTGTGTGTGTGTGTGTGTGTGAGAGAGAGAGAGAGAGAGAGATAGTTCAGTGTGTGTGTGTGTGTGTGTGTGTGTGTGTGTGAGAGAGAGAGAGAGAGAGAGAGAGAGAGAGAGAGAGAGAGATTTATTACTTTAAGTTTTTCCTGGTGGTAGGCCACAGAAAGTTATAATGGCCTGCAAACAAGTCTTGAGGAAAAGCTTGCTGAACTTGGTGCCATTCCTGTTTTTCCTTGGTGCCATTCCTGTTTTTGCAGATTGGAATATCACAGCATTAACAACAAAGTAAGGGCATATTTCTGATGGCCCAAACAGGGGGGAACTCTCAAAGGACAAAAAAGAGCTGAAAACCTCATGTGGTTAGGAAAATAAATTTCTTCTCCTCCTATAAATACCAGAACAGTGGAGAAGTTTGGCCTGTCCAGAATGATGTGACCATACTTCCTGATCAGGCAATAACAGAAAACAGAACACTTCCTGAAGATAAAGCTGTGGCTGAGAAGAGTCAAGAAGGAAGACATTGCCACATAGTCAGCAGCCACAGAGGGTAGACCTAGGCTTCTTGGATCCAGTGTTGTAGACTTTACCATACAGGAGTGAATGCAGCACAGGCTTGGGCACAGGTTCTGGCCCACTCTGTCAGCCAGTTCTTCCTGTAAACAGTAACCTTTCCTAGGATCTAATTACAACAATAAGAAAATGCTTTCTTTCCTCACTTTTTCTTAAGACCTACTGTTCTATGTTGATGTTGGCATTTCTTTTTTTTTTTACCTTTATTTTATTTATTTATTTTTTTATGTAGTGCTGAGGATCAAACCCAGGGCCTCGCACATGCTAGGCAAGAGCTCTACCACTGAGCCACAATCCCAGTCCACACGGTGTTGGCATTTCACCACCTCTAGTTACAATTTTTTTTTGCCATTGCAAAATACTCAAAGAACATGGATTAAAAATATGGATGTTTGAAATTCATGTAGCAGTCATCTGGTATATAAAGAAAGATCAACCTTATAATTTAAATAAACTAGACTATAAACTATGTAATGTGACTTGAGAGAGAACAAAAGAGCACAGTCCTCCCAGTACACACACACACACACACACACACACACACACACACACACACCTGCACAGGACCAGGTATATTTTCATATGCAGTTATAAACACATACCCTATCCCAGTGGCTCCTTGCATTGCTTACAATTTAACCACCATGAATATAGCTTGTTTTAGGTTAATCACCCTTCTCATTTTAAATATAAGTATAAATGTAAATAAGTAAACAGGCTAAAGGCCCTTTTTTTCCCTAAGCAGTATATAGTAGAGCAGAGTTTTCCAGGGGGTTACAAGTGTGATGTGAGATGTTGATGGTGAGAAATTTCTTATAAAAACACTTCAAACAATTTTTTAAGTCACGTAAAAATTGGCAACAGTTGAAACTAAATTTTGACATTGCTTTGAATGACTTCCTGTATAAACATCTGAACTGAAATTACTGCAGCAGATGAGTTTATACCTACAAACCTACCGCTAGAGGGTGTTTTGTGCTTATGCCACTTAGTGCTTCCTTTACATGTGCTACACAAGTATTGTCAGTTTTTTAATGTGTGCCATGACATGAAAAGATCACAATTATGGTTCATCTGGTATTTAATTAATTTATATAACATCTACTATCTTGTATCATAAAAGGTATACTTTTAAATATAACAAAAGCAATAGAAAAAATACCACAATATAAAGTCATTAAGTTGAATTTATTTCATTTCAGGAAAACCACAATATATAGTCTTTATTACTCTCATTTGCCAGTACCCAATAAACTTCATAATGAGCCATCACTTGATTGTAAAACAGTATAAAAAGCTTATTTAATGAAAGCAATTAATATTTTAAAACAACACTGATCTGAATGGTGTGAGAGAGCTTATGTGATATCTGTAGAACTCCCGTATTACTTTACGAGCTGTTTTTTGTGCAATCTAATATCAAAATTTATGTGCATTTCTTTTTTATTCTTTTTTAAAGAGAGAGAGAGAGAATTTTTTAATATTTATTTTTTAGTTTTCAGTGGACAAAACATCTTTATTTTTATGTGGTGCTGAGGATCGAACCCAGTGCCACGTGCATGCCAGGCAAGCACGTTAACCACTTGAGCCACATCCCCAGCCCAATGTGTGTTTCTTAAGCATCAACTGAGCATCAGAAGGCATGGGGCAAAGATTATTTGGAGTTTGTTCCTGGGGAAACATTTTAACAAAAATAATAGTTAAGCAGTATGCCTAGATGTCAAAGATCCATAAATGGATAAGACTATTGTCTGTTTCAAGGGGCTCAGAGGGAAAATAAACAGCTAATCAAATAAATCGAGGTTAATGAGATAGGTGCTATAACAGACTGTGAACATGATGTAAAGATAATTCAGAGGAACTTGTGGTATAGTTATTACTGGGCACTGTGGGTAGCTCTTTCTATTTTTTCTGAAGCATGGAGGTATCATTAAATGACAGACCTCTGAAGAGGGCTCAGATTTTTTGAAAGTCACTTTTTTTGCCTACAGAATCCCTTATAGACAAGTTGGGAGCCTTGCTGCAAAGAATATTTCCAAACTTGGACTCCAAAATAACTGTCATTACTTTTTGACTTTTAATTACATTTGAGCAATATTTTTCCTTCCCCTCTTGTTGTTGGACTTCTTCAGTGGACATTTACTGTTAAAACTGATTTATACAAGGAACTTTACCTGACTTGATACTGATTTGATTATAAATTTTCCATTTTGTAGTTCAAATCTTGGACCAGAGCCTTCATGCAAACAACAGTTAACCTATAACTAAGTAAATTAAGCAGAAGTGCTCAGTCTACCTGCTTCCACGACAATGAAGAGGCTAGGCTAGTCCTGTAGGCAGGACTCCACAGTAGAGGCAAGGTCTTTTCTGGATCACTGGTTCACTTCCTTTCAAGTTCCAGCTGTGAAAATGGGTCTTTAGATAATATCTGTTGGCATAGGTTTTTGTTATAATTATGTACAATCCATGCTTCAGCCCCTCTTGGAAACACACCTGTGATTTGCTTTTAAAAATTAGATGAACCCACGGATTCAATAAGACCATAGCAGTCATTTGTAATAGGAAAGATTTGACAGAAAAATACATTTTTTAAAAGTACTCTTATGCTCTGTTTTGATTATTTGGTATAATTTTCACATGTTAATTCTTGGCTTCATGGAGATTTACAACTGCTTAGAAGGTACATGAACTAATTTTCATAGAAAAAAGTCTTAGATTTCAAAATAATGACATAATTTTAAATACTAGGAAATCAGCTCCTGATTTTATTTTTTATGAAGGCATACTGTTTTTCAATAAAGTCACCCCAAAGAATGTTTTCCTTCGTGTGTTTATTAATAACTAAGAATAATTTATAAAATATACTGACAGTTGCTGATAATCACTAAGAAACTATTCTGAAAGTCATAAGCCAATATTCTTGCAAAGCATATAACAGGTGTTCCCACTCCCTGTGTCCTTTGTATACACATTCATTCTGTATTCAAATCACAGAAGCAAGAGGCAGGATAGGGTCTGTTACCTCACTGCTAATTTCCCTAGCAAATAAACCAGCAGCTGCTGGTCCATGAACCAACTTACCACTGAAAACAGGGCATTGTATACATGGGACAGGATGCTTTCATGGAGCGTCTCAGCAGCACAGGTGGGATCTTTCAATGCAAAATATACCTCCTTCTCTTAGGTAAGGCCCTGCATGAATTGTGTTTTAGGTATTTGGGGCTTTGGGGAGGGGGAAGAAGGAGTTCTAGTTTTATTTTTATTGTGAGCATAAGGTAAATATTTGCTTTAGGCTGTAGATTCTCTGAGATAATTGAAGAGCAGGTCAGAACCTTTTAACAATAACGCACTGTTCCAACAAAGAAGCAGGAACATTTAGGAGAAATGAGTTTCAATAAATAGATTATCATTGTTTTCTTGGAACAACAATTATTGTCAATAGCACTTATTAAGAAAGTTAAGACATTATTAAAATCTAATGAATTTCTTCTTTTTTTCAGAGTTTACATATAGGTTCAATTGTCTTTTAATGCATTTATTTTGGCAAATGTTCTAATAGGCCATGAAATTGGAACCACTTATGATTAAATTAAAAACAATTTATAGAAGTGTTTTTTAATTAAATATATTGCCTTAAAGATACTTTTACAAACTGTTAATTCTCTTAAATCTACCTTATTTTAAATGACCTATCTTGTTTTATGAAATATGGGAAAAAAGGTGACAAAAGGGAGAAATGTGTTAAAAAGGATGATTTCTCCTAAATGCCTTTAGCTTTTCTCTTTCCCAATGTCTAGTCCTATTGAAATTTTTTCTGTATTTTATTGTTTTTCTCATTCTCCTCTTTATCCGAAGTGTTTAAAGGAGTACTTCCCAAACATTCCCACAATTTTTATCCATTGACATTATTTCACCGGGGGTTCTCTTTTCCCATTTTCCTATTTATAGGTTTTAAAAGACAAATTCGTTTCATGTTTTGTTTACTTTCAATGATAGAAATTCAAAAGAGGTTTTTATTCCTTAATTTTTAAGGACAACTTAGCAACATAAACCATTTGCATTTTCGACCTTTTCAGTTAGTTAGTGCTTTATTTTCATAGGTATATTTTGTTATACTTTTGTAGTAAATGTGGTGATTATTCAAATTTATATCTAATTCTGCACATATCTCATGTACATGAAATGTACAGTCTGTAAATGTTTTGAAGTGTTTGAGTTTCCCATAGTTGTGATTGTTCCAGTTATTATAGTGCTTATATAATTAAATTCAAGCCTGTAATATATTTTTTATTTTTTGAAAAATTGAACATTTTTCTTAATTTTGAAAGTATCTTGTATGTCCAACTCATTTTTAATTTTCGAACAATAAGACTGATGTCATTTTATAAGTGATGTTTTTATAATTGGCCTTGAGAAGAACTTATAGAAAATTCAGCTGAAAAACTTGACTGAAATAAAATTAAGGTGTACCACAGAGAAATTGCATATTCATAGATAACTAAAGTTATTATTATATCTCAAGACTGTCTTTCTTATGTAAATCTACTTTCTCTGTAGATAGGCTGTTTTAATGACAACTGTGAAAATCTTTGTTTTGTGTTTTGGAGTAATGAATTTTTGTTTCTATCTTCTTTTTTTAAAAAAAAGTCTTAAAGATTGAAACCCCATAGAACTTTTATTATCTATTGAAAATACAGTTTTATAATTTCTATTTTCTCTGAAGATGCAAGCATTTATTTTCAGTCAACAAGAGTTCTGTTTTGCTTACTAATACCATGCATGGTAATGGGAAAATAAATGTTAACTATTTTGAGCTAAGGTAGAGGTCACTTTGTGGAGCCTAATGTTTATATTCAATACAGTGAAACTGGTCCAGGGAACTTTTTGTTGCTGGATATAGATAAATTTTACAGTATAATTTCAAGTGTTCCTTAATACTGTATATTTTTAAAAGATACTCTTTTATACATTTTAAGATAGTCTGTAAAAGGGAAATTTTTCTATAATTTTGTATAACAGATTGTTAATGATTATCTATGTTTCTGTTGATGTTTTAGATATAAAAAGTTTAAAAGTTTTCCCTTTTTAACACACTAATTATGGCTGTATATCTTTTTGCATTTTCTATGTTCTTGAAATACTTCACAATATAATTTTTGTTTTGATTGCAACTATTAACAGATACTAATTTTACAAATTAATGGGACTCTCTGAAATAGCCATACATTGCATATATCATGTTTGGAGCATGTCTGTCTTCCCTAGTTCTACTTTTTACCCAATCTTTCTTTTTTATTCTAAGAAATTATCAATGAAGGGGCTCAGTGGAGGAGTGCTTGCCTAGCAAGCATGAGGCACTGACTGGTTTGTTCCTTAGCACCACGTAAAAATAAACAAATAAAAATAAATGCATGCTGTCCATATACAACTACCAAAACAACACTTTTAAAAAGGAAATTATCAATGAATCTAATAAATGTTTCCACTTAATTCCAAATATTTGGACTCTAAAAAGGAAGTTAACATTTCTTTAATTTTATATTATGTGCTTTCTTGAAGCTTTTTTTGTTCACACAGAGGATGACTTTATAAAATCAGTAGCTTTAGTCCTTTAAAGTTCTTGAAAACCCCTCAAAATTAAGCTGTTTTTTTCTAAAATTAGTAGATTATTGTGTTTAACAGTAGTGAGAAATACATCAATGATGACAGTGTGCCTCCCTAAAAGGTAGAGGAAGTACCCAATTATCTGTTCATTTCTAAAACTCGAGTACAAGGGTTATATCATATCAATAGGTTTATGTCTTTTCTGCAAAATGAAAAGATTTTAGGGAAATGAGATAAGATTCTATTTAAAGATCATAGCAGCACAATTCACAATAGCTAGACTTTGGAATCAACCCAGATGCCCTTCAATAGATGAATGGATTAAAAAACTGTGGCATTTATACACAATGGAGTATTACGCAGCACTAAAAAATGACAAAATCATGGATTTTTCAGGGAAATGGATGGCATTAGAGCAGATTATGCTAAGTGAAGCTAGCCAATCCTTAAAAAACAAATGCCAAATGTCTTCTTTGATATAAAGAGAGCAACTAAGATCAGAACAGGGAAGAAAAGCATGAGGAAAAGATTAACATTAAACAGAGACGAGTGGGGGGAGAGAAAGGGAGAGAGAAGGGAAACTATGGAAATGGAAGGAGACCCTCATTGTTACACAAAATTACATATAAGAGTTTGTGAGGGGAAAGGGGAAAAAAAAACAAGGGAGAGAATTAAACAACAGCAGATGGGGTAGAGAGGGAAGATGAGAGGGAAGGGGAGGGGGGATAGTAGGGGATAGGAAAGGTAGCAGAATACAACAGTCATTAATATGGTATTATGTAAAAATGTGGATGTGTAACCGATGTGATTCTGCAACTTGTATTTGGGGTAAAAAATGGGAGTTCATAACCCACTTGAATCAAATGTATGGAAGATGATATGTCATGAGCTTTGTAATGTTTTGAACAACCAATTAAAAAAAATAAAAAAATAGATTCTATTTAAAGAGAAACTCATTCCTTGCTGACATGCTTATAACTTGCTATCTATAATTCATCCCATAAAATCATGTAGGCTATCTCTAAGTAACAGCTGTGCTACACTGTCATACACACGTTTGAAAAAGAAAATGTACATATTTGAATAACATTTTTTCATTTGATTTAGAAGCATTGAATATATCCAGAGATGTGGATGGCAATATATTATTTAAGGTATTATTATATGACACAGCCTCAAAAATAGCCCAAAGAACTAGTTTTGCCCCCTAAACAATGATTGTAAATGCTATACAAATGGTTATTTTCTACTAAAGCACTTTCATTTTTCTCTGGGCTACTATATTTGTACTATGTTTATTATTTTATCAAATAAAATTTTTAATCCCCTAACTTTAATCATAAACTCTATAACCAGTGTTTTCGTGCTTAGGTTCCCACTTTTTGAATAACAATCCAAAAATCGGCAACAATTCTATTATAGTGATATTATTACTCCATAGTAGTACAGTGCCTCCCAACTATTTCCAGAATATTAAATAAATTTCAATCAATCTTTTCAACTACAATTTCAAAGAAAGAATATTTAAAGGGTTTCTTCCCTTTCTGGGAGAGACGAGAGAAAGAGAGAACCTCTGCCATGACTTCCCCAAATGACAAGAACAGATTGGCCAAAATTGCATTTGGGCTATCTATATCAACATCTTAATCTTGCAGTGGTTTCTAGATTGAGCTGTGAAATGTCTTAAATAGACCAATAAGTCAATGACAAAACTGCTCACAGCCAGATGCAACTACCTCATTTTATGTCAGAAGCCACACAGCTTTTCCCAGTGTATTCCCAAGGCAATGATGTAGATTCCCATCATTTCCCCTTGATTTCTTGGTAACAAATGCAGAATTGTCACTTTATGTAAGAATATTCAGGGATTGACAACTTAATAAATGGACTACAAATTGAATCTTAAAACTGCTTTGGACCCTTCACCATCAAATGTGGGTTGCTCTATACCGAGAAGAATACCTCAAGATGTCAAGAACACAAACACTTAGAGATTCAAGAGAGGCTTTGAACATCAGCTAATATCGCCTCCTTTCACACGTGAGAAAACATATTGAGACTTAAATTGACTTAAGATCATGTAACCCACTAATCACCATTTTATCCCACATGTGTGTCCTTTACTAAGACCTTATATTTCAGTGAATTTTTAACTGTCAAAATATCCAATACAGTAATCTTTCTGAAAGTTTAGAGAAGGTTTCCTGAATATTATTTCAGAGTAACTTACAAGTGATGGATTTAAGACTGGCTGGTGGACATAAGACAAAGGAATCAAAAAATCAGGACTGACCATAAGACCCTTGTAAATATTTTCATATTCATTTAAATAAAAAAGAAGACAGTAACACACTTAGTAGATGCAGTGAAAGTTATACTTTCATATATTAAGTTACCAACAATGGGTACTAAAAAATAGCTTTTAACTTGTCAGAAGTTCCCTATCTCTAATTCTGATAAAAAGTATTTAAAAGTGTCTTGTTTTATACTGAGAAAACATACACTAGGAAGAATCTTTTCCGGTTCTGGTCTTCTATCCAAATAGTCAATGGCTTTCCAAATCTGTGACTTTAAAGAATTCACCCCCTCTCTTCTGCTTCATGTATCTTAGATACCGTTAGTTTTAAGACATAGATTTACTCTCCCTCTTTCTTTTTCTCTCTTTCCCTCCAGAGACCACTACTCCTTTTCTGCAATCGACTTTTCTACTCTTTAGATTTTCCAGCACCCAGTTTCCTGTTTTGCTAATTACTCAAATTAGGAAAAACTCCAAATTTAGCATTCTTGCATTTGCCGGAATAGGATGCAGAAGCACATCCTCATACCTCTATCATGCCTTTGATATGAACCAAATCACTAAATTGAACATGCAAAGTCTATTATTTTAAAAATCATAATCACAAATCCACAGAGAAGCCAAGGATACTGTCTTTATGTTCCCCTTATTGTTTTATACACTCCAGTTCATTCAGTCACTTTCAATTGAGTGTTTAGGGGTCTGTTCTTCCTCTAGCCTTCTCATCTCTTCCTCTTCATGCTTTCTTCTGAATTCTTTGCTTTAACATCCTGCCGATCCCAAAGTCTCATTCTGTACCAATAACTCACCAGATGCCAAAACCATAGGAATCTGTTCTTGCCTCTACCCTAGGAAGAAAGAAAATAAATATATTCTTGGTAGATTCCTCAAGAGTAGTCCTAAATGTTTACTTTCTCCAAATAAATTATTGCAAGAGATAAACAGAGCTTTTTGCCTTTCCCATCTTCATGTCAGTGGCCTACCATAACATGACTTAGATGAAGTCATCCACCCCCTAGTAACACCGAAGCTTCCTAGTAACAATGAAGAGGGACATCAGCCAAGAGAATACATATTTTGTATATATGAAAATTGAAAGTGTAAAATCCCCATATTTGTGCTTAATTACTATCTCTTCTCATCAGCTCAAGGATTTTATTCAACCTTCACTCATCTCCATTCTCCTTCATCAACATTTCCCTTTCAAGTGGATCTTTCTCAGTAGGTAAAAACTTGATTTCATATTTTACATTCCTGCCTAACTCCCATCCTATTTTTCTGCTCCTGCAGAAAAACTCCGCAAAAGTGTTTATACTCACTGTCTCCAATTTCTGTTCCATTCTCTCTTTTTTTCTCTCACTGTCCAAAATATTCCACATTTAAACTCACCACTTTCTCTCTCCATTTCTAACATTCCTGGGATGGAGGAATTATAGTGCCTCCTTTGAAAATGAAGAGCTTGAAGCAAAAAGCTTTGAATTAGAGATCCAGAAACGTGTTAGCCTAGGTTAAGGAGGATTCTCCTTTGCAAATACATTAAAAAAATGTTAAATAAAATAAAACAATATGTCATGGTTGAGTATAAGATAGGGATACCTCCAGGTGCCAGAAAATAGGAAAAAACTGCAAACTTAAGATACATCTGCAAGTGCATGGGCTCAAATAACCCAGGCACTGCCCAGGACTATGCACTGGGCCTCCATGCCCCAGAGTCATCTAGGTCTCTCATTCTCTCCTAAATTCCCTTCAACCAGGTTTTCATGTCCAATTATATCCATTCTACCTGGCCTTTTACATGTCTAATGGGTATCTCAAAATGAACATGTCCAAAACTAACTTCTTCCCCAAAAACCTTTTCTCCTCAGGGATTATCAGTTGCAACTCCTTTTTTCCATTTGGCCTAACTCAAGAACACAGCAGTCATGCTTGATTCCTCTTTGTTTCTTATATCTCATCCCAAGTGTGTCAGCAAATCCTTTAGTTACACCAGCCTTCTTGCATATCATTTATTAGCACCTTGGTCCACACCATCATCTCTTGCCTGTTTTATTGAAGTCACCTCCAAAGTGGTCTCTCTGTTCCTGCTCTTCTGCTCTTCTCTCTAGTCCAGTCTATTCTCACAGCAACAAGTCTAATAAAACATAAGAAAAAATAATACCCCTTCTCTGTAGGCAAGACTCCAGTTGCATTCCCATATCACTCAGAATCATATTGCCCAGGTCTTTCCCATGATTGTAAGGTCCTTCCCAATCTGTTCTGGCCAACTCACTGAACTCATATCTTACTACTCTCTTCCTCCTCCACTTTGTTCCATCTGTGCCTTCCGCTTGCTGTTCCTCAAACACATCAACTAGATTCCTCTCCTGGGCAAGAATGACTGGTAATGATTTATTGTGGTTTAATACCACTTTCCTTTGGGTTATTTCATTTAGCAAGGCTTTGGCTAAAGGGGAAAACTTATAAAAATAGAATATTAAGCCATTTCAGAAGGTTTGGGGAAAAATTTTTAGAATGAAATAAACCTTGCTCCCTTCCCCATATTTCTGAAATTATATAGTTTGATCAGGATATGATATGGCACAGACATTAATATAGTCATAATTTCAAATGTTTTAATGGTTTCATTGGACTTTAGAACTAACAATCTTTCCCACTTCTCCTTTTCCAATTATTCTTTAACGGTTATAGATAATTACTTCTGCTTTTCATTTTTTTCTTGCCTTTAAAGAAGTCATGCATTCAGCATAGATTTTGGGTGGAGCTTTTTTAATGCATAAGGTTTTGAGACAAATATTTACCTCTACCTGAAACCAGTAATAGAATGGTCAGTACTAAGAAGCCTCTCTTCTTTGAAAAGGATTATCATTTGATCAAATTCTCTCTGCGGTTATTCCTTTGGATTATGAAATGTGGCTCAGGGTCTTCACAGCTTTCTTTGCCTTTGTAGCAATGGATTGTTCGGGGTTGAAGGTGATGGTGCCATCACAGACTGTCCATGGCATCAGGGGTCAGGCCCTCTACCTTCCTGTGCACTATGGCTTCCACACTCCAGCATCGGACATCCAGATCATATGGCTGTTTGAGAGGCCACACACAATGCCCAAATACTTGCTGGGCTCTGTGAATAAGTCTGTGGTTCCCGACTTGGAATACCAACACAAGTTTACCATGATGCCACCCAATGCATCTCTGCTTATCAACCCACTGCAGTTCACCGATGAAGGCAATTACATTGTGAAGGTCAATATTCAGGGAAATGGAACTCTATCCTCAAGTCAGAAGATACAAGTCACTGTAGATGGTGAGTCCACTATGACTGTATATAGCAAGCTGGTATAGAGTTAGCAGAGGTTCAGGACTCTAAACTTCCTAGATTCTGAAATTTTGGGCAAATTAATTAACTCTCAAAGCCTCTATGTCTCATGATACTAATGATATTATCAACTTCATGAGGCTTTCTGAAGATTTGATCAGACATTTATGTAAGGGGTATGCACAGTGCCCAGCAAAAAATAATCAAGCAATAAGTATAACTTGTTATTAGTTCCCCTGGAAACTGCAAAAATTAAGTTGCTAATATAATGAGATGAAAAATAAATTAAATCTCAGTAGTATTTTTATTTGTGTCACATGAAGTTTTTAATTTGATACACTGTTTTGGGGAGAATGAGCTCAATAACTACACTTAAGGACAATAGAGTTTCTGGAAATGTTCTCAGAGGAGGAGTGGAGTTAGCTAACTTTTAGATATGTTTTTCTTATTAAGATAACTAGGTGGCATACCTTAAATGTATTATGTCCAAAGCCCAACTTCTGATTTTTCTCTATAGAGCTGTTTATTTGATATTTCTCATCTTAGTAAATATCAATTCCATTCTATCAGTTTCTCAGGCTAAAAACTTGCAGTGATCACTGACCCTGTCTTTCCACACAACCCACACCCAGTCCACAAGAAAACCCTGTCAGCATTACCTTCAAAATATAGACAGAGTACAGCTACTTACCACCCCCATCCGTCCCCCCCATCAACCACCAGCTATAGCCTGGATTATTCTAGTAGCATGCCACTCTGCTCCTGCCTTTTGCAATTTAAAACTCCTCCAACAGCTTTCTCACTCACTCGAAATAAAACCAAAGTGCTAACAAGGACTTCAAGGCCCTACATCCTCGCACCTATCTGACACCATTTCCACCTCTGTCCTGGCCTTGCTGATCTGCTTGCTCCTCCTTAAACAGGCCAGACACACATTTCAGGGTCTTTTTACTTGCTGTTCACTCCACCTAGATGGCTTTTCTCCAAGGTATTTCCCCTATTTCCTTAGGTCTCAACTCAAATATCACACTATCTCTTAAATCTTTCTTAACCAACTTATATAAAATATAATCTTACTCCTTCAAACACACACACACACACACACAAATGCACACACAAATGCACACACACATACCAGTGTCATTATGTTTATTGTTTATCTTCCCTAACTAAAATTTAAGGTCCATAGGAATTTTGCTGCTTTCTCTTTACTGCCTAAAACCTTGCTGGCTGCTGGGTGCAGTGGCTCATGCCTGTAATCCCTAGCAGCTGGGGAGGCTGAGACAGGAGGATCATGAGTTCAAAGCCATCCTCAGCAAAAAGTGAGGTGCTAAGCAACTCAGTAAGACGCTGTCTCTAAATAAAATACAAAAATAGGGCTGGGGAGGTGGCTCAGGGGGTCGAGTGTCCTTGAGTTCCATCCCTGGTCCCCCCCCCCAAAAAAAAACTTGCTGGCCATTAATAGACTCAGAAACCACCTGTTGAGTGGTTGTATAGTAAGTGGACAATTGAAGAGAAAGGGAGGCTGCAGGGGAGCTAAGATAAAGGATGTGGAATCAGATGCCTGAAGGGCGACTTTAGGGAAAGAAAAGAAATACAGGAATTTTTGTGAAATTTTCTTGTCTCTCCAAAAACTTAATAGGGAAGTTGGACCTGATAAGGGAAATGCAACCAGTAAAGGCTTCTTTGGCTTTTAGGACCTGAGCAAAAATTTTTCTCAGAAGGAAAACTTCCACATCTGAGTAACACTGTTCTAGGCTCACAGTACTGATGACTATTCTAATGACTGGTTCTCCTCATAAAAGACTGTTCACATGTTATCTTTTTATACCATACCATATATGTTTCTACATAAAGATGCACTTTAAATATAAGGTTTGTTTTACCTAATAAATATATATAGTTCAATTTTTAAAAATCATGATATTATAAACAAAATATTATTCTAAATCCTTTCCTCTTGCCAGCAAAGATAAAGGATCGATTAAATGGACAAGCCAGTTGCTAAAACCCACCTTGAAAATTGATGGAAGTTTCAGAACTACTCAGCTCCCCCCTACAAGTTGCTTACAACTTCATTCCTCCTTATATTTCATTTCTTTCTATCTTCCCTGGGCTGGAGAATTGGGTCTGTTTGTGCTCTGATGCACATTTTCCATTGTAAGAAAATGTAAACATGATTCAAGATAGACTTGCTGGAGGAGGATGCATCAACCTCAACTGAACCCTTGATAGGAATTAAAGTCTCAGTATTGGTGCAAATTATCAGTCACTCATATGCCGTCTTATTCTCTCTGTGTTCTGTAATCATACACAGGAGATTATTAAATGCATTTCTCTCCAAAATACAGGAGAGAAATATTGCTAGACTTAAAGCCCTCTTATTTTTACCACTGAATGCCAGGTAACTCTGGGCAAGTCACTGTTTTTATCAAATAAAGAATCAAGAACCTCGGAGATTGGTGAAGGTTGCTGAAAATGGTTGTGAATACATACATCATTTCTACCCTCTACCATCAACTTCAGAGTAGAAATTCAGAAGGAAATATTATGCATTCTTGGAAATGTATTCATTTGATAAATATTAAGTACCCACTATCTGTTAAACTTGGAATATAAAACTATTTTCCTGTAACTCAACTTCCCAACAGAAATTTCTATTGAATTTGTTTTTTATAGCTCTTAATTTAGTACAGTCCCAACAATACATTTTAATCTGTTATCAGATTGAATCAATGTTGAAATGTAGGTGTTGGTTTGTTAAAATAACTAACATTATGTTGCAACACAAATGTAAAACAATTAAAACATATACTGGGTTCTTTTATATAGAAGAGGAAACTGTGCCTATTGAGTCTCTAACACTTTCCCTTGATTCTTTAACATTACACTATATGTGAACTGTTTACTTTGCTGATAGTGGTTGGAAATTGGGGTTCACCACAATCACTCCAACCAGCTGCTCTTAGTACATTAGGACAAGTCAAGAGAAGGAAATAAGCATATACATTTTGCCTGGGAAATTATACCTTTGTGGTGTTGGGAAAGCACAGTGAACAGGAAATAAGGAAGTTGGGGTTCTTGACTACTAACTACATTATCTATACAGCAAATGGCTTCATTATACAATATTTGAAGAGTAAGTTCTAAAATTTGGTTCTGTCTATGAATAAAATTATTATATTTTATTAGTTTGCATTTCCCATGACTTTTTATTCTCTTCTTTAATTATTGCCTGTCTACATTTACAAAATATAAAACGTTGGAATAATTTCTCCAGGATTTAATATTTGAAAAACCACAGAGAATTTTATTGTAGTTTCATGGATAGCAAAAATAATTTCTCTCTCTTGATTTTGCAGATCCTGTCGCAAAACCAGTGGTCTGGACTCACCCTTCCTCTGGGGCTGTGGAGTATGTGGGGAACATAACACTGGTGTGCCAGGTGGAAGGGGGCACCCGATTGGCTTACCAGTGGTTAAAGAATGGGAAGCCTGTCTGCACCAGTTCCACCTATTCCTTTTCTCCTCAAAACAACACACTTCATATTTCCCCAGTGACTAAGGAAGACATTGGGAATTACAGTTGCCTGGTGAAGAACCCTGTCAGTGAGATGGAAAGTAACATCATTATGCCCACCATCTATTGTAAGTTGCTTGTTTGTTTGTTTATATTACTCAAAAGATATTTTTCTTCTGGAAAGTTCTCATAGGGTAGGCCCACAGAATATCAGCACCAGATATCATTTGGTATTTTATCATTATTGTAGTTCAGGATTATTTATAGTCATATCTCCTAGGCATTGTCTTGTCATAAAATTTATCTGCTAACACAATCCTATTTCTTGAAGACCAAGTTGAAATACTGGCCAGGAGCCACTCAAGATATAATTTGGAATTCAGTACATTGTGTGACCTCATTTGCAGTGGAAAGTAAGAATTTGATTTCAAGATCCCAGAATCATGTAGAGGTACTAATTTGTTCATCCCAAAAAGGAAGAGTCGGTGAGGTTGGGAGAGGAATTTGCTCTGTAACTGACCCCAAGGGGAAAAAAAAAGCGTTCTAGGTTATGCACGGAGAGCACACCCCAGGGCATTGTTGTTCTTTCTGCGCATTTCTCAGCTGTTTTTAGAAGAAGGTGCAGGGAAGATTCTAGAAGGTGCAGGGAAGATTCTAGATTCTACTTAAT
Organism: Marmota marmota marmota; assembly: GCF_001458135.2. NCBI lineage: Eukaryota > Metazoa > Chordata > Mammalia > Rodentia > Sciuridae > Marmota > Marmota marmota. Next base: position 1,107,725 of record NW_026000109.1, on the reverse strand, counting down.
TATTCTGTCAAAAATAATTCAGGTTCCCAGGGAATCAACAGTTATTTCTGGATTTCAATTTTTTGTGGTCTTTTTTCCCTGCATGAGTTTAAACTCGTGTGCACAGTTAAGTTTATCAAACCCTTCAGCTCATGTCATATTACTATCACCAACCCAAGCACTTTCTTTATTGCATTATTTCCCCAGTCCTTTCCACTTCATAGCACTACCTCTAATATGTTTACTAATGCTATTCTAATTTCAGTGTAGTAGTTTCTAAACCTCTATACTAGTGACATTTTGGGCTGGATCACTCTTTGTAATGGGGACTATCTTGTGCAATACAGTGTTTGGCATCTTCCTTGGCCTCTACCCACTGCATACCAGTAGCAACCCTCTCCAGTTGTAATAACTAAAAATGTCCCTTGACATTGCCATATGTCTCCTGGGGGACAAAATGAGAACCAATGACCTGTAACATCAGGAAGTCTTTTTAGCAGCTGCCATGTAATTTAGAGCATGGCTGCCATCACAACTTATCAAGAAAAGTAGCAGGACACTTGTTACCTCTGTGGCATGAGGGTGGAGGTTTCAGCTGGTTGTATACTAAGATGAGAATTATGACACATACATACACACATACACATACACACATATGTATATATACACACATATATATACACATATGTTATATGTGTGCATATAAGTATGTTTGTGCATGTATATATGTATAGTCACTCATCAAATACATACTCATAATACTGAAATAGGCACTAAAGCTTTGCACTTAGATGCTTAGTAATCAGACAGATTGAAGTGGGAAGTGCATTCAGTCATTACCTGTATGACCTTAGGTAAATCCCTTGATCTTTCTGAACAGTTATTGTGAGGATTGAAACTGTTACTATATGAAAAGTTCTTAGAACTCTGGATGACTTGTACTGTATAAGAGCCATCATAACCACAATAATATCAACCCATTGGAATTCAGAGGATGGAAATATTGCTTCTGACTGGGAAGAAGGCTTCTTGCAGAAAGTGACATTTCAGTGGACTTAGAACAATAGGTATGATTGGGGGCAAGTGGCAATGTCTTAGGAAATGATTACAGGCAATGAGGACAGAAGGAACCCAGGCATAAAGCCAAAGTAAAAGTACCTTAAAATGTATGGAAACAAGTCATAATTTATATTGTGATTATGACATGATTTTTATAGCTGAATTCTTAGCTGTATTTTAATGATGGTTTTACTTAATCTTACATTCTTATAACATTGTGAAATATTCCATCTACATTAAAATATAAGCTGTTAAATAGATTCACAATGAAACTACACGCTGTGCCTATTCTATGAGACTAGCATTGAATTGGAGCAAAAAGTTCAAAGTTGGTGCAGTTTATTTATATGCATATTCTTGGCAATTATTCTGAAAGAATTAAAACTTTAACTCAACTTCAAATAACACAGACTTTGGTATTTCATTTATTTAAACATAGTGAAAAGAAAATATGAACAGACTACTCAAATCAAAATCTAGGACTATGTGGACACATCCCTATGTTGTTCTTATTATTTAGTCTAAATGGTTGACGTTAACATACGAAAGGAACAAATGCCAGCCAGATATCATATACTGAATATTAATCCCAAAGAACTACCTTTTAATGTTGTAAGAAAGAATAGGAAATGAGATTGTGTCAGAACTCTTTCCTGGTTTTCACTGCATTATGTTTTCCTTGACTCTCCTCCACTCATAAGCACCCCAAACCCAAGTAATAATTTCACATTATTTACCTTTATATCTGTAGGGCAACACTTGACACAGATTAAGAACTCAATAAAGTTTCTTGAACTTGACTAAATGGAATACATTTTTTTTTCATACCCTTTCAGATTCCAGTGATACTTGATGATACTGTGGAAAGGTTAGATTCCTATTATAAGGTGACAGTTTCTTCATTATAGTGCTTCAGCCCTTTGTTTTTCTGACCTTTAGCAACATTCTTCAATAATCTTGTAAATGTCACATTCTAATATTTCTTCATAGAGGTCCACATCATAATTTAGCACAAATCATCTATTCTGTTTTCTAAAAGCACTGTTTCCATGACAGTTTTTTTTCATGAAAGCAGGAATCATTTTTTTTTTATTTTGTCAGGAAAAAATATAACAAAATATAGCAAAATTGATCATATATTTATGAGGTTATGATGTCATAATTTGGTATTGGCCTTGATGGAATACAATGTCAAGTTGATAATTCAGACAAATATCTACATGCAGTTCACAAGATGTACATGCTTCTAGCTGCAGCTAATAACCTACTAACCACTATATTCTGTGTGCAACATATGGTATTGCTGCAGGGGGGTACTCCAAGTGATAAAAATTAAAGGAAAAAAAGGGGTCATTCATGGTAAATACTTACCATCTGCTCCCAAGCAGGGTGGCAAGCAGCATCATGACAGAATTTTCAGTATTGTTCCCACCCAGCCATAAATTGTTAAAGAGAACAGATGACATGTGACTTTACAAGTCATTTAGTAAACAGTCATTCCTGAGGCTATGGGTTCATTTCCATTGGGAAGCTTCTGCCGAAGGCAAAAAAGTGAACCATAATCCAAAGTCAAAATGGAATTATCCTTCTGCTTTCATCTTTAGTATCAGAAGTCACCCTTGTTGAATCATTCCAAACATCTCCAACTAGATATCCATTCACTTGAATAATGTGCTAGGCTCTGCCTCAAAGTAGAGGGATACTCAGCCTGAAGTGCTACTGATAAAGAAAATGAAAATGCATTTTAAGCAGTGTGTTCGGGGTAAGATATAGTTAGGGGTGTGTGTGTATGTGTGTGAAGAAAGACTTGATCATACACTGAAATGTGGATATTGGTTCTCTGAGCAATAAAATTACAAATGACTTTTTTTTCACATTGAGCTTCTTTGAATTTTAGGATTTTAAAAGTATTTTAAGAAGCAAGGGATTTAAATGCTTCAAGGTGTTAGGTTCCAAGTAATGGAAGAGATGCTTAGAGGTTGGTGTGGAAGGGAGTTTGAGGGATTTGAGGCCAACTCTGAAAAGCCAGATATAGCATATAAGTAAGACAAAAAGGAAAGATGAGGCCAGTCATGAAACCCAACAAGTGAGGAAGTAGCAAAATTGAAATAAAAATAAGAGAAGATAAACTAAGATGAGAAGATAAACTAAGATTTCTTTCTTTGAAAGCATTTTTATTTTAAGCTAGAGTGATTTTTAAAATTAGCTCAATGATCTTATTTACTTATTACTTATTTACTTATTACTACCTCTGGTTCGCTGTGACTTTGGGACACACCCTCTAATATTAAAGAATTATTGCTTGTGAAAGCACTTCATTCTGTTGCAAGGTCCTAAGGTGATTTCAAATGAGGAGGTTCCAAAAAAGTTTTGAGTAATGTTAGCACATTTTGAAAGAAGTAATATTCATTTTCATGTGCTCTTCCCAGTCACTGTGGATTCCTCCCATTTGTTTCCTTCTGTGTGAACACTAGTTGGAGGCCTTTGCTTTCCTAATGTTCTATCAATGCTGACAACCAGAAGGGGCACTGCTGCTGCACAGTAACATCTCAATAGCAACTTTGATTGAGTGAGTAAAAGCAAATTTTCATTTCCATTAAACTACTACTATTTAGTGGAGCTCCGAATAAGAGGGTTTCACTTCACAGTACACTGTTCTAAATCGTGATCACAGTGGTTTCATGCCGCGTCGGGCTAACGGAGCCGAGTCTGGCGAGGGACGGCGGGGTTAAAAAATACACAGGACACCAAGGTTCTTCATCCAGGAGGGAGCGTGTGCGCGCTTTATTGCCAAATTTGTTCCCCTTATGTATCTTTTTAACAGCTGCGGGAAATTACTCAAAAGTGAGGAGGGAAGAGTAATAACTGCGTCCTTGGGTTACCATCAAGTCACCTTCCCCTATCAGGAGGCTCGAACAGGTCAAGATGTTCCCGAGAGAGACATATGCTCGAGGCAGATAAACAGGGAACCGCAAGCCCGTGTCACGGCCTTGTGAGCTGGCCACATTGACATGCATAACAAAGAACTGGGGGTTGAGTCCCCAGGGGCCAGGGCGGTCCTGCTACCACCAGTTTCACCTGAGATTTCATCAGAGACTAAAACAGGAAAACAGTGTGGCAAGGTGCTGATGCATTCACAGGGAACTTATGTTCCTCCTCATTTTAATCCTCTACCTCAAGTTCCTGATTGCTTTAAATTTCAAAATACAGTCAGTACTCCATATCTGTAGATTCAACATTAACAGATTTAACCAACCTCAGATAGAAAAACATTTGGAAAATTACAGCTTATATGCAATATGTGTACACACTTTTTCATGTCTTATTCCCTAAACAATAAGTCATAGCAATTACTTACATAGCATTTATGTTGTTTTCAGTCATTTAGAAATGCTTTTAAATATTCAGGAAGACATATGGAGGTTATATGCAAATGCTACACCATTTTATGTAAGGGACTTGAGCATCTGCAGTTTTGGGTACCCTCAAAGTGTTCTGGAGCCAATCAACCCAAATACCAAGGGGTGATTAAATGGTTACCTCATCTTGACATATTAATGTAAATCTGTAGGTTGTTTAAGGGTATATACCCTAGCTAAACATAAACCCTTGTTTTGACTCATTAGATTCTGTCATATTTTTGCAAATTTGTTTATCAAAAGGTAGGTCGGTCAGAAAATACCGACAAAATGAAGAGCCACTCTGGAAATCTGCAAACTTGAGATTGGCTTGTCATATTTAAAATAGCTCTAGCACAGTATGAATCATGGTGTTTGAAAGGTAGAAAGAACGTTGGCAACAAGTTAATCCAGTTTTTTATATTAAAAGATGAGAAAAGCCATGACCCAAAAAGTTTCATTAATTTCTAAAGAACACTTAACTAACGGTTGACAAAACTGATGACCCTACTAAGTAAGGTCTAGTCACATTATATTATTGCACATGTTCTGAAATGAGTGTTAAGACTTTTTCAAAACAAAATCAGAACCAAAAAAAAGATTAAAAATTATTTCTGTCTCTCATATACTAAATATATTATCTATACATATCTCTCAAGTAAACATTTGTTGATTGAATATTTGACTAATTACAGTTAATATATAATTAAACAATAATTTATTATAGAAGTAATAGTATAGGTAGACAACAAGAAAATATTCTGATAAATTTATTATTTATATCTCTTCTACTTTATTTCCTTTTAGTGGATTAATATGAATGATTAAATGCATATATTTTAAGAGTCCCAGTTCTGCTATTTAAAAACTATGTGATCATGTACAAATAATTTTTTAAATATTATAATGGGAATAATAACATCTATCAGATATGGTTTCTTTAAAGATTAAATGTGGTTATACATGTAAGAATTTAAAGTGCTTTCACATAGCAAATGTCCAAAAAATAGCAGCTACCATCCACTGAAAAGTTAGTACAATCCTGTCTAAAATGTGAAAGTTTTTACAATATAAACCAGGGCTTAAGACTAGATGAGAAAATTTTGTAGCTGGGGAATATTTTTAATCTCTCTTTTTATTCTCTGAAAAAAAGCATTAAGACATGTGTCTTCATCTGCTGGGACCTGATACCATGGGAATGGCAAAATACTATAAAAGCCTTGGACTGTGTGGGAAAACACCAGGGTCTATCCATGATTAAGTAGTTTAATGATGATCAATTAATATTTGTTAATGACAGTAAATATATATATATCTTTATATTTCCAAGTGGAATCTTAAGGTTAGCTTAGGGGTAGGAATTTTAAAAATTCTTTAACTGTTTTAATATTATGAAAATATGAAACACTCCTATATCTATTTGCACAAATCTCTGTTCCTTGTGAAACTATGCCTTCAATAAATATTTGGATGACCTATCCTCACACTGAGAAGAAAAATAGATGATATTCAAGTATGGTTGTCAAAGAAAAAAATAATGGACATCGTATGTTGTAAAAATATTTTCAAGTACAATTACTATTTCAAAAATATTGAGTTTTCCAACAAGAATGTGTCTTTATCAATACAATACTGAAAAAGCTAATGTCACAATGATAACGATAGTGTCTATAAAGCTAAACTTCAGGTTTTCACTATTACAAATAAGTTCATTGGGAATCTAAACAAGGACCTGTTTGCCCAAGTCTCATGTGAAGACTTGCAAAGAAAGTAAAATACTGCTAAGCTCTCCCAAGCCCCCAAAGTATGTTGCAAATATTTATGTTACCCTCTATTTCTTTTTTGTATTGATGCAGATGGACCTTATGGACTTCAAGTTAATTCTGATAAAGGGCTAAAAGTAGGGGAAGTGTTTACTGTGGATCTTGGAGAAGCCATTCTATTTGATTGTTCTGCTGATTCTTATCCCCCCAACACCTACTCTTGGATTCGGAGGACTGACAATACAACATATGTCATTAAGTATGGGCCTCGCTTGGAAGTTGCATCTGAGAAAGTAGCCCAGAAGACAACTGACTATGTATGCTGTGCTTACAACAACATAACTGGAAGGCGAGATGAAACTCGTTTCACAGTCATCATCACTTCCACAGGTAAGTGTAACTTAAAAGGAAAATACCCTCATAAAATACAAATGCATTGCCTTCCCTTGTCTAATATCTCTATAGAAGAAAAAAAACATTGTGGAATTGTTCATATACTTAAAAAAAAACATGTCTTTCCAATGTTAACTGATTTCTATGACTCTAAGAAAGAAAACTCAAAACAAAATGAAGGGAAATTCTGTTGCAGAATTTAAAGGGCTATGAAGAAAAAGGAAATTCAATAAATTACTTCTAAACATGCACAATTAATTTCCTAATTTTACAAATATGAATACAAGAGAAGTAGGCTGCTAATTTAAAGGGTTTATATCTATTGTTACATTAGGTCAGATAAATACATCTCTGTACGTTAGAATTCTGATTTTTCTATTTGACTGTTCTTTGTATTGTTATTGATAGGTTCCACTTCTCATCCTTTAAATACATGAACTCTAGGGACGTTCTCAATGATTCATGCAACTCCTTGAAAATTACAAAACTTTTTAAGTCTGTATAATTAAGTATTTTTTACAAATCAATTTATTTTTAGAAATGTTATGGACCTATAAAAGTTTAAAAATCACTGCCTGAAGTATGGATGTCCACTAAAATTTCCATCTTTCCATTTTATTTTCCTGTATGACTTCACTTATTCTCATGGTTTCATATAACACTGGCACATGCCAAACCTTTATCTTCAAAGCTCTAAAACTGTATACCCAGCTGCCTTCTGGATCTTCCTGCTTGAAAATACCAGAGGCAGCATCTAAGTCTAACATATCAAACTAAACCACCTTTTCCCTTGCCAAATTACTATCCGAATTCTCTTTCAAAATGAATATTCCTATGATTTACCAACCGAGGATGAAAAGCTAAATATTATCTCAGTCTCTTTTCTCTTGCTTATGGCCCTACCCCCAATTCTATGACCAAATGCTTTCCATTCTCCTATTTTTCACCTCTCTCAGGTCCATGCTCTTCTTTCCTTCCTTCTTCTTTCTTGTTTCTTTTTTCTCATCTTGCCTTCCCTCCCCCTCCTCCTTTCCTTCAAAACCCCTTCCTTCTCCTCCTTTTTCTCCGCCTTTTTCTTTTCTCTCTTCTATTACTATTTCTGCTAATATCAATTTCTTCCTATATTCCTCTTTGCATATTGAAAAAAAAAGATTCCACTTGGGGAAAACCTAAGGGCAGCTTTGAACAGGAGGCGGAGGTTAAGGTGCGTATGATTAGTGAAAGAACAGGTTCACAAAAAGTAACACCCATTAATATTTTCCCACTGATGCTCTCTTTTTTCATCTTTATAGCCCTGGTGCCTATGATATGGCCCATAATGTAGAGAAGCTCTATATGTTTTGTTGAATAAATGCAGTAAGAACATAATCCTCATAATTCTTATGCTAAAATTTTCAATATATGGCCCTTGGGCCACATAAATCAAAATCACCTTGGGAGGTTGCTAAAAATTTAATTTTATTAAGATACCTCAGGCTACTGGATCAGGATCTTGTGGATAGGATCTGGGAATCTAAATATTTGGCAAGCTCAACTTTGAGCTCAAACATCACTTGTTTAAGATGTTTTCTCCTTTGTAGAATTTTGAGTTTATTAATAACCTCTTAAAAGCTGAGTGTGGTAGCACACACCTATAGTACTAGCTATTTGTGAAGCTGAGGAAAGAGGATTCCTTGAACCCCACAAGTCTGATTCAATCTGAGTAATATAGCTAGGGAGACACCAGCTCAAAAAGAGAAAAGTTCTTAAAGCTCCTTCAATAATTGTAAGACTACCACAAACCTGCATGTGGATGAAGAAATGTGTAGTGGATGGGTTCCTCATAGAACTCCTTTAGATGAAGGTGGAGAGTATTATATTTACAAAATCACCTGAAAAGTATACTGGAATTTGTACACTGCCATAAGCAATTATTTTATATGAAGAAAATGTTATACCCTATAATAGAATGCTATCCAGTAAAAAAATTCTCTACAATGAAGGAACTGTTTCCTATCCACAATTTTCAATATGGTAGCCACTAGCCTCATTTGGTTTCTAAGCAATTGGAATATAACTATAAAACTGAAGAACTGGATTTTTAATTTTATACCATCTTTATTTCAGTTTAAATTTTGACATAATTAGCCACATCTTTCTAGTAGCTACCACATTGAAGAGTGCAGCTGTAAAATTTTACCTGAATTATGTTTCATTGGGGAAGCAAATTATATTTCTTTTATAGACCCCACAAAACATGCATTTAAGGTTATTAAAATTAGGCACTTATTTATTCCTTGATTAAACACTTATTATGGGTCAAATATGGGGTTGTAGGCACTGAGAATGAAAAAAAAATCACATGAAAAAAATAATTCCTGATATCAAGAATTACCATTTATAAACTAAGATGGGTGGCAAACATATAAACCGCTAAGCTACCTCCTTTGTTTTCTGTTTTATTAATCTTGTATAGACTTGACCAATTTTACACCCAGGTAGCTACCCAAAACATGACTTTAAAGTAGTCCACAATTAAATATGTAAACTAGTTTGGTGGAAATCTGAGTGTCATTTTAGACATGTTCTTTATGCTTACTGCAAATGAAAACATGGCTTTACTATGTAGAAGTATATTATAGTTAAGACTTTCCCATCCCCTAAACTTTCTCCATTAATATTTAGCCACGGTATTTTTATAATATCAGAAGCCCCCAATATTTGATTAAATTCTTATTACCAAGGCCCAAAGACAGCTACAGTCTTAATGTCAGATAATTGCCTTTTATAAAAATCTAAAAAACCTGTTTGACCTGTACAAAGACCAACCATTTGTTATTATAGTAAATAAGAAGAACAGGTGCTTATTTTTCAGAGGGATTCATGGTTGTCAACATTAGTGACCTCTTTGTGGTTTTCAGAACTATTTTCCAACCCCCAAATGTCCACAGAACTTTAACTCAAACAACAGCAAAATTAGAGGAAAATGAATAGTTTTGATGTGCTTTATTAAGTATTTGTTTTCTAAGTTTCCAAATGAGTGAATCTTAGGCAATAAAATAATTAATTTTTGAAATACAGATGCTAATTTATTTTCTGCAATCAGATTAAGTGTACACTACCTATAGTTATAAATGACTGTCAGTTTGGCACTACTGACCATCCACACTGATGAACAAGCTTTATTAAGATCTGAGGGGAATTTGACATCATTTAGAAGGCTAGGGCACCTGTCTTTGAGATGTTTCCCGAACCAAGTTGGCATGTGGTGCAGCCAGAGTCAAGTTGTAGGAAATTAGATGAAATTCTTTGTTTCTAATGAGGCAAAAAGCATGTCTAGCCAAAAAGTCTCAGCAATAAGATATGAGGGCAAAGGAAAATAGATTCAAGGTCACAGATACAAAGAGAAAATAACATGGTCAGAAAATAATCAAAAGTTTTATTGTGGATTTTCTGTTGGGGGGAAGAAGTCTAGAAAATGTGGCAATTAGCTCTGTGTTTTTCAGCCTGTGTAAAACTAAACCAGATGGTGACTTCTACCTCTGTGGGCTATGATTCACATCTAATTTGAGTTATTATTAATTGACCTTTCTGCATCTCAGTGTAGATATCCCAAAGAAAATAAAGGCAATGGACTAGGTCACACAGCTAATCAGTGATAAAATAATATCTAAATTCAAAGTCTGTTTAACCACTGTATAAACTACATACCTTGATTGATGGGGCTAATATTTTTCTTAGATATATATATATAGTTATACATATAGAGTATGTATCTCATCGTCCTAGCCAATTTAATACTTTATATATAGAAATACTTTGGTTCATCCATGACAAGTGTATAATTTCATTTTAATGAGAAATTATGAAATGTCTATAACTAAAAACAATATCTAGAAGTTTCAAAGAAAGAATTGCTATAAGATAATAAATTAGCATCTGTATTTTGAGAAAGTAATTCTTTTATTGCCTAATTTAGGACTTCCTTAAATGCAGATGTCTCTACTTCAGAATTTTAACTGAGCCTAAATCACTATGACATACAATATAAAGTGAAAGTGTTTATGGAAATGTAATTATCTAATCAGAATTTGAAGATTCACAATTAATGAAGGCATTCAAGTATATAAATAATATAAGTTCCTTAAGACAACGTGGCCATAATTTGAGATTTAGTCATAATAGAAATATTTTGAATTTGTATGTAATACTGAGAAAGCGATGACTTTTACAATTTCTTGTATTCCACATCTTTTCATAAAAGAGAATAGGAAAAGAACCCAAGAAAATATTTACTATCTATAAATTTCTCAAGTCAAGGTTTCCAGTTTGGTCTCCACTTTGGGCCTCTGTAGATAACAATTGACATAGAACTACAACCCTGACATCCAGACCCTGAGACCTCGTATGACGTCCCTCTGGGCATCCACCACAGAATAAGTGTATTTTTTCAGGTGGGGCTGTGGTGGAGTGTGGAAATAGCATACCTCTCAATATGGCACCTTAACTCCATAGGGATATGAATCAGCTGCCATAATCAGGGAACAGATTGGATGGGAGAGATCTCAGGACTCCATTCTGATCTAGAAATAGACACAGTGAGTGGTAGCATATGGCTCTCCTGTTTTGGGTGCAGTCTCTTAAACAGCAGGGTTTCGATACCATGGATACCACACCTCTTGCCCATATTTGCATTTAACATGTTATTCCATTTTATTTGTTTGCTTAAGGAGGGGGCAAATAGCATTTGCAGTCAGCCTTCAGTAAATGAGTCAATTATGTTTAAATAATGGGAAGGATAGCATGCTGTGGGCTAAGGAAAAGTGTAAACTTTATAAAAGGAGAAAAAGGGGAAGTCCTACAAGTGTCCAGAACTGCATGGGGATCCACATACATTCTCTGGGGCAATGTGGTCATAATTTCCCTACTGTCTTGTTTTCAAGTTCGAGTTGTGAAAGTTTGTGTATCCAAACCACACTATCTAGGGCTGAAACCACAGAAGCCGTGCCCTTTGATTTGCATTCTGGAATATACAAGCAATGTTAACAGAGAACCAGGATACTCCAGAAGAGAAGGGAGCTAAGAAAGAGATTTTGTTCTGAGAAAAGGACCACCCTTATTCTTATGATCCCCAAGGAGGATGCCTGGCCTTTGACACAGCCAAGGTTTGGGTCTGACAGTTGCTGGCCACCACCACGTGGTTCTCTCATGTAGAGTAAACAGAAGCCAAGGGAAAGAGGCAAGAGGGCAATAAGGAAGGAGTCTAAAAAAAAAAAAAATAGGAAGAAATGGGGGATGGGAAGAATGTAATCCTGTATAGGAGAGACTGTGCAAATTAGGTCATTTCAGCAAATACATATCAAAAGAGACAAAAAGTTAACAAACAAAGGAGAGTAGGGGAAATGTATCTTAACATAAAACATCCAGTCATCTTCATATGTTAAACTTTATAATGGACTCCAGAATTATAGAATTGTCCCACGCCAGATTGAAACTTCACCATTAGAATGAGAGGTACTCTGAAACAAGAATTAGCAAAAACCCTTCAGAGGTTTTTGTTGTTGTTGTTGTTAATTTTTGGTTTTGTTTTTTGTGGTAAGGGGATTGAACCCATGGGTGCTCCACCACTAGCTACATCCCCAGTTAGGGTCTCACAAGATTGCCTAGGCCAGTCTTGAACTTGCGATGCTCCTTGCCTCAGCCTCTGAGTGGGTGGGATTATAGGCATGTCCTGCCTTATCCAGATATTTTCAAGTTTAAGAAAAAAAATTGAGATTATAATAAAATGTTTTTTTTTCTGCAATTTTACTCATGGTAAAGCACATCATAGAAGCTTGAAGAGACTTAACTGCTATTCATTCTTGTTTTAGGAGTCATAGGCTATTGAATTTAGGTTATCACAAAGTGAAAGAGTTGAAGCACCTGAAGTTTGGAATTAGAAAAGGCTAGAGGAAAAGCTGATTAATAGGAATCTATTTGCTAATTGAAAAAAACATTTTGAGCACAGATTAATGAGAAAAAAATTGAATTCCCAGTCAGGAAAAAAAACAAAAAAGCTTCAGATTCTATTCTAGAACTTACTATGGCAAATATTTTATTTTCTCTGACATTATTTCTTTGTACCTATAACTGGTGCTGTAAGTTTTATCGTTTTCATTATTATTGATATGATACAACTACAAGTAAATGGGAAGCAATACACATCTGGTTTTATATATACATAATACATATGTTTAATTTTACATTATCTGAAAATTCCCTTAACTAATTTTAATTTTAATATCAGATCTAAAATGAAGAACTAGAGAATTCCTTTGCTAAAAGTGATAAAACTGACTCTATTATTTGGCATTTTTTAATCGATTATTTTTCTGTTTGCTTTGCTTTTTTCTTTCTTTATTTTCTTTCTTTGTTTTCTTTTCTTTTCTTTTTTTAAGTGCTGGGGATCTCACACCTGCTAGGCTGTACCACTGAGCTACATTCCCAGCCCCTTTGTTTCCTTTTCTTTTTCTTTCTTTCTTTCTTTTTACTTTCAGTATTTCAGAGAGCATTCTATTTGCCTTTATCTTATTGGGAACTACAGTGGAGTATGAATTCTTGTAGATTTACATCCTAGGAGTACAATCGATGAGCTTTTCTTTAACATCCAAAAGTATACCTCTAGGATGATGAAGAAACCACTCCTATAAAAAACACCAAAATGATCTAGAGATGTTGACTCTGAAGAAGAGAGTTGTCAGGGAGATGTGAGAGTTCCACCAATTGATACAGCATAAAACAGAAAACAAATTTGATTTATTTGTTGTACCTCCGATTGGTAAAACTGAAAGTATTTGGGTTTCAGGATAGTGGTCAGTCAGAAATGGTGAAAAGAGCATAGAATTATAGTCAGGCATACTGGATTAAAATTTGAATGCTGGAGTTTTAAAGATCCATCTTTTGTATAGAATTTTTTCTTGCATTGTGGAAACAGGAAAAAGCAGGAAAGGTAAAAGTGTAATTTTGATTAAGACTTCTAAGTCTCTAAAGTCTAAGAAACAAATAAAAATGTGTAACTAACAAGCAAAGAGAAATAAAATAAAATGCTGATTAAGAAAATTTAGAGAAAGAAACAAAAATGCAGGAAATAGAGAATAGTTAGAATGTAAGATCTAAGCCAAAAATTAGTAATTACATTAAGCATTAATGAACTAAATATTCCAACTGAAAGACAAATATTGTCAAACTGGATTTTAAAACTCATTGAATTTCACTCACAGGTTGACCGTAGATTTAAATAAGAGTTCAGCAAAAATCAACAAAAGCACTTCTGTGAGAAATTAATAGCTATATGGAATTAACAATAAAGAATATTGCATATTTTATTGTTATTTGTAAATTATGTGCTACTCATTCTTTATATAAATAAAATTTATAAATAATGAAGGTATAAATGTGCAATTTTTTGAGACTGAGTTACCAGTATGCCACCAGATAAAGTGTCCTATTTACATAATAAACTTGTAAACCTCTCTGGCTGTCCCAAATCAAAAAGTATCAGATCAAGAAGACAACTTAAAGGCAATCATTCTCACCTTTTCCTTTTATCAATGTGAAAATCAAAACCCTGAGAATCAAATGGCTCACCTAAAATTTCAGAGTTCTTTAAGCTCTTTAGAGAGAACAAATCTATGAAGCAGGCATACAATATTGAGAGAGAGAGAGGGAGAGAGAGAGAGAGAGAGAGAGAGAGAGAGAGACTAAGACCTCACAAAGAAATCACCAAAGGGCTAAAATAATTCCAACTGGAAGGCCAACTTTCTAACAGTTGGAGAGTATTATTTCTTGTACAATTTAATAACAAAGAGGAGATCAACTATTGTTCTCTTACATTTTATGATGTCTAGTCTAGATCTAGAACCAATAAAATGCCATTCTAGTTCATTTTAAACCACTTTACGTATATTTCTGCTATCCGGCTTTAAAAAAAGAATTTAACTTAAAATCTGTTTAAAAGCAATATCATGCAACTGTTATTCTATAGAAGAGCATTTTAAGAGTGAAATTTTCTGAATACATATTAGAAATTTATAAATTTCTCACTAGAAATGAAGATTTTTGATAATAAAAAAAAACAATCTTGTTTATCTCTTGTGTACTCAGGGGGAAAGACAAATATGGGAACAGTGTTGCTTGGGGAAGTTACAAGGGATAACTGGATTTCCATGACTTGTTCAGCAGTTTGGAATGTATCATCTACACTACATTTTGAAACTATTCTAAGTGGAAAAGACAAGAAAGTGTAGATAGGTTCATACTGAGGGAAGATTAATGCTTCCTGCTGATCTTGGCTGCTAAAGACCTCAACAAAGATTTACAATCCAGGATGACAGCATGCAGACTCATATTTAGTGAGGAGCTGAATGGCCACATGTTCTTCACCACACCCAGAATGGAATTGGCACCAGATGACTTTCATTTCTACTTGAATCTGGACAGATACAAGCACCCACCATGATTCATTTCCACATCAATATCTAAGTCACATGGTAATATGGATGACATCTGTTTTCCACATTTTTGTGGAGGTCACAACTATTTCTTACTATACAGGTTAAATATAACTAAACAAATTATAATCTGGAGCTGGTATTAACATAGCTCCGGTTAATAAATTATGTTAAAATAACATTAGAGAGAGGTGGCATCAAGAGTTAAGAGCCTGGGGTCATATCTACCACTTATAACCTGAGTGACCTGGGGAAAGCCTCAGCTTCTTCATCTGTAAGAGGAGATGATGAAATAACACCTCCCTGATAAGATCATTGGGAGGAGTCTGTGAGTTAATGTGTCCTGCATTCTTAAAACACAACCTGACATATTGCAAGTATTCAGCAGATGTTAGCTACTAGCACCATATACTACAGTCATATTAACAAAGGGAATAAACTTACAAAACAAAATGAATTTTAGTCACAAGGTGAGACTTTGAACGATTTATTGAAAATCATATTCATTTGAGTTTTAGGATTGACCTTTCTTGATTAGTTCAAATACACTTTACTAATTTTTGGCCAATACCTCTCTACATTTAATTATATACCACCATCCCCTTAGAAAATTCACATTTAAAAAGGTGAGATGGAAGGAAGTGGGGAGGGAGGGAGGTAGAGTGAGAATATCCAGTATCTGGGGATGCAGAGACAATGAGCTGACATAGATTTAAGTTACAGTGGCAAATACAATTGAGAAGTATGACATGAGCTATTTGCTCATTAAGTACAATGTGCCAGTATTATCCCAGGCAGTTTACCACACAAGTTTCCAATCACAATATCGCTGGGGAATTTTATGTGGATGGGTGTGTATGTGTTCTAAAATAAGTTTGCGCCTTTCATTTGGTGTCTCTCCAGTTTTGTAATAGCATCTTATTTAACATATTGAATGATGATCAACATGTAAAATCACACAGTAATTTATTACTAAAATATATTTATTTTTTATTTAGGACTAGAGAAACTTGCACAAAAAGGCAAATCATTGTCCCCTTTAGCAAGTATAACTGGAATATCATTATTTTTTATTATATCCATGTGTCTTCTCTTCCTATGGAAAAAATATCAACCCTACAAAGGTAGGTAAAGATTAGAAAAAAATTAAGCTATATATACATACTTTTATATACATCTTACTACATTTTTTCTCTTTGGGTTTTAGCTATAAAACAGAAGCTAGAAGGCAGGTAATGCATGTTTCTATGGAAATAATTTTTGAATGTTTTTTCCTCAATTATTATCCCTGATAGAAGTACTTATTTGTCTTTTCAGGCCAGAGACAGAATACAGGAGAGCGCAAACATTTTCAGGTAATGGTGAGTCGAAAAAGTGGTATTATCAACATTAATTAATGTTGTTATTTGAATTAGTGATATTACTATCAATGTAATAGAAGTAAAATAAGCTGATATTAGTATGATATCTATAATAATATAACATTCATAATAATAATTGAATAGCACCTTCATTACAAAGTGCTGTCCCTGTATTCGTTTTATGTAAGCCACAAAAATGTGTAAAAGAAGCCTGGAAGTCACTCTCAACTCTGTTTTTCAGGCAAGAAAACTAAGGATCCGAGATTAAATCACTTTCCATAGTTACTGAGTTCTGATGAATCCTTTCTTATTCATTTATTCATTATTATTATTTTGAAAATGCCAAAGGGCTGTCTCGCTTTGTTAATTCCTAGGGATGCTGGGATGCCACCCACTCCATCCCACACAGAAGAGGAACTGGAGGTTTGGCAGGGCCAGTGCTGCTGCTTTGTCCCCACTTGACCCTCATTACCTTCGCTGTTGACTCTGCACTGAGTTGTTGCAAGTTAACAATGGAGATTTTGCTCAGACCTTGGCATCACCAGGAGCTAGTTCAATCCCTTCTATGCCACATTCCCCTTGGGAAAATTATTTTTCTTGACCTCAACTTCCTCATCTATACAATAGAGATAAAAACTTCTTCCTAGTGTTGCTCTGAGAATTAAATAAAATTACGTAGGAGAAGAACCTAATACCCAAATGCTTAATAAATGTGTAACTTGTTCCTCTTAGCTAGCCCTTGCCTACTTACAAATGATTGCCTGCAGAACAGGAAAGGGCCCTGAGATCATTTGGCTTCTTCCTACCACCCCAATTCCATCACCTTACAGATGATATTTGTGACATGTTGTATTGTATGATATTTTATATATCTGAGAAGCTATAGTTACTCTTTTCCATTATGGTGATCTCTGTTAGATATAGCAGGGTGCAGTAGCTATTATGGGTGCATCAAAGGCTAAAACCTTGGTGTCCACAAGTCTGAATATTGAGGGCTACAAAGGACAAGCCTGTTCTCATGTGTGTATGTGAATATGTAATACATTGTTTCCACCTCAGGCTTTAAGAATAATTCCAGTTCCAGTTCAGTTTCAATTCAGAAGGGCTGATTTCCAACACTGCTCAAAGGCAGTATGACCACATGGCATTAGGAAATGTTAAATTGGTTTTGTACCTATACCATTTAATTTGACAATAATGTTTTACTATGGTTTTAAAAAACAACAATCGCAAGTCAAAGCTTTGGATTTGAAAGTAGTATTGTTTTCTATTTCAGGCCATGAAGATGCTCTGGATGACTTTGGAATATATGAATTTGTTGCTTTTCCAGATGCCTCTGGTGTTCCCAGGGTTGGTTTTCCTAGTGTCTGATTAACCAAGAAGTAGAATTCTGCTTCACCAGAGGTGTAAGCAGCATTTGTTTAAGAACTTGGGCAGTGTAGTCCAATGGCTGCATTTCCCCCTGCTGCATTAAGAAGTGTTGACTTACTCTGTAATGAATGATGTGGCTGGATCTGGGGAGTTAGCTAAGGTGTTTTTTTTTTTCTCAGTTTTTATAAGCTAATACAAACAAGGAAGCAACACTAAGTAATAAGTATTCTTTACCTGGTTAGCTTAGCAAAGAGATTGGTATAGGACCAGATTTCCTTCTAGATTGGTATAGGACCAGTTTTCCCTCTTCTTCCTTATTTCCCTATGATAGTCCATTTATGCAAGGGGTCATAAATGGATGTCTTGCTTCTGGGCATTCTCACTTCCATTTTTTTTTTAAGAACTAGTTGCTATTAGAAAATGGTCACTTTTCTTGTCCAGAGCATTCTGTCCATGTGTAAGGTTCATCCAGTAAGTTTCCTGGCCACAGACTTTATTTCAGAAGTGCCATGTGAGTAACAGAGAGGAGTTGATTGGATTTCATTTTACTCCCTAAGGGTAAGTCACTAACACCAGTGCCCACATTGTCATAAGATGAAAAGAACTCTTCCCCTGGAAAGGCTTTGCATTGTCCCATTCAATCCCAGTCAGGATTGGCTCACCCTTCACTTTCACAACCAAAAGACAAAAATAAATATTTGATGGATCAGTTATTTAAAATAGCTTCTCACAGGGACAGCACTACTTTAAGGTGTGCCTTCAATTGGTAGAGCAGGAAACTGAAGAACCAAGAGGACTTATAGTTGAATCTTTGAGGCTAGAAGTTTATTTGAAATAATGCACAATTTTATTCTTAGGAATTCATTGGAAATGAGTGAGATTTGTGTAAAAAAAACCTTAAATTTATGCTTGTGAAAAATTATTGGAGCTATGTAAATATGAAGGACTAAAAAGTTTGGGATACAAATTAGGAGGTCCTCTATTGACTCAAAATGCTACAATCCTCAAGAATTTGAAGCAGAGAAATTTAAATGCATCTCAGAAGACCTCTTGTTTGTGTCATAAATGGAATAACTTGATTTGGAGCTATGCCCATTTTCAAAGCTGAAAACTCCTGACGAAACTTCTGAAGTTCTTAGTTGGTCATGCCAGGTGCTATGGGGAAGAAGTGAGAAATCAAAACCAACAACCATAGGAAGAGAATGGAGACCAGGATGAGAGGAGGAGGATCTGAGTGAGAAGTAGCCAGGATGGCAGTTATGTGGGAAGATTAGCAGCCAATGCAATGACTTTACCAAGAAAACAAGGGCCCACAAAACTAAGATTGCAAAATTGAAGGAATTAAGGAAAATAAATTGAATTGCTAGGGGTTTGTTTAGTTTAAAAAAAAATCATCTCTTAGTTTATTGTGGTACATGCATAAGTGAAATTACTTCTCTATCTGTTGTACATTTCACTGTCCACTTAGCATCTCTTTCAGGAGATGGGCAGAAAATAATTGAATGATATGAACTAATGTGTGTATTCAACAGTTTTAATATTCGGTTAAGTTATTGATCATCATTTTTATCATAGCCCCTGCCTATTACGATGCCAAAGAAAAACAAGATTCTTTCTCAAGTACAAATCATAAATCAAAACTCCTCAACCCCAAATGATAGGACAATTCACATATAATAAAGCTTTAGTAAGTAAAAGTAAAACAGGCAGTCTCCAGAAAAGTATGAAGCAAAAATGTTCTAATATAACCCAGCAAATCAAGTTGGGATGAGGTAGGGCACTCCTCAGACTTGGCCAGGACAGTGTCCTCTAGGTGGAGCTATGTAAATAAGGACTAAAAGTCAGCAGCAGTATTAATATACAGGATGGCTTTTACTAAATTCCTACTATTCTTTCCTCATTCACTCAAACCTTTAGTTTTTAGAGCCCATTACTACATTCAAACCAAAATATCTCCCTTAATGTACTCCATATTTCTTGGTATTGTCTCTTGCAACAGGAATAGGGATTTTGGCTATATATTATTCTTTTAAGCTACCTTTTCACATGGAATTGGCAAATAGTGTCAAAGGTTAACTGAGAAGATGTCATATAAGAGATAATATGTTCGCTGGTTCTAAGCTGTTCTGTTATATCCTCTTTGCCATTTTTCCTTCCTATTATATTTCCTGTATAGTACTGACAGCCTTATTCTTCAATGAAGGGGAAAAAAAGTCATAGTTTTGTCAAGCTATATTCCTTTTCTGACCTCATAGCTTTGTTGCTGCACAAACCACCATAGGGTAAGTGCTGGAAATTGTAACAAGGAGGAAACAAACATTCTAGGTTCTAATTCTCTAATCATCACAACTGCCAGTTGTTTTCAACTCTATAGCATAGTGGAAAGAAATACTATTGACTAGTCTTGGCTAATTTTTTCATATGCCATATTTTCTAGATGCCAAGTAGGTCTATTCCAGCCTCCAATGGTGTATCAGGGCAAGATTTGCATAGTACAATTTACGAAGTTATTCAGCACATCCCTGCCCAACAGCAGGATCATCCAGAGTAAGTATGAATCTTCATTTGGTGGAGCTATGGAAGAGCTTACCTAGCATTCATCCTCAGAATTTATTGAAAGTCTCAGAAGAAAAATATTAAAACAGGAAATCATAGCTTCTGTACATTTGAAAATGTATAGGACATTTGCCCATCTGAAAATAATTTGGAGAAATAAAACAGGCAAACACACAAATATCTTCTGGGGCCATGACCTTGAGCCAGTGGACTAGATGCAGAGCTTTAGAATGAACTGTCTGTTGTGTACATTTCTCCCTCTTATGGTGTGTCCCCATGGAATCTACATCTAGGGATGAAAGGCATGTTCAGGTCAGTTCTCAAGCCATCTGGTTATCTTCATGATTTCCCAGTGGCCATGGTAATAGCAGAGCCACGATGATCTGGAAGTAAAAATAGGACTGGGATTAAAAAGCCTAAGGAAGGTCCACGGCACAGACAGCATCAAATACCAGACCAAGAGGACTGGTATCTCAGAGATGGCAAAAAACTTCTGTTGAGGCTAAAGTCAGGAAACCACTGATCCAGTTAAGCTCAAAGCTGTCACTAAGAAAGAAGTCTCTGTCCCCTCTTCATGATGGTGAAACTGAGCCCACAGTCTTTTGAAATAATGAAATGGACTATTTGTTGTGGACTGCAGCTGCCTGCAGGCATAACTGCCACAAATCATCTTCCATCATTCCTTTATTTGTCATTTATTGACTCTGAAAAGAACATCAATAACTACACCTAGGAACTTCCCCTCTGGCAACAGAAACAGTGCCAGCAAAGTAATTCATGCACACCTCTGGGCGAATACCAAAAATAACAGCTAGGAGTGAATGACTACATGAGAAATTATCTGATGGAGAGGAGACCTCAGTCTTGGGGGGGAATGGAGGAACTATGCAGTAACTTAAAGGCTAAATAAGTGACAAGACACTTCAGAGAACCCCAGAAAGTTATCTGGAGTCAGGTAAATTAGGAACAGATCTTGGTGGAACTAGAAACTAATGATTTGGGAAAAAAAAAACTAGTTTAAAGCAATATACTATTACTCTAATAGACTACTATAAAATGGGGTATTATTCCATGATAGTTTAAAAAATAAAAAACTCTCTGAAATGATGTCTAACCCTCTTTACTCTCTGGAATACAAAGTTAGGGGATGCTTTTTTTTTCTTTTTTTTTTTTATTGGTTGTTCAAAACATTATATATTTTTTTTTCTTTTACTTTCCTTTCCTATTCTCTCCTTCCTTCCTTTTTTTTTGATTGACATATAACTACATATTTATGGGGTTTAATGTAATGTTTTGATCTACGTCTAGATTATGTCATGATCAAATCAGGTTAATTAGCATATCTATCACCAGAATTTTGAAAGTATGTCTGCTTTAGAAGAGTGAATTCAGTAAATTCACTTATTTTCTATGTATCTTTTGTTCTAAATACCTACTTTGCCCATTAAAATGCAAGCAAACCAAATGAAAATTTGGGGTTTACCCTCTGGGATTCCTAAGTACCTAAATATGAAACAAATAATGAGTTAAAATTGTGAATGTGGCAACTACAACTTCAGAACACAAAAGCGATTTGGTTATTTTTGCATATGAGAAAACTGAGTCTCTCTCTTTTTTGTGGGTGGAGGAGGGCTTACCAGGCATTGAACCCAGGGACACTTAACCACTGAGCCACATCCCCAGCACTTTTTTTTTTTTTTTTTTGAGACAGGGTCTTGCTAAGTTGTTTGAGCTTCATTGAGTTGCTAGGCTGGCTTTGAACTTGCAATCCTTTTGCCTCAGCCTGGGTTTATAGGCAGGTGCCACTGTATCCAGCTTGATTCTCTTTTTAAAAAATCACCCTCTGAGACCAGATGGCTTTCAGACAGAAGTAAAATCTATAGAATAGCTTAAGAATCTAAAAGTTCATTTCAGAAAAAAATCTTTTGAAGGTGAAAAATTAAGCAGAAATGCTTTTCTTTTTCTATTTAGAATTTTTTTAGTTATATATAACATTAGGATTCATTTTTAACATAATTATAAAAGCATTAAATATAATTTGCTCCTATTATTTTTTTCAAACGCATAAGGGAACATGCAAAACTTCAGTAAAGGACATGCTCCTATGAAAGGCATCAGGATATCAACTCTTGATCACAGCCCACCAGGGAATGTCTTCTCAGCTCCCCGCTCTTCTCAACTTTTTCTCCTCTTCTGAGACCTGTTTGTTTTGTTTTGTTCTCTGTGTGTCTTTGTCTTCCAATGGCTCTCTCTTCCCTTCTTTGATTCCTTCCATTCCTGAGTCTGTACTTCTCTCTTCCTCTTGGTTTTTTATTTTTGTTTGTTTGGTAGTGGGAGTTGAATCCAAAGGCACTTTACCACTGACCTATATCCCCAGCCCTTTTTAAATTTTATTTATTTTGACACAGGGTCTCACTAAATTGCTTAGGGTTTTGCTAAGTTGCTGAGGCTGGCCTTGAACTTGCAACCTGCTGCCTCAGTCTCCTGAGTCACCAGGATTACAGGCCTACACCACAGTGCCTGGTGTCCTCTTATTTTCTGCAAGACTTCAAGTCTATCTTCCTTCTCCCTAAAATCCTTTAAAATTTTTTCTTCCTCTGTCACTCTTTTAATTTATCCAAATGGGAACCTAACATTTTTTAAAGTATTATTTTCTTTCCATACAGATTATGTTACCTACTATAAATTTTTAAATAGAATAGTGTTTTCTTTTTTATCATCACAAACTGTTTTTCACTTATTTTATTTACAGTCAATTCACAGACATGTAAATAAGACTGAGTCTTTTAAGGACTCCTTAGTTTAGCAAGTTCCTGTTTGGTTGTTTTAACCAAAGACTAATGATCCTTCATAAAATAAACATTCCTCCATAGAATAAATATTGCCCATAGATACAGAGACCATTTTTCTCTCCTGATTGCTTATGGTTTTTATTCTCTAGGTCCAATTAAATTCAAAGATCAATTTCATGAATAATGCAGGATTGCAGGTGGTTAGCAAACCTCTTCTATCCCTCACTCCCAGAGTGAATGCACAAGCACTGGGAAAGAATTCTAACTTACTGCTTTTTTTTTTTTTTCACCTTGACTTCACAGTCACTTCTAGGGTAAAAAAGACAGCCAAACAATTTCATCCTTTGCTTCGTAGACTATTTTCTTGAGTACATGTGATTGTGTGCTAATTGGACTGGTGTTTAACAAATTGGTAAATTGGTCGTGTTCATATCCAAGTACTCAGCCCAATTATTTGTCTATTGAACTTATATTTGTATTTCTTGAAATGCTGTCTGTTGACATCATTAAGTGTTCTTGGCATAGTTTGTTTTGAACCCAAGGATAATTATTATTTTCTTGAAAACAGGACATTCAAGTAGGTAAACCTTGAGTTTCAAAAGGTAATTGTCTAGAGAGTTTAATGGTTGCTTACTCTTCATATTTATTAATTAAAATTTCACTCATATGTTATACAGCTATGTAAAGAAATAGAGTAATTTAGAGTTCTTTTACCTGTAGATTTGGATATGTATACATCAGTTCACATATCCCTTATATCTGTTTACCAGGTGAGATTTCATGGGCAAATCAGTACATTGGAGTAAAATAATGAAGGGGCATTTTGGAAGAAAACTATGGAAATATATATTCATCTGGAATCAATGAAGAACTCCAACTCAATACCTTTTACTCATTACTTCTTTCAAATGCAGACTAGAAGCATTTATACAAATTGGACTACAGATTTTCCAGCACACATACAATGTGTTATACACCACAGAAACAGTGGGGAAATATTTCTCAGTGGACATTCTTATCATGGGGACTGTGAGGAAGGAGAAAAATGAAGCTTCCTCATCACTCTTTTTATATTAAATTTATCTCAAAAAGCATTCCAATCTGTACTTCCACTTTCATCAACATTCATTGATGCTATCCTAATCTCACCTAAAATTATGGATTAACATTTGTAAATTTTCCAGTAGGCTCTTGTTTTATTAAATTTTCATTACTGTTTAGATGGCTAAAAAAATTTCAATCGCCAAATTTATTTCTTGCTATTTGTGCCACAAAAATAATAAGGATGGTTGTTCCAAAGTAAGACTGTGCCTTCTCCCTGGTTGTCAAGGGTATTTTTGAAAAACGACTTGCAAACATGCTTAAAGAATTACTTGCAGAAGTCTTGTTTTTATTTTGTTCAAAGAAAAATGGATTCAAATAAATTATTCTGTTTTTGCGTTTATGTGGCCTTGATTCTTTATCTTATAAAGTAAGACATTACATAAGTCAGATTGTAGAGTTAGATTTCTTACCCTTATTTTGCAATGTACAGTAAAATGTAGATTATAGAGAACTATTGCCAGCTAGCTGGGCTGGCAACCTGAGCTGGGTTCACAAGAGCTGGCTACATCAATAACTAACAAAACGGCGAAAGAAGCATGCAACACACAGAAATACCTTTTGCTTGCAGGAATCAGGGATGGCTCTCGACCTTAAGGGTATGTTGGAAAGAGAGTGGGCACACCTGAAACCATCCCATTTATTGAGGAGAGGACATTCGAGAAAGTTCAACCCAAATGAGGCAAGGGATTGGGTTTCAGGGAGGTGTATCCCAGTCTCATTGGGTGAAGCCCACTCCCAGAGCTTCATTCCCCTGCCTAGCGGAAGTGAGGTCCACCTGCTTTCACACTCAGCAGAAGCCAGTTCCACACCTCCATCACTCAAGGCTAAGGGTGCTGAGCTCCTATGTGGCAGCTCCTGATGGAGAACTATTAAAATAAAAAGTCTTCACTCTTACATTATAGGTGGGACTACAAATTGGTGCAACCAATCTGGAAAGCATTATAGAGATTCCTTGGAAAATTTGGAATGGAACCACCATTTGACGCAGCTATCCCACTCCTTGATCTACACCCAAAGGACTTAAAAACAGCATTCTACAGTTATGCAGCCACATCTATGTTTATAGCAGCTCAATTCACAGTAGCTAAACTATGGAACTAACCTAGATGCCTTTCAATAGATGAATGGATAAAGAAACTGTGATATATATATATATATATATATATATATATATACACACACACACACACACATACACACACACACACAGTGGAATATTACTCAGCATTAAAAGAGAATAAAATCATGGCATTTGCAGCTAAATAGATGGAGTTGGAGAATATCATTCTAAGTGAAGTTAGCCAATCCCCAAAAACCAAAGGCTGAATTTTTTCTCTGATAAGTGGGTGCTGATCCATAATGGGGGGGAGGAATGGAGGAATTTTGGATAGGGCAAAGGAAGGGAAGGAAAAGGGAGGAGGCATGGAGGTAGAAAAGATGGTAGAATGAGACTGACATCATTACCCTGGATACATGTATGATGATACAAATGGTGTGACTCAGTGTGCAACCAAGGAAATGAAAAATTGTGCTCCATTTGTGTACCATGAATCAAAATGCATTCTGCTGTCATGCGTAACTAATTAGAACAAATAAATTATTTTTCAAAAATTCTTTTTATTGGTTCTTTTTAGTTATTCATAACATGATTCACTGTGACATAATTATAAAAGCATATTAATTTGCTAATTCTGACCATAATATTTCCACTTTGCCTTCCCTTTTCCCTTCCCTCTGTTCTACTGATCTTCCTGCAAATTACTTATGAAGACCAATGAAATAGAAGAGAAGACACAGAAAGAAACCCACACGAATACATGTAGCTGATACTAGACAAATGTGCCAAAAACATGATGGAGAAAAGGGTCCTTTTAACAAATGGTGCTGGAAAAACTAGAAATCCATATGTAGTAGAATGAAACTTGACCTCTATCTCTCACCCTACACAAAAGTCAATTCAAAGAAGACAGAAGAACTGGAAATTAGACCAGAAACTCTTCAACTGTTAGAAGTAAATATAGGCCCAACACTCCAACATGTCAGCCTAGG
The DNA here is from genome assembly GCF_001458135.2 of Marmota marmota marmota. Taxonomy (NCBI): domain Eukaryota; kingdom Metazoa; phylum Chordata; class Mammalia; order Rodentia; family Sciuridae; genus Marmota; species Marmota marmota. Next base: position 1,081,432 of record NW_026000109.1, on the reverse strand, counting down.
AACTGACTTCCCTAAAAAGATTCCTAAACCATAAGACATAAAACCAAAAATCAATGAGTGGGATGACACCAAATTAAACTCCTGCATAGCAAAGTGTAGAGAGAACTTATAGAATGGGAGATCTTTGCCATCTTTTTAATATTCAGAATGTAAAAAACTTCACACCAAAATAAAGATCTTATTCCTTCATGCCTGGTCACTTTATACAGAAGAAAAGAAATGATGCAAAGCAATTTCTTTTTAAAAATATTTAAAGCATACTGCTCCATTTATACTGTCCTTCTCATATGTTCATGGAAGGCTTGTTGCAAAGAAAATTAAGACAGTTTCACGACTCCTTTCAGGCCTTCTCTCTATCACACTTATATACTTTTCTATTGCAAAAGCCAATCCATTGCTACCACAAATATTTCCTTCTATATTTAATAAAATAAAAAATATCTGATTAGAAAAGGAATTTGTGTTCACTTTAAACATATTGTCTGTACTTGGAAACACAGGGAGACTCACCCTAAGACAATTAAAATCTTTTGTCATCTTACCTCTCAAAAATAACCTGTGAGCATTTCCCTCAATTAGTTATTTATAGTATATTCATATTTCTTCCAGTTCCAGGAAGGATTTGTGGTAGCTTATATAAATGCATAATATAATAACAAGATAAACTGCACCCTCAAAATAAAGTTGATATGAATAAAAAAAGATAAAAGAATAATAAGAGACAAAGTTAAAGCAGAAATGAGGTTAGTGACCAGTGTGATGAACTCCCCTTCATCTGTGAGCTTGGTTTTACACTATGAGTAGCATATTCTGGCATATATCTAAGGAGGGGCTTCTAAGCTGAATGCAATTTGTGTTACAGCCAAAGGAAGTTCAAAAGCCATTGCAGGGTCACAAGAGAGCAGGTCAGTGTTGGTGTTCACCCATCCACCCATCCACCCCAGCTCCATCTGCTCCCCCCTCCTTCTCCATCTTGTGTCCCTCCTTCCCAAGGCTGTGGTGCTCTTGCTGATGCATCTCTGACTTTGTGGGCACACACTGTCTACAATGAACTATGGCTACATGTCTGTTTTCCCCTTCCTAAACCCAGCCCTGAAATACTTTAATACACAGTCTTTCTAGAAAAGGTAAGAATACATTCAGATGATTCCCAAATCAAAAGCCTATGGAAAATTTGCACCAAGATAATGTGTCATTAGTTTTAGGTTTGGCTATTTCTGTGTATCACTTCAGAATTTCTCACCACAAACCACAGGAAATACAACTACATATTCATATTTTTTTCAAACTCACTTTTTCAATTACTTGTAATTCCTCTCATTTCCGTATCTCTCACACGCAAAAAAAAAAAAAAAAAAGACTCCCTTAGTGCATGGTTCTGCTCAAAGCAGCAAGGAATTGCTGAAGGGAGAAATACGAAAAGATCTAGAATCCAATTAACTTTTGCCGTCATTGGTGTGTAACACCAGACGACTCACTGCTCTTTCAGTAAATGGGGATGAAAATCTCATAAATTAATCAAGGTTTCCAAGGGAAGTGATGAACCAAAACCCAGATGTTCACCTAATTAACAAATTAATCTTTAAAAACCAGCCTAAAGTTCTTTTCTTATTACTAAACATAAGCTGAGCCATTGCTAGTTTTCAACTTTATATTACTGCTTCTAACTTGGAAATAAACATATTCTTAGTGCTTATTATTTTAAAAGAATATATTTCATGGATAAACTTTTAAGCAAAAATTTAAATAGTTACAAATAAATTGCAGTTCTCCTTGGTTTTCTGACATTTGTACTTCCATGTGAATAAGACAATTTCAGTTAAACTACACACATATGCTCATAGAACCAGGTCCATGTGATTCTTCATTTCTACTAGATATGTGCTTTCTGAAGTTTTGTTACAATGATAAAAATCAAGTAATAACACCGTAGGCATGTAGGTAGCTATTTTACTGTATTTTATTAAAGTTTTAACTTTTTAGAAAGTTATGATTTTCTGATTCTACATTGCTATACAATCATTTGTATTTGTATGTCATTCTTATATATTCCTCTTTGTAAATTCAGGCACCGGTGACCAAAAGGAGGCAGATTAAAGCTCTGAACAAGGCTTTATTGAGATTGGCTCCCAGGCGAGAGCCTCCAGACCAACAGAGGGAGTCCAGGGAAATCGCACCCAGGCTCAGCTGGATTAGAATTTTGTTGGGTTTAGGGCAGGAAAGGAGGGCTTAGGACAGGAAAGGGAGATTTATAGGGTCCCTTGTCCCCCTGGGGTTGGTTGGGGGATCTTGTTAAGATCCTTGCCCTTCCAGGATTAGTCAGGAGACCCTGCTGATTGACAGGTGGTTATCACTGCTTGTCTGTGGACGCCTGATTGATAGTTGTCTCGCCCGCCCCCAGGTTGCCTGATGCTTTGTTCCCTTAGCCACCCCAAACCGACCTAACACTCTCAAGTTCGCGTTCTAATATACAAGTTTCATGAGGCAATAAGAAAGAAAGGATATTTATTCTCCGCCTATGGACACAGAACTTGGGTTTAGCCCTGTTATTCTCCTCCCTTCTCATCTAAAAAACTGTTAAATGCAATTACCATATTAACCTTGAAATTTATAAACACTTTCACATATATGACCTTCTGCGAGCTTCATGAGGACTCTGTGGCCTGGAACAAGTATGTCCCACAGATGAAGAAACCAAGACCCTAGAGTAAAACGACTTTGCTAAAGACACCAAACCAATGGGTGGCAGAGCTGATCTTTGAACTGCACTTCTGGCTCCAAGGTACCATGCAACATATCCTGCACATGCAAACCCCAAGTAGAGTACACACCAGTGTATCTTCTGTCAGCCTTACCTTGGGAGCTTTATTAGTTTCAAATACCACTGGGCCTTCAGTAATCAGTTTTTTTACTTTTTTTTTTTTTTTTT